>NC_080543.1:28264066-28604691 GCF_028640845.1 Ahaetulla prasina | reverse complement strand
TTCCACATGCATACACTTGCTCCTAATAAATCTGCAGTGGGAATGATTATCTTTGACAATTTGAAAAGCCACCATCTGTAAGCACTGGGATTAATTAGAAATAATGAACAGCCACTATGGCTGCTATTGTAGCCTACATCCTTTTTCCTAGCATTCCACTGAATGCCGGAAAGTTGCCAAGTTGCTTCTGTTATTGACTCCAGTGCCTTGAGCAATACAATCTCAATTCTGTGCATTGGTTATTATTTCAGAAGTAGTTACCTGGGTGACTACTTCTATAACTGCCACTGTTCCCATCATCTTCTCTCCTGATTGGCAGCTCCCCTACCCGCTCTTCAAATCCAACAGGCATAAATATCAAGAATAAATAAAAAAAGAGGTAACTCTGCAGCAAACTCTATTCTGAAATTCTTTCTGAATCTGGAGTCAGTCGGTTATATGCCAAAAAGTGATCACATTGAAAGAAAATCTAGTGTTTGGATAAATTTTCTATTAAAAAAACATGGTATCCACATGTAAGAGGCAGATTTACCCAACAGTAATCCATTTCATCTTGTTTTTTCCATAAAATGTCCAGTGGGGATTACTGTAATCAGAGTTTTCAGTGGCTTTTTCAGCCTGGGTTAGTATCAATATTATATTATTTAAAAAGTAAAAATCTTTTTTTAAAAAATAGCAATGTCATTTTTAAAAAATATATAATGTAATATAATAATTCTGATTTTTCTTTATTAAATAAGGCATTTTTCTACTGCCAGTCAAATTCAACACTCAACACAAAGAGAAGAGCTGGCATCAATTCTGAATGGAATCTATTAATTCTGAATATATGACAAAAGCTGGGCTGCAATGAAGGAACATTCAAGGGAATTGAAAACAGCAGCAGTCCTATTTCTATTCATTTTGGTATTAAGTACAGAATGTATATGAGGCTACAGAATCTGTTTTTTACTAGTACAAATGAAGATTCAAGAAAGATCACAAATCAGGAACTAAAGTGCCATGTCTTGTGGCCCTTAAAATTCCATACGTTTTTGTCCTTTAATTCTATAGTGCATTCAATCAACTTTGGGAGCAGCAATAGAAGAAAAAAACAACCCTCCAAGTACTTCACAGACTGAAAAATATTTTTCAGAATTGTACACAAGGGAGAGTTTCAGTGAAAATATCAAGAATATAGTCCACTTTTTGGTTAATGTTATTTTTGAACTGTGTTGACACAATACAAGGCTTTAAGCGAGAGAAAAGCTGCTTATATAAATACCACTTGTTGTAAAAAGAGCAACAGCTAAAATAATATCTACAATTTCCACAGAAAAATAGAAAGAAGGAAAGTAATTACATTGGCTAAAGAAAGAAGGTTTTGTCCTTGTTGTTAAGAAAACTGAGCAATTGGATGTCCACTGTAAGAAATATACTTCAAGTGAATGCTTAGGGGGGTTGTTATTAGTCCTTCCTGAAAGATACAACTTGTAAGTCAATATGAGGCTGATGATTTCTTAGCACCAGAAAAGAACACATCATGAACATTTTTATTATCAGCCAGTATTCTAAAAGTCTATAAAGCAGTGATGAGTAACCTTTTCCAGATCGAGTGCCCAAAGCACGCAACCAAACCCCCCAAATGCAATGCGCGTGCAGCCCCCTGAAAGTTTCCCACCACAATACATGGCTGCATGACCCCTGCATGCACCCCACCCCACCCCCTGCACATGCACACGCAGGCCCCGCAGATGCCCCACCCCCACTCATGCGCGGCAGAGACCCGAAGACCAGCTGGCCAGCGGAAGGCATGCACGCATGCGCAGCAGAGCTGAAGTGGGGCAATGGCTCACGTGCCATCAGGGAGGGCACTGCATGCCACCTTTGGCACGTGTGTCATAGGTTCGCCATCACGGCTATAAAGCCTACCTTTCTTCTCCAATACATTCTAAAAGGAAGACTGTTAATATCTCCAAGAATTTTCATACATTTTACTAAAATTCTACAGCAAGTACTCAATTCTATGCCTGATATAATGTTAACTGTTTCCTAACATTTTTCAGGGTTATCTCTAAAATTGTTTAGAGTTACATGAAAAAATATAGTATGTAAATGAGGGATATTTGTAATCATATAAAGGCCTTTGTTAAGAATTAAACAAATATATATACTGTATACAGTATTTGACATCTTGGTAATAGACTCTTAGCTATCATCTACATACGTTCATCACACAATATTCCTAGTTTATTGCTTTCCATCTGTATTGGACTGCTGATCATCATCAGTCACCATGGAATTTCTAATTTCCCCCATGCACTTATTGTAATGAATGTTTCTAGGTCAAAGAGGAAATTGGTGATTCTATTAGTTTTTTTATTATTCATTTCTAATTTAATTTGCAGATTTTTTTAAAGTATTAGAGGTTAAACAGTCATATATCTGGGTACTTTAATATGAATACTTTCACTGAGAGGCAGCCTGACCTCAGTGACCTACTATAATTGGCCCCTTCCAACTTTATAATTTTATGATTCTTCAATTCTATGAATTAGTCAACTAATGATCCCAACGTGAACTTATATAATTCCTGTATAAATCCTCTGGGGGCTGAGTCCAACAGAAATGCAATGTAGAGTAGAAGATCAGTCCATGGACTACATACTGTGTTTTCCTCAAAGTAAGACCGGGTCTTACATTAATTTTTGCTCCAAAAGATGCATTATGGCTTATTTTCCAGAGGTCTTATTTTGGGGAAAATACAGTACTAAACGCCTCCGTCTGCTGACAATCTTAACTGGGGCTTATTTTGGGGGTAGGGCTTATATTATGAGCATCCTGAAAAATCATGCTAGGGCTTATTTTCCAATTGGGCCTTATTTTTGGGGAAACAGGGTAAGTCAAGTCAGACTTCTCTTAATCAGAATTGTCCTTGTGAACAATAACAACAGGAAATTACTGTCTCCAGAACTTATATTTTTAGTTTATTTGTTGTTCTACCAAAATACTCAGGATGATTAAATATAATACAAATATATCAGTCACATAAAACCTAGATATTAGAAGACCATTCGTATGTGGCAGCCAAAGACAAGATAAACAGTGAAAAATTAGATAAATATCGGAACAACACAAGGAAAATAAAAATTTGAGAGATTAAAATTTCAGGCTTTTTGCATTGTTTTTTAAATGGCAAAATTATTCAATTACTCTCCTGCTGTTTACTTATCTCTCAACCGCTGTCCTCATCATGTGGAAAATATGGCTATTGATCTTTGTGTGATCCAGCTGGCCAGTTTTAGAG
This sequence comes from Ahaetulla prasina, assembly GCF_028640845.1. Lineage (NCBI taxonomy): Eukaryota > Metazoa > Chordata > Lepidosauria > Squamata > Colubridae > Ahaetulla > Ahaetulla prasina. The sequence goes on along the minus strand of NC_080543.1, from coordinate 28,601,405 downwards.
ATCGCGATTTTATAGATTTATCCTATGGAAACCAGAGTGCTCAATATTTCTGAACATATTGTACAAGCATACACATTAGACTGTAGAAAACTTTAACTTACTGCCCTTCGACTATATCTGACTACATTTTTCCATCACCTCTACCAGCAGGACAAAATGTACAATAATGATGCCAACTGGAGTGCCCAATAATCTAAGAGCATCAGGGTGGAAAGGTTTGCTGTAGCTACCCAAACTGTCTCTTTTCACTGTTACAATTTATTTAAATTCTTCAACATGAGGCAAACAGCACAATTTTAAAAACCCTCCTATAAGGTAATAAATTGGGCACATGAGAGCTGGAGCACTTTCTGCAGATCTCACACACTGGGGAGCCGATAATAAGATGGGGAAATTTGCATACTGCTGCACTCTTATCTCTCTTTTTGTTCGAACTGAAAGTTAAGAAGCTATCTTTTTTTTAAAAAAAAAAGTCACGTGGCAAGAATCACACGGAGCAAATTGAAAAGCTTTAAGATGATTCACACTAGGCAGTCGAGGTTAATAATCTCACTCTTGCATTTAAACAAAACGGGCTCGTGTTTTGATTGTGATTTGCAAACAAGCCTAACCACCACCACATTTTCCTCTAATGATATTGTCACCACAGGTACACTTTATGGCAATCTGTATGGAAGGCAATTTTGCCTCTCTCCCTCTCCCCCCCACTCCCCATGGCCTCCAAGGAAGCAGAATAAATGATTTTGAGCAAGCAATGGTAGTTCTACCATGGGTTCCTTGTGTGTCAGTTCCCAATGTTTCCTGATAATTGCTCCCCCCAGGAGGAAACTTACATGCAAATTTGCCACCCCCACCCTAGTAGTTTGTTATGTATTTGACAGTAGACCTCGAAATGTTATTTTCCTACCATTGTGAGATTAAGTTCCAAATTAAATGAAGGGGGGGGGGGGGAAATCAAATGTTTCTTTGCTTTGTGTGCTATGCAGAGCAAAAGCCTACCAAATAGCTAGCCTTTATGACAACATATAGCCTGGGGTGAGTCTCCAGAGACTATCAATCAGCAAGCCTGAAAAAGTAATTGTTTAAGTAGTTATCACTGAGTTTTCAATTCACAGTTTATTGTTTTGTGACAGTCTGTTTCCATTTCTGTGCCAGTCCCCTCCAGATCACCTAAAGAGCTCACCCAACTGGCCTTAAATATTATCTGTCTCAGATCAGAATGCACAACGGTCATGGGTGAGATTCCAGCTTCACCCTATAATCTAGGAAACATTGTGTTATTGTTTGATTACAAGCGTTCATTGACTTAATTTTCTGAACATAAAACCAGCATGTAGTCAAAAACAAGTAATGTTTTTCAATTTCCCTTTTCTAGTTAAGAATTTACCCTTCTCTTTCTGATCGAATTAGTTCTTTATTCTTTTTAAACATCCAACACATGCTATCATATTGAATGTTCTTCAAATCATCATTTCTTTAGATTCCTCTTTTGTACTTCTTTATATGCTGACAGAATATGAGACGTTGCAACATAAAGCATGCCTAGAGGACTCCCACATTAATACAATATTTGTATATCTCTGGTACAGCCTTTTTTATTTTGGTCATTTCTGGGAAATCAAAAAGCCGTGTGATTTCTTTAGAAAGCTCACTCAGATGAACTAGTGGGGAAAAATAAGAGTTTCCTCCCTCAAAGTCAATTTTACTTAAAGTAGGAAAAAATCAGGTCAGTTTCTGAATTTTATAGAAATGATAATTCATATTCTTAGCAGAAATGTGCAACAAAACAGAACAGGCTTCTATCTCTTCTCTTCCTTTTATTACTTTTAGATACTGAGTATTAGTTCACTGGAGTACAAGATTGAAGTCCCATGAGAAATGTGTTCCTTGCAGAAGTTATTGAAGTTTACAATTAGAATGCAAATTTGGAGTTATGAACTATACAGTGGAGAAGAGGACACATTTTTTCCAGTTCTATATCATTTTGACTGTCTTTTTGAAGTAAGAACTTTTAATTCAGGCCAAATGTTGGTTCTTCAATAACAGTACAATCAGTACTCTGAAGAATATCAAAAGCTCTGTACTATTTTTTCAAGATGGAGTGAAAAAATGCTGAAGACTCATATTGTTTATTGTCAGAGATGATGGCAAACAGAGCACCTAGATCAGGGGTGTCAAACTCGATTTCATCGAGGGCCCCATCAGGGTGGTGTTTGATCTCAGGAGGCCAGGGTGGGCATGGCCAGCTTGATGTCACTCATGTTGGGGGCACCTCTGGTAGGCTGAGCACTCTGCCGGCAAAAACAGGCTCCTGAGCTCTGTTTTCGGCTGCTATGACCTCTTGCAACCCTTTTCTGCCAGGAAAAACGGAGCTCCATTTTTGCAGGCAGAGGCACCGCGGGGTGGTCCTTCGCTGTTTCTAGGGTGGCCCTGTGGGGCAGATCTAAGCACCCCCCTTGAATTTGACATCCCAGACCTAGATTCTACAAACTCTTCCTATCCTAAAACTGGAGATTCCCAGATTCTGGCTTCCACTGAGGAAAAGTAAGTTAATGCCTGCATTTTTCTCTACTCTGAACAGTTTTCAGGGACATTATGGCTAAAAGGCAGCTGGACGTGATCTCGAGACAGCTAAAAATTTTCTTTGGAAAAAAGAGAGATGTAGACATTGCCCATATTGCACTTCTCTACAGCTGATTTTTGTGAAGAGATAGCAGAAATTGACATTTTTGCAGCCGCTTGTGATCAGCTGAAAGTTGTGGGTCTGAACTGTAAATGCAGACTTTCATGGACTCATGGTTTGATCAAATCTCCTCCTTTTAATCCTTTCGGCGTTTATTTTTTATACTGCCACTTTAAGAATGAAAATCTTCAGAACTGCAAGCCTGCAAATTGTTGGATGTTTTCCTTCAATCCATTTAAAAAGAAAGGAAACTATGTTTTTTCGGCTTCATAAGATCTTTATTTATTTTGAAATTTTAAGCAGTATACAGCAAAGGAGTGATTTTTAGAGTTGTTTTTAAAAGAGTTTAAATGCTAAGGCTTTGTGAAACAGCTTTAAGGAAAGTCTTTGAAATTAATTAGAAAGACCATCATGTGAGGAAGAACCTGTTTTGTTTACATTTCAATGCAAAACAAGACTTTGAAGGTCAATTACTAAAGCACAAGAAGATTGCTTTAATTGAAACATTTGATCTGAGTGGGGAATTTGTTCTTACTTTTTCCCCCTCACTTGTTCTTTTCCTCTCCCTCTTTCCCTCTCCCCCCTCTCTCTATATATACTGTATAGGTATTAGGTTCCTTTGTTAGTTTTACCTGTTTAGCATAATTCTTTTTTTACTGAAAACAAAAATAAAAATTGGAGATTCCCCCCAGCTGAATCAATGCACCCAATATTCAGTTATATCCATGCAAAGGTATCTCCAATATAATAAGCCAATCAGCACAGATTGTGCTCAGCAGAAGAGATCCAATATCTGCTTATGCCTGATGAGTGATTAATACTGTATATCACAACTGTTGCTACAGTTCTTCATTGTTATATGAAGACAACCTATCCACAAGCAAGCAATATATAATTCTCAAAAGGGCTAGCAGCTGCTCTCGGTTTCATAATTCTTTTGCCAGGTGTTCTTTCCAGGATTCATTAGTTTCACGTACAGCCAGATAAGCTACAGGTAGTCTTCAAGTTATGATTGAGCCCCAAATTTTTGTTGTTTTACATGCAGCTGTTAAGCAATGTGGTTGCATAGCATCTTGCTTCATGACTGCACCATTTAGTGATGGAAAATGTGGTTCTAATTGTGGTTGCAAGTCAAGGATTGCCTGTATATGCTTTTACTTTACAGGTAGATGGACTGAACAAATATGAAGGGTGACAACATTAACAGCATTAACATTCCAAATTGCATTTTATTTTTATTTTTATTTTTATTTTATTTATTTATTTATTTTATTTATTTATTTGTCACAACAGTATATATAAGCATAAGCATGAAATAACTATGGTAGGCATGCTGGTGCTCTTATGCACGCCCCTTACAGACCTCTTAGGAATGGGGTGAGGTCAATAGTAGATAGTCTTTGGTTAAAGCTTTGGGGATTTGGGGACGAGACAACAGAATCAGGTACTGCATTCCAGGCATTAACAACTCTGTTACTGAAGTCATATTTTCTGCAATCAAGATTGGTATGGTTCCCATTAAGCTTAAATCTATTGTGTGCTCGTGTATTGTTGTGACTGAAGCTGAAGTAGTCTTCAACAGGAAGGACATTGTAATAGGTGATTCTATGAGTTAAATTCAGGTCATGTTGAAGGCGGCGGAGTTTCCCCCCTGCCACCGCCCCCTCCAAATTAGGTTTCAAGAACTCTAAAGATGTTGATTTGGTGGAGTAGAGGAGGGGGCTCAAATTGTTCCTCTGCACTTCAGAATGTCTAGAATGGTATCAGGATTCCTGCAGTAGGCAGGAGGCTGGACTTAGAAGATCTTCAGATTCCCTTCCAAGACTGTGATCTTATGATGCTAGGTTTTGCAGTCACAGGAAGGCTAGAAGGACAAAGGTGAGGTACAAAGAACTTGAGATCAGACAAATCTGTTACAATAATCATGCACAGATGTTAGTGATCCCTCCCACTGATGAACAACCTGCTCTCATGCCACAATAGTGCATAGGTGAGATGAAGATACATAAAGCTTGAATTTCAAGACCAATGCCTGCCTGCCTACCTGCCTGCCTGCCTGCCTCAATATTCGTCAACCTCAGCTATTGTAAGATGTGTGGCATTCAGCTTCAGAATCCATCCATCCATCCATCCATCCATCCATCCATCCATCCATCCATCCATCCATCCATCCATCAGCTTATAATTGGCTGTTGCTATATCTACATTATAAAGGTAGTCCTTAACTTACTATCACAATTGAGCCCAAAGTTTCTGTTGCTAAGTGAAACATTTGTTAAGTGAATTTTGCTCCATTTTACGACTTTTGTTGCCACAATTGTTAAGTAAATCACTGCAATTATTAAGTTAGTAACACAATTATTAAGTGAATCTGGCTTCCCCATTGACCTTGCTTGTAAGAAAGTCTCAAAAAGTGATCACAGGACCATCGGACGCTGCAACAGTCATAAATATGTTTATGGCAAATATGTTTGGTTGCCAAGCATGCGAATTTTGTTCATGTGACCATGGGACTGCTGCAAAGGTTGTAAGTGTGAAAAATGGTCATTTTTCCAGTGCCACCATAACTTTGAATGGTCATTAAATGAACTGTTGTAAGTCAAGGACTACCTGTATTGGCTTTTCTAATATCTGCAAGAAACCAGCTTATCCAAGAGCTGTGCTCTTGAATCTCTCTGCCTGTTACCCTTCTGTTTGAATCATGGATTGGGTGAAACCTGACCACATTAGCAGTGGTGAAATCTTTAGAGTCTGAGAAATAAAAGCCTATGACTGAGAAAAGGAAGTAGGGGAGCTTTCTACTTTTTGCCTTCAATTGCTAGTCAGGGGGTATGCTCATTTTTAAATTATATATGCTCAAGTCCACATACTGCATTTTCTTGTTTTAAGTTAAGAAATGTCCTGTCTTAAAAATAAAAAGTTCGGGCTGAGGATTTTCTTTTTCTTTGTTTTATATATTTTAAGCAACAAGAAAACTTTGCTACAGCTTCTGTTACTCTAGATATGATCCAGGTAATTGTGCCATTCATTCATTCATTCATTCATTTCATTCATTCAGTTTGTCAAACACGTAAAAGATGACAGGTATAAGTATAAACATAAATATGAACATAGTAAATGGGTACGAACAAATGGAGACAGTAGGACAGGGATGGTAGGCAAGCTGTTGCACTTATGCATGCCCCTTACAGACCTCTTAGGAATGGAGTGAGGTCAACAGTAGACAGTCTAAAGTTAAAGTTATGGGGGTTTGGGGATGTAACAACAGAGTCAGGTAGTGCATTCCAGGCATTGACCACTTTGTTGCTGAAGTCGTATTTTCTGCAATCGAGTTTGGAGTGGTTTACCTTAAGTTTGTATCTGTTGTGTGCTCATGTATTATTGTGGTTGAAGCTGAAGTAGTCATTGGTAGATAGGACATTATAGCAGATAATTTTGTGTACAGTGTCAGACTGTAGGCGGCGTAGTTCTAGGTTGTCCAAGCTCAAAATTTCAAGTCTGGTGGCATAAGGTATTCTGTTGTGAATAGAGGAGTAGAATACTCTACTCATGAAATATCTCTGGACTCTCTCAACTGTATTAATGTCCGATATACAGTGTGGATTCCAGGCAGATGAGCTATATTCGAAAAAGGTTTTGTATGCCCTAGTTTGCAGTACAATGTTACCGGAGAACTATGCCATACTTTCAAGATTTATTTTTCTCTGAAGAAGGGGGAGGGGAAAAAAAAAAAGGAAAAGTGCATCTGACATTTAAAGGAAGCAAAAACATTTTTCCATCTCTCCACTCCCCAAAGTCATCATTTCCATAGGTCCTGTAAAAGAAGCAGCAGGATACTTAGCTCAACAAGAGTGGGTTGTGTTGTTTTTTTTACTGCATTGGAGAACTACACGTCAAATAGAAAAATGCACTGATTTAATTTTACTCCTTATGTCCTCCTCTTAGATTGGGGCAAATATATTTATCTGACCATATCTGGTTGTGAAGAATCTGGTATTTAATAAAAAAAATTACATATTCAAATGTGGTAATCTTCTTGTATTCCATACCTATGTGAATATATTGGTTAGATCTTTGCCAGCCTTATACTACAAATGCAACGAGAATTTTTAACACTCCTTGGTACAAGTTACAGCCATAGTTGATTTTTATGTGAGCAAGAAGAACAGCAATCAAACTGAATGATAACCTCCCTGAAAACTCAATTTACTAAAATGCAATAAATACACTTTGTGTTGCACTCAAGAATGATTTTATTCCCTATCATTCTTAGTAACTAGAAACTGTTCTTTAAAAAGCATTTGTTTATCACAGCAGTATTGTAATATTTATCGTATATGTGAATATAAAGCTGTATACTAATCACAACATATAACAACAGCGAATTCTAGCCCACTTTAGAACAGCCACACATTTATTTATGTTTTTCTATCATAATGAAGTTTGGACAATTAGCATAGCAGGATGGTTAGATAAAATTACACATAGCACACCAAGATTTCTTTTAGGCTCTGCCAAATATTGTCAAGTGAGCCATAAAGCTCCTGTGGAATTACATATTAATCTGATAGTGCTACTCGGACAGATTGAAGGAAAAGACCTCTGAGGACCTGGTGTCCAGGGTCATCTGCAAAGGAGTCAAAAAAATCAAGATGGTGGCCAAGACCTTGATGAATAGAGCATTTGGGGGCATTTCGGATAAAACAGATGAGTTGTTGAGAGAAGAAAAGAGTTAAAGTAATATGAAGTAAGCATTTTTTATTTCTCAAGGGCTGCATTACCACACACCAGTAGTTGTATTCAGCCAGTTCTATCCGGTTTGGGTGAACCGGTAGTGGTGGCAGGAGGCTCCACCCACCCGCCCAGACATAATCACGTCCCATTTTTGATGATCTGCGCATGCGAGGATGGTGTATGTGTGTGAAGCGTGTGTGCGCACACTCACATTTGTGAACCAATAGCAAAGGTAAGTGAATACCACCCCTGCCACACACATATCTTGTTAAGATCACAAGCCAATGATGGTAGCAATTAAAAAAAGAAGTGGGTAGGAGCCAAAGTCAAAATTGAGTAAGGCCCTATCTCTTCTCCTCAAACAGGGAAAGCTCTTACAGGAAGTGTAAATGGATTACTTCCAAAAGACCATACCACAGGTCATATTACAACATTAATCAAAGGGCTGCATGTACCATGTCTTCTTTTTGGAGGGAAGAGTACAATTTTGCTAGCTTGTGTAGTTAGATAAAATTATAGGTAGACCTTGACTTACTATCACAATTGAGACCAGAAATTTTGTAACAGTCATTAAATTAGTCACCACAAATAGTGAACAAATCACCACAATCATTAAGTGAATCACATGGTTTAAAGTTCAAAGTTAGCTTATCCAATGGGATTTTTTATTTTATTTTTTTGCAGAAAACAACAAAAGATACTACAAAATGCAATCAGGTTATTGTGGGAAGTTGCAATTGGTCATAAATGCGAGCTGGTTACCAAGTGCCCCAAAATGCAATCATGTGTCTGTAGGGGGGGTAGTTTGACAAGTCCCAAGTAACTTTTTCCAAGGCTATCATAACTTTGAATAGACATTAAACAACCAGTTGTAAATTGAGGACTACCTGTAATGTTTTGATTCATGCAAACATTCTAAGCCAGAGGTGTCAAATTCAAGGCCCGGGGGCCAGATCCAGCCCATGGGGTGCTTAGATCTGGACCACGGGACCAACCTGGATACAGCAAAGAACTGGCCCATGGTGCTTCTGCCAGCAAAAACAGAGCTCATGAGGGTCGCACACGCCCTCCCCCCGAGCTCCATTTTTGTTGGCAGAGGGTTGCAGGAGGCCATCGCAGCCGAAAACGGAGCTTGGGAGTCCAATTTTGCTGGCAGAGCACTCAGGCCATCACAGGTGCCCCCAACATGAATGACGTCGAGCTGGCCAATCCCACCCTGGCCATGCCTACCCTGGCTCCTCAAGGTCAAACACAACCTGATACGGCCCTCAATGAAATCGAGTTTGACACCCCTATTCTAAGCCAACTGTGTGTAATTTGCCAACTTCTCTAATTATTTTCCGCATTGGGAATGCATCTCATTCTAACTCTCCCTTGTGCCACAGGAATTAAATATAAGACAAATACACAATTTAAAGATAAATTAATTCTTCGGATTAGTTCAAAAATAGCTTTCTAATAATCTCATGCACTGGTTATTTAGACTTTTTAAAAATGTGATGTGAACATCTTTATTCTGGAAAAAGAAAAAAAGAAAAACAAGAATGATGCTGCAGCATATGTTTCTGATTCTCATACCCCATACCATTTTTACCTGTGATTTGGATTAAGGACATATTCCGGATTAAGATCTCTGATGCCACATTTAAAAAAAACCAAAACCTCCATTTGGGAGCTTTTTCCATTTTCCTTTCCTTAATAATATAGTTTTGACTCTTTCCCTAACACAATTAATTAATAGTGACATGAACAAGTTAGAAAACAAAAAAGCAACTGAGCAAATTCGCAACCTAACAGCCACTCTTCTAATTAAGAGCCAGTACAGGCTAACTTAGAAACAGCAATTAATATTTCCGAGTGGGCTAACTATACATAGTATTTGACATATTACCCATCTACAGCTTCTCAAAATTCCTGCAAGAGCTATCCTAGGTTTCCCACCCTGACAAATTTAAATCTCATTTAATTTGTGTAAGCGCTCTTAACTCCTTGAACTTTCTCTACACAGTCTGCTGTGTGCATCAGAGAAGTGCGATGGCACCAAAAGGCATTTGCATGTATTTGTACTTTGGCTATTTGTATTTTAGTAAGATGTTAAGCTCAAAGGATCTGGATGATTCCGCCAATTATTAAATCTATTATGCAAGTGAAAGAAAGCCCTTGGGATTGATTGTGGCCTACTTCGTGTTTTATTTCTTGCAACTCATTTCAAATTAACATAAACACTGAAAGATTTAGGACTCTACATCACTCAAAAGCCTCTAGCTTTTAAACAAGCTGGCATCCTGAATTTGAACCACTTGAAGAGTGATAACAGTTGCTTTGAAATTGAGATGGTTCACATAGACTCTGGTCTTCAAAGAGAGAAGCTGACATTTTAAAACCCCAACAATCCTTCCTTGGGCTCTGAGTTCATGGAACATATAGATTCCATAATGAGTGTCATGTGTTTATTCTGTACTTAAATATACAAATTTACTACCAAAAAAATAGGATTTGAGGTGAAAGTTCAGCTAAGAGTTCTTGGAGAGGTGAGATGCAGAGGTGGGATTCACTTACTTCCCTACCGGTTCACAAAAAGGGACACGGTGGCTCAGGGGCTAGGACGTTGAGCTTGTCGATCGAAAGGTCAGCAGCTCAGTGGTTCGAATCCCTAGTGCTGCCGTGTAATGGGGTGAGCTCCCGTTACTTGTCCCAGCTTCTGCCAACCTAGCAGTTTCGAAAGCATGTAAAAAAATGCAAGTAGAAAAAATAGGGACCACCTTTGGTGGTTAGGTAACAGTGTTCTGTGCGTGTTGTGTCTTGCCCGCCCTCAGAGCAGCCGGGGCCTTCTTACCTGCTTCCGAACACTGAGGAATGTATGCCTCCCGGCCCAAGTCCTGGCTCCATGCCCACACAAACTGCAGAAGAAGGAGCATCTCCCTGCCCCAGCCCTGACTCCATGCCCAGGCAAACGGAGCAGCTAGACCCCTCCCCCTCCTCCACAGCAGGTGAGCCTGAGGAGAGTTTACTCCCAACAACAGCTGATTGGAGTAATCCTCGCATCAGAAGATTGGAGAGGCGGAGGCAACAGAAGGAAGGGAGGGGCAGGCCTTAATGAGTGCTGAGTCATGGAGCCACACCCCATGGCCTATATAAAGGATCTACTTTCTGGCAGTCTCTGAGTCAGGCAAAAGTTATCTTGCTGAAGTCACTTACTGGTCTCCTGCCTGCTCTGAGGACTTTGCTAGGACTTTGGGCAGAGCTGCAGAGGCAAGCCTGATTCGGATTTCCCTGACCCAGCCATCAGCGGAGGAGTGGGACACGACAGTGTGCCTTTGGCGTTGAGTCATGCCGGTCACATGACCACGGAGACGTCTTCGACAGCGCTGGCTCTTCGGCTTTGAAACGGAGATGAGCACCACCCCCTAGAGTCGGCAACGACTAGCACATATGTGCAAGGGGAACCTTTACCTTACCTTTACCTTACCGGTTCACAAATGTGAGTGCGTGCGCATGCGCACAACCTTCTGCGCATGCTCTTTGCTCACGCATTACATCTGGGTGGGTGGGCAGAGCCTCCCGCAGTCGCCACTATTGGTTCACCCAAACCAGACAGAACCGGCTGAATCCCACCTCTGGTTATATGCAGAGAGACAACAGTCTTTTTTCCCTCAACCATAGTATGCTGAAGCAAAAAATCTACTGCGCTTGAATCTGTTTTGAAAGTAGTTCATTTATCTCTCTTTGTGTGTGTACATGTGTGCACATACATAGAATGTTTGCATATAAAAATGGTTACGAGATGTGTTCTTCAGCAACTTTTAGAGGAAAATCCTATGCAAGTAATTTATTATTAGAAAATATTTATCTAACATTATATATGTCATAAAATTCAACAGCAAATAAAAATATGCTGCTAACACACAACAAGGGTTTAAGTCAGTGGTAATCAACCTGGTCCCTACCACCCACTAGTGGGCGTTCCAGCTTTTATGGGGTTTTGTCCGATACTGAAGCATTTTCCTTTTTTAAAATTGAATTGACTTTTTAAAAAATTTTCATAGCATTATTTAAAAACATTTTCATTAGGTTTCCATAAAATTCCCCGTGACAATTTAAATTTCTGAAAATATACTATTTGTATCGCCCGCGCATAAGTTTAGTTCACGTTATGTAAGTGAAACTAAATGGCGCAATAGTGCAATCGCAAACAAAAGAGCCTCATCCCAGAATAGCTCGTGCATCTCCCCCCCACACCACCCAGCTGTAACAGACAAGCAGAGCTGGTAGTCGGCACCCCCCGCAAACTCAATCCACGATGCGCAAGAGGTATGTGCAGACGATGATGCAGGGTGCATTACTGTGGAACCGGTGGGCGGTTAGAAAATTTTACTACTAAGAGAGATACAAAAGTGAGCGGTAGGTATAAAAAGGTTGACTACCCCTGGTTTAAGTATTCTTCTTTATCTCTCTTTGTTTCTCTGCAACAGATATATCTGGAGTGAAAATCGAGTTGTCTGACTTACGATTGGCTGTCTTGCTTTGATCGCTCTGGACTTGAGATTTGCTTGAGATTGAGGAGACACTGGAGCTCCTGACAAAACCAAACGTGGCGAGTTTAGCTGGCGGCAACCGTGAATAACCAGGAGGGCGAAGTCCGGACTGACATGGCTTTGGAAGATTCGATTTTGTAGCATTTGGACTTGGGCCTTTTTTAAGATCAACTGGGGAAAAAAATAAAATTATTACATGCATTTTTTTTTTTAAAAAGTGGAACTGTATTGTTGGATCCTGTCAGAACAAACAAGAATGGCATTGAAAAGCAAACTATCCCTTGGAACTTCTTGGCCAGCCCAAATTTATTTAGTTATAAATGTTATATGGCCACCATCTCACAAGAAGTGACTCTGGGCAGCATATAGCAAAAAGGAAAGTATAAAAACAAGATATATGTCAAACACAATCATATTTTTAAAAAGTACACAAAAGAGATTTGATCAGTAATGGATCTACCTCAAGATCTCATCCATTCCCAAAGATCCCCAGCCTAATGACAAAGCCAGATCTGAGGGACTCCCAGAAAATACGGAGGGATTTTTGTTTTTGTTACTGTTATTCCTTGACTTGGGTAGAGTAATTTTTTTTTCTTTCCAAGATGGCGCCGCCAATGGCTGCCTTGGTGAAATGCTCTCTAATGGTTTCTTTATTTTTAATTGACTATCATTAAGTGTTGTATCATTAAGTGTTAAATTTGTACCCATGACTATCATTAAGTGTTGTAAGTGTTGCACCTTGATGAAGGTATCTTTTTCTTTATGTACAGTGAGAGCATATGCACCAAGACAAATTCTTTGTGTGTCCAATCACACTTGGCCAATAAAAAAAAAATTCTATTCTATTCTAATGCTTTCATTTTGATTCCATTGGCACCATCTGATCCTCTTTAATGCATTTACACTTCTTTTCTTAGGTTTCTGCAGCTGCTTCAAAGAATTGCAGTCACGTCCATGTTCGTAACAAAATATTTGGAATCAAATCTAAAGTGATGCACAACCAATTCGGTTTTTGATGCAAAAAATTAAAATGGATCAAAGGAAAGCAACATGTAAAGAACCTATAAGCGATCAACATAGAATTTGATTCATCATGATTTCTTTCTTATGCCATTTCAGACTTTAGTTTAAAATGACATTATTTTTAATTTATATGATTCTAGAGATGGAAATATCAAATGTACTTGGTAACTAAATATGCAAATCCATATAGAATTTCAGTTTTAGTGCATCTATACAATTCTTATTATTTTTCATGCCTTAAGAGTTAAGGTGAGACTAGAATTACATCTCCTAGTTTCTAGCCTGATTCAAAATTTCTTAAGAACTTTAAAATAACTAGTTCAACTATCTGGCTCTCACAGTTCGACACAGTTCAGAACAACCTAACCAGGACACAAATCATGAGGCTACTCCAATATTGTCAATGCACCATCTTCACATTCAAGAGGGTAATGTGTGAGCAAATAAAAGGGACATCCATGGGATCCCCAATATCAGGAGTCATTGCATAACTGCAACACTGTGCATTTCAGAACTGCACACCTAATTTTTGGTGCTGCTACATGGATGACATGTTTGTCATCATCAAAAGAAATGCACTAAAAGATTTTCATACCGTACTTAACTCCATCTTCCTGGACATACACTTTAGAATGCAGGTAGACAATTACCATTGTCAATAGACAAAAAGATGGAAGCCTAGAAACCACAGTTTATCGCAAGGCCCCCAACACTCCATGAATTCTGAATGCATGATGATGGATGATGGACCTAAGTATAGCTCATAAAATCATCTGCTACAATGTCCTATCTGTCAATGACTACTTCAGCTTCAACCACAACAATACACGAGCACATAACAGATACAAATTTAAAGTGAAACGCTCCAAACTCGATTGCAGAAAATATGACTTCAACAACAGAGTGGTCAATGCCTGGAATGCACTACCTGATTCTATGGTTTCATCTCAAAAACCCCAAAATTTTAACCTTAGACTGTCTACTGTTGACCTCACCCCATTCCTAAGAGGTCTGTAAGGGGTGTGCATAAGAGCACCAGCATGCCTACCATCCCTGTCCTAATGTTCCCTTTAATTGTATTCAGTTTAATGATTCAATTCATGCTTATACTTATATATATTATCTAATACGTACTCAACAAAATAAATAAATAAATAAATTTCAACAGCAACCATCCACTATCACACAAAAAGAGTTGCATCAGAACACTATATTGCAGAGTGAGAACCCACTGTAGTACCCAGCAAGCAAAACAGCAGGACAGCAGGTACCTACATGGACAATTCAGGGTACCCACAATCATTTGTTACAAGATGTCTGTGCAACATGGTGAGGAGAGAAAGGAAGAAACAAGGTACAAGATTAACTACACCCTGCCATACTTCAAAAATATTTTGGAAGCAGTAGAATGCAGCTTCCGAGATCTGCAAGTGGGCATTGAACATCACCCAGTAGAAATATACAAGGACAAATTATGCATTGTAAAGATGGCTTGAAGGTGGGAGATGCTTCCTATGTAATCAACCAGATCCCCTCTATGGATTGCTCCTGTGGCTATTTATTTATTTATTTATTTATTTATTTATTTATTTATTTATTTATGTATTTATTATTTACATTTCTATACCGCCCTTCTCCGAAGACTCAGCCAAGTTAAAAAGACATATACAAAAATTAAAACACAATATTTGAAATTTAAAAATCTGAAACCATAAGGCCGAATATTAAAATAACAAGAAATAAAACCTCTCAATTAAAAATTACTCTTAGGCCAACCCTGCTCGTTGAAACAAAAAAGTCTTGAGCTCACGCTTAAAGGCCCGGAGGTCGGGAAGAAGGCGTAGCCCCAGAGGCAGTTTGTTCCATAGGGTAGGTGCCCCAACAGAGAAGGCTCTTCCCCTGGGGGCCGCCAGCCGACATTGTTTAGCTGACGGCACCCCGCGGAGACCCTCCCTGTGGGAGCACACAGGTTGATGGGAGGCTATTGGCGGCAGTAGGCGGTCCCATAAGTAACCTGGTCCTATGCCATGGAGCGCTTTAAAGGTGATCACCAACACCTTGAATTGCATGCGGAAGACCACCGGCTTGCGCAGGAGAGGTGTTATATGGAAGCTCCGAGACGCTCCCTCTATCCCCCGCGCAGCCGCATTCTGTACCAGTTGAAGTCTCCTGGTGCTCTTCAAGGGGAGCCCCATGTAGAGAGCATTGCAGTAATCCAGGCGGGAGGTAACGAGGGCATGAGTGACCGTGCATAACAAATCCCGGTCCAGGAAGGGACGCAGTTGGCGGATCAGGCGAACCTGATAAAAAGCTCCCCTGGCAACGGCCGTCAAGTGTTCTTCCAACGACAGCCGTGCATCCAGGAGAACGGCTAAGCTGCGAACCAACTCCCTGGGGGCCAGTGACTCGCCCCCCACAGTCAGCGACGGAACTAGCTGATTGTACCGGGACGCCGGCATCCACAACCACTCCGTCTTGGATGGGTTGAGTCGAAGTCTGTTTGTCCCCATCCAGACCCGAACGGCTTCAAGACACCGGGACATCACATCGACGGCTTCGTTGGGGTGATCCAGGGTGGAAATGTACAGTTGAGTGTCATCAGCGTACAGCTGGCAACTCACCCCAAAACCATGGATGATCTCCCCCAACGGTTTCATATAGATGTTGAACAGGAGGGGCGAGAGAACCAACCTCTGCCCCCCCCCCGCCAACACTGTCTGCAAGCGGTCGGAGAGATAAGAGGAGAACCACCGAAAAACGGTGCCCCCCACTCCCAGGCTCCCCAACCGCTGCAGCAAGATACCATGGTCGATGGTATCAAAAGCCGCTGACAGATCAAGTAGGACCAGGATAGAGGAACAACCTCTATGTAGGACTGATGGGGAGGAACCTAACCACCAGATTGCAAAAATACAAGCAAGTGATCAGATGAAGAGACCTGAACTCATTGGTAGACTCACATTACAATGAACAAAGACATGCATTTGATTTTGCACCTACTAAGATTGTTGGATGAGCAGGCACAAAAACAGCAGCAAAGTGATTGGAGCCTGGGAAATGGACCCCTCAGCTGTCAACAGGAATGCTGATTTACCACCAGCTTATTAAGTAATTTGGAAGCAAGGGCTTGGTAGCATAAGAAACCAACACCAACAATTTAATAGCCAGCCACCAACACCCTCATCAGCATCTACAAAGCCACATACAACAAGCACCATATAAATTCACACAGAGCTGGGCTGGGAAGTGGCTCACCAGGCTAATGCAGCCTGTTATTAACACACAGCTGCCTGCAGTTATAATTACTGCAGGCTCGAGTCCCGCCAGGCCCAAGGTTGACTCAGTCTTCCATCCTTTATAAGGTAGGTAAAATGAGGACCCAGATTGTTGGGGGGGGGGCAATAAGTTGACTTTGTATATAAATATACAAATAGGATGAGACTATTGCCTTACACAATGTAAGCCGCCCTGAGTCTTCGGAGAAGGGCGGGATATAAATTCAAATAATAAATAAAAATAATAATAAGAGAATAGCCCAAAGTACACAGTCTGCTAGAGAGAAGTTCTCTGAGGATGGGCTCCAGCATGAGTCCAAAAACTTGGAAGACTAAACCTCTGGTCCCAGTGACCAACCCAGATTGGATCCTGCAGCATAATCCTGGTCTCTTACTTTACAGAGAGACTATGGTGTATAATTAAAACATACTGTGCAAATGGCAAGAAAGGAGAAAAAAGAATTTTCATGTTAGTGATCATTAGGAAGCTGAAAATGAGAGACCCTATGTCCTAATGTCTTCATACAAATCTGTTCTATTCAAAAGAAACAAGATAAGAGAGATTTTTTTTCTACCTGTTCCATGATATAAGAATCCAGAGACATCAAACATTTGAAATCCTCTGAAATTCAGGACACACAAAAAATTTGACAGTTAGCATAAAGTTGAAATTCTCTTTCACAAAATCTGGCAAGAGTCACCACATTAGAAAGGTTGAAACAGGTTTGAACAAGTCATTTTTTCTATTTTAAATTCATTTCATCTTATTTCCACACTCTTTTATGTTTGTGTGTTTATTTTAAGAAATATGTGATTAATAGATTTCATGTACGTTGAATTTAACACACTGATTTGTGTGTGCAATTTTTTCTGATATATATTTTGAAATGCAATCATATTGGAATGTAATACACATCCTTTCCTCAATATACATACTGTGTATACATTTGTTCATTAGATAATTACAGTACAAAATTCAGAAAAATGCAAAAACCGATATATAATTTTGCTTCAATTAATATGAGCATTGGGAAAATACAATTCTATTCCTAAATTCGACCTGTATACATCAATTAATGATTGTATAAGACTATCAAAAGATCTGCACCATGACAGTTATATATTTCCTACAGGGTCAGAAGCTCCAAACTTCCCAGGACCAACTGATAGGAATTGAAACAGAAGAGTGCTATTGCAGTTAACTCCTTGGTTGTGGCTTATCATGGACATCTCATAGTATGATGGACTGAAACAGCCATTGATTTGACCCAAGCTCTTTTATCACCTTAGTAATGAAACACAACCAGGATTCTGACGGTTTTGATTCAATAAGAGAAAGAAAATGGACATGAACGGTTGCCGATATGTGTAAAATGGGTATGTATTCCTAATATCTATTAGACCAGGGGTTTCAAACGCGTGTCATCATAGCAGTGTCACTTTTCGGGACTTTTTCCCCCTTTGGTAAACCAGACGGGGCATGGCCAATGCATGATGCATCTGGCCCATGGGCCATGAGTTTGACAACCCTGTATTAGACCTTCAAGATAGTCCAGACTAAGAAAACCAATGTCCTATAGGTCAATATTACCTTTATTGTAACAGAATCTTGCAAGACTGGATGTGCTTTCCCCTTCCTCTCTTTAGCTTCATGTGAACTAAGGAGGTACCTGTAAATGTTTATTTACATTACTTTCTTGGCCTGAGAACAAACCCCTTTTATCTGACTATTGCCTTGGCAATGGTTCTTGCTCCTGTTCTTCAAGACCATTCTCTATGTCCTCTACAGTATCTGTCATGGGAGAAATGGAATAATCCTCTTTAAATTAATTCCTTTTTTCTAGAAAAGTAAAGCTATTAGTATTAGATAACTTAATGTAAATAAAGAAAATGGGATAAGAAAGAAAATAAAATAATAAATGAGATATGGGGGGAAAGGTATAAAAGCGAAAGACCACCACTAAGAAAAGCTGTTTAAAAATAGGAGATATTTATATGTTGTATGTTGTGTGTTTGTCAGATTGTGTATCACAATAAAACAATAAAAAAGTAAATTATTTCCTGCAAGGACACAGATTTCCATCTTCTTCCTCACATTTGATTTTCTTTTTTTCCTTCCCAATGTATTATTTTGTTATTTTACTATTTCTTCCAATCTGAGTTAATGAACTTTGCTCCAGTTGACTATTGCTTTAGCTTCTTAAGCACCAGTTATAATGTTTTAGTGTTCTTTGCTAATAAGGTATCAAAATCTGCTAATTTTTTTTAATTAATTCCCAGATATAGTATCAATGTGGACAGGGAAATTACAAAAATTGTGGAGTTGACTCTCAGTAGGTAGGTGATGAAGGATTAGCTATAAAAAGCAGAATATATTTTTAACAAAAGGAAAAAGGATTTTAAAGGTCTTTTTAAATCTCTGAGCTGAATTATTTAATGTGGGGGGAGAAAACTGACTTAGTGACAGTGTGAAAAAGGTTGAATTCCAGTGTAGGAAAGGATTTCAAATTAAAACTGTCAATTCTGTAGTATCCTTATGCGTGCTATATCTGGAATACAGTATCTATTGTGTGGACCTCGGTGTTCTTAAGGTTGGTTATTTGCTTGTAGGCATTTCATTACCCAACTAGGTGGCATCATCAGTGTAATTAAGCATGGGGTTTGTTCCCTGTCTATATACAGCAACTTGGCTTGCCTGTGTTGGTGAGGGTGTGGTTTTCTCCTTGGTAGTTCTTGGTTTCTTTCTGCCAGGAAAACAGCATCCCCATGAAGCTACTATATATAAACAGGGAGCAAATCAAGGGAATATCAAGGACTCCACAGTTCAACCCTGAGCTACATATATTCTCGTCTATCAGACTTGTAGTTATCCTATTTGAAAAGGCACATGATACAGCTATAAAAAGTGCAGAAGACGGCAGTCAAAATGATAAGCAAATCTCAAACACCTTCTTCATGAGAAAATGCCAGAATATCTGTGACTCTTCAGCTTCTACAAAAGGTGACTATGGTTATGTGTAAAATCCTGTAGGTTCTGGAGAAAACTGACAGAGAGAAATATTTTCCCTCTCTAAAAAAAAAGATCAGGAATCATTCAAAAATGTGGCGATGACAAACAATTTGCATACTTTTAAAGGTGTCAGGCCTCGAAACCATCTTTTGCACTAGGCCTTCAGTCCTGCCACATTTACTACTGTGGGAAACTGGGAGGGGGGAATTGTATGGAGCCAGGGTGATATATAGTCATAATAACATTCCTTCCTCAGAAAGTCAATGACAAATTGCCCTGCACTTGGAAGGCTAGATTTGGGAGGCATCTTCAGTTGGGACAATGTTTGATTGGACCATGTGACGGACTTGTGGGTGTTGGGTAGGGACTTGAACTTTTCTTTGGGTCGGGAAAACCCAGAAACTTTCAGATTCAGGTTTTCCCAGATGTGCCAATATGACATCTCTAATAAAATGTAGCTTTGAGGAGCTTCAGGCCTCAGAGTTTTATTTCGTTGGGGGTGTTACTTGGAACCCTGACATTAACCCGAACCCTAACCATTAGACCACTAGGAACATTGACAAAAGGAAGATTAAATTCATAGGGGATATGAATCAAAGGTAACTTTCAACCTTCGGGTTGTAGGGAAACAACAATAGGAAAGGCGTATCTTGTGAACATCGCAGATGAATCTAGTTGGAAGGAAGAAAAAGCTAGACTAAAATGGGTCTTGATCTAGTCCAGCAAGGCTAAATACACGAGAGTACATTAAATGAATGGCAAGACCATTATAACTAGGCTGTTGTAAGAAAGAAAGATAATGGCAGGCAAGGCAAGTAATTTTGAAGCATCTCCTACATGGAACTACATTTTTCAGTGACAGTTCAGTAAAATTTAATGTAAGCTTCTAACAAAGAGTTACAGCAAAGGCACTTACTATTTAATAACTTTGTTAGAATTCCCCAACCATCTTTTCAGCAGTACTGAGTGCTCACATATTATATTTATTAGGTACACACAAATAATTAAACTGTATACAGATCAAATTTGCATATAACATTCAACATTTTATGTATACTCTTCCTTCAGAACTTAGGGTGGCTCTGACTTTTGTTAGCCTTTTATGTTAGCCTTTAAAGATGTGGCTATGTGCCCAAGCCTGGAGTCTTTAAAGTGTTAGGGGCCCTGTTAACTGGTTGCACTGTTATTTTTTAGGTAATTATTATGGTAATCTTCTATTGTGTATATTTATAATTTGTGAGTATTTTTGTGTTTTTGTGATATTACTTATTGTTATATTGTTTGCCAATTAGATTGAGAAGGACAGCTATAGAAATTTAATAAATAAATCAAATTATATAAGATTCAATATTTTGTACAATTGATGTACACTGCACATTAAAGATCAACAATGGAGTACCTATGAGCCCAGTGTAAATGATGCTTGTATCAGTGCTAACCAAGATGCTTCTTTCTCTGATTTTAATTGTTTGACTTAATAATAACAGAGTAGGAATGGACATTGGAGGTCTTCTAGTCCAGGAGTCTCCAACCTTGGTCACTTTAAGACTTGTGGACTTCAACTCCCAGAATTCCTCAGCCAGCAAAACTGGAGTTGAACTGTTCTAATCCAACCCCCTGCCCAGGCAGGAAACCCTTCACCACTTCAGACAAATGGTTATCCAAAATCTTCTTTAAAATTTCCAGTGTTGGAGCATCCAAATAAGTTGGAGCACTTATTTGGATAAGACTTAATGTATGAGTCACCCTTTGTAAAGGAACCCTTAATGTGAATCATTTTGTTTCTGGCAGTGACTATATGCAAACATTGTGGCTGATTTAGAAGATATTTTCAGAGCCTCTGGAACCATATCCAAATTTCAGAACAGCAAGTTTCTTCCTTCAAAATTCATTGGAGTAAATTAATTATTAAAATGAAAAATGTTTGTTATGAGCATTCACTGGGCTCCACCTTGCTGTTCAAAAGCCCGTGTATAGGCTTCCTCTCTGAAAATGTGACAACTTTGTGTTTGAAAAAGAATACAAAATTATATTTAAAACATGTTTAATTCTTTTTTTTTGCTTTAATGGATGTTTTAATTAATACATTTTAATCATAAACATCACTTTTTCAGATCTGCCAAAATAAGCAGAGCAACACTTCAAAATGAATACCCTAGCTCCTGGCTGCTTGAAGACAGTCACAGATTTAATCATTATACCGTAGTATGTATTCTATAAAAATTAATGTCTTTGAACACTTTGCTAGTTCTTGTCTGAAAATATTTCCAGGTAAACATTCTCTGAAATGAGACAAATATAATTCTGATGCTCTAATCTGCACCTCTATATCTGTCTGGTTTGGTTCTGCAACCCAACAAGACAGACACAGACTTTATAGGATAATTAGAACTGCAGAAAAAACAGTTGCTATCAACTGCCTTCCATTGAGGACCTGTATACTGTACAAGTCAAAAAGAGGGCTGTGAAAATATCTACAGACCCCTCACATCCTGGACATAAACTGTTTCAACTCCTACCCTCAAAACAATGCTATAGAGCACTGCACACCAGAACAACAAATAATTCCTTCAACACTGTCAAACTATTCACCAAGTCTGCATTACTATTAATCTTATCATTGTTCCTATCACCCAACTCCTCCCACTTATGGACTGTATGACTGTAACTTTGCTGCTTGTATCCTTAAGATTTATATTGTTTCTTAGTATGATTTTATTGCTTACTTGTACTCTGTGACTATCATTAAGTGTTGTACCTTATGATTCTTGACAAATGTATCTTTTTTTTTTATGTACACTGAGAGCATATGCACCAAAGACAAATTCCTTGTCCTTGTGGACAAATTCCACTTGGCCAATAAAGAATTGTATTGTATTGTACTGTATTGTATTGTATTGTATTGTATTGTATTGTATTGTATTGTATTGTATTGTATTGTATTCTATTCTATTCTATTCTATTCTATTCTATTCTAATGACACCTGCAAATAATAACAGAGAGAATTTCTCTTGGCAACACAAACAAGACCCAATGATTCACTTCCCATTATTCAGAAACCAAAATAGAATCAGAACAAACAGTGAATGCTGTGGAAAAAGCTGCAACTACATTTTGTAGAACTAATGGGGAGCATCAAAGTGGGAAAAGGCCCATTTACATTTGTTTAGGGTTAGATAGATACCTCACACTAGAGAGCTTGCAACTATCTAACATTTGGCAATAGAATTCAGGGCCACTGGTTATATCATTTTTATTAGTGCCACTTTATAAAACCTAGTAAGACCACACCTGGAATACTTCAACCAATTTTGGTCACCATACTACAAAAAGGATGTTTTGAGACTTTGGAAAAAGTTCTAAGAAGAGCAACTAAGATGATCAAAGTCCTGGAGACTAAATCATATGAAGAACGGCTGCAGGTTTTCGGTCTGGCTAGTCTAAAGAAAAGAAGAATTAGAGGTGATATGATAGCAGTATTCCGATATTTGAGGGGCTGCCACAAAGAAGAGGGGGTCAAATTATTCTCCAAAGCACCAGAGGGCAGGACAAGAAACAATGTTTGGAAACGAATCAAAGCGAGAAGCAATCTGGAATTAAGGAGAATTTTTTTTAACAATTCCTTCCGTCCCCATCTTTTAAATATAGTTTTGTTTAGAGTATAATTTTATCATTTTAGAAATATTTATCTGTTAAGGTTTTTATGTTTAAATACTGTAAATCACCCAGAGTCATTTTGATATGAGATGTGGAATAAATAAATTTATTAATTAATTATAAATAAACACTATCAAAAACTCAGATAAGCAACAAAGGCCACAGTGTGAAACTAAATAAGGTATTAATGCCCACATTGAATGATTCTCTGAGGTATAAAGGTACTTCAGTTTCAGCTTCTTTATAGATAAACACCATTAGTTTTGCTTAAGAGCCATTACATTCCACATTATGCAAGACTTCGGTGCCCCTTGTATGAAGATAAAAATCTTTATTACTGCATCTGAATCTGTGGCAGGACACATTCATTATTTAAAGAAATATTTAGTGGTTCTAGCACCTACTGCAAATACTTAGATCATTCTTGCCGAAGCTGCCTTCCTTCAGAAGTCTAGATTCTGCCTCAACATTACTTGCATTAGGTTTAAGAATAAAGATTATTAGCAATTTTTACTTACCTTCTTGCTAAATCCCTGCAGCACTTTAATTCTTCATTTCTCTTAATTTAGAATAGTCATAGGAATACTGGTAGCTTTATTAAGCTAAAGGGCAACCAATCGGTTCTGCTGACATTTATTGATTTTTTTAAAGCTCATACGAGAGGTTTCCACTTGAGCTAAAAATCAGAGCTCATAAAAAGCTGTTTATCTTTTGTCTTTTAAATCTAATGTAACTCTGTACTTTGGAAATGTTCTAATGCAAATTCAGGGACGCGGTAGCTTAGTGGCTAAGACGCTGAGCTTGTCGATCAGAAGGTTGGCAGTTCAGCGGTTCGAATCCCTGGTGCCGCGTAACGGGGTGAGCTCCCATTACTTGTCTCAGCTTCTGCCAACCTAGCAGTTCGAAAGCATGTAAAAAATGCAAGTAGAAAAATAGGGACCATCTTTGGTGGGAAGGTAACAGTGTTCCGTGCGCCTTCGGCGTTTAGTCATGCCAGCCACATGACCATGGAGACATTTTCGGACAGCGCTGGCTCTTCGGCTTAGAAATGGAGATGAGCACCATCCCCTAGAGTTGTGAACAACTAGCATGCATGTGCAGGGGAACCTTTACCTAATATTTATTCAAGAAGCATTCTCTATGTGCAAAAAAATAATGCAGAAAAGAACAATTCCTATCTTTGTGCTACTTACTAAGGTTCTGGATGTAGCTCGAGAGTTTCTTTCTCTAATTTGTTGTGCCTTAGAGTAGGGATTACATGCAAAATAATTAAATTAGCTGTGTTTTATTAACATAATATTCATTCCACTGGAATCAATTAAAACCTAAAGAAATCTTGTTCTGGCTGTTCCCAATGGTTTCTTCTGATTCTGAGTATTTTTCAGAGAGCAATCCCTAGTATAAAGTTGTTAATCCTTGACTCAAAAGTTTGTGCATCCCTAGTACAGATGGAAGAGTGGTATTTGTGAGTGTTATGCATATTGCAGTTTCAGTCTATAGTCTGCTTTCCTAGTCACATCTATGCCTAACATTACTAACAAGGCTTTCAATCAGAGGTCCACTGCACTCATCCATCTTCTTCTTTATATATTTTAGATAACCAATTCAACTCATGAAGCAGAGACATTACATGAGCATACTGTGGCTTGTCCATGACAGCCCAGGTGGTTGTGTTCTACCAACAGCTTGATGAGGGAATTTTCCCTCTCAGTCCAACCAGACCGTTGTTATACATACTTGGTTGGCTGCCTAATCCACAGTCAAATCCTGCGTGAGGATGGTCTCATTATAGCAATAACACATAGACTTATATTTTATTTATTTATTTATTTATTTTATTAGATTTTTATACCCCCCTTCTCCCGAAGGACTCAGGGCGGTGTACAGCCAAAAAATAAAAAACCCAATATATATACAATTAAAACAAAAAATTTAAAACAGAGCATATTACAAAAGTGGCCGACATTAAAAATTTAAAATTTAAAACCCTAAAATAAGAAAACCCCAATTAAAATTTAATAAAACTGTTAAGCCAGTCCCGCTTGAATAAATAAGTGTGTTTTCAGCTCACGGCGAAAGGTCCGAAGGTCGGGCACTTGGCATAGGCCAGGGGGAAGTTCGTTCCAGAGCGTAGGAGCTCTGACAGAGAAGGCCCTGCCCCTGGGGGCCGCCAGCCGACATTGTTTGGCGGACGGCACCCTGAGAAGACACTCTCTGTGTAAGCGTACGGGTCAGTGGGAGGCATGAAGTAACAGCAGGCGGTCCCGTAAGTACCCGGGTCCTAAGCCATGGAGCGCTTTAAAGGTGGTAACCAAAATCTTAAAACGCACCTGAAAGACCACAGGAAGCCAGTGCAGACTGCGTAGCAGTGGTGTTACGTGGGAGCAACAAGTGGCTCCCGTTACTACTCGCGCAGCTGCATTCTGGACTAGCTGCAGCCTCCGGGTGCACTTCAAGGGCAGCCCCATGTAGAGAGCATTGCAATAATCCAAACAAGAAGTGACCAGAGCGTGAGTGACCGTGCATAAGGCATCCCGGTCAAGGAAGGGATGCAACTGGCGAACCAAGCGTACTTGGTAAAAGGCCCTCCAGGTGATCATCAAAAGACAGCCATCCATCCAGGAGGACGCCCAAGTTGCATACCCCTTCCCTTGGGGCTAATAACTCGCCCCCAACAGTCAGCTGCGGTTGCAGCTGACTGTACAGGGGTGCCGGCATCCACAGCCACTCCGTCTTGGAGGGATTGAGCTTGAGTCTGTTTCTCCCCATCCAGACCCGTACGGCTTCCAGGCACCGGGACAGCACTTCGACAGCTTCGTTGGGATGGTCCGGGGTGAAAAAGTACAGCTGAGTATCATCAGCGTACAGATGGTAACTCACCCCAAAACCACTGATGACCTCACCCAGCGGCTTCATATAGATGTTGAACAGGAGAGGCGAGAGAATCGACCCCTGAGGCACCCCACAAGTAAGGTGCCTCGCGGACGACCTCTGCCCCCCTGTCAACACCGTCTGCAACCGGTCAGAGAGATAGGAGGAGAACCACCAATAAACGGTGCCTCCCACTCCCAAACTCTCCAACCGGTGCAGCAAGATACCATGGTCGATGGTATCAAAAGCCGCTGAGAGATCTAATAGGACCAGGGCAGAGGAACAACCCCTATCCCTGGCCCTCCAGAGATCATCCACCAACGCAACCAAAGCCGTCTCCGTACTATAACCGGGTTGGAAGCCGGACTGGAACGGGTCTAGATAGACAGCTTCATCCAGGTACTGGGGAAGCTGCCATGCAACTACACTCTCTACAACCTTCGCCACAAAGCGAAGGTTGGAGACTGGACGATAATTCCCTAAAATAGCTGGGTCCAGGGAAGGCTTCTTGAGGAGGGGTCTCACCACCGCCTCTTTCAAGGCAGCGGGGAAAACCCCTTCCACCAAAGAAGCATTTATAATCCCCCGGAGCCAGCCTCGTGTCACTTCATGAGTAGCCAGTACTAACCAGGAGGGACACGGGTCCAGTAAACATGTAGTTGCATGCAACCTCCCCAGCAAACTGTCCACATCCTCGAGAGCCACAGAATCAAACTCATCCCAAACAACCTCAACAAGACGCGTGATGAAGGAGGGAACGGGTCACCCAAAACAAGGCGGCCGGGTGGTTATCTGCCGATGCAATGAGGGTGGAAACGTAGGAACATTTCGCCTCCCTCATTGCCACTAGGTAGGTCTTAGTAAAAGACCTCACTAGTGTCCGATCAGCCTCGGAACGGCTAGACCTCCAGGTACTCTCTAGGCGTCTTCTCCGTCGTTTCATCTCCCTCAGCTCCTTGGAAAACCAGGGAGCCAATTGGATCTACGCCGGGTCAGAGGCCGCAAAGGCACGACATGGTCCAAAGCCCCAGCCGCGGCCCATTCCCAGGCCGCAACTAGTTCTTCAGTCGTGCCGTGGGCAAGATCCTCAGGGAACGGCCCAAGCTCCATCCGGAACCTCTCTGGGTCCATCAGGTGCCTGGGACGGAACCAACGCATTGGCTCCGTCTCCCTGCGGCGGTGGGTGGTGGTCCAAAAGTCTAGGCGGAGGAGAAAATGATCTGACCATGACACCGGTTCCATCACTAGATCTCCTAATTCCAGATCATTAACCCACTGTCCAGAGATAAAAATCAGGTCTAGTGCGCCTCCCCCAATGTGTGTAGGGCCATCAGTTACTTGAATCAGGTCCAAGGCCGTCATGGAGGCCTGGAACTCCTGAACCACCGTTGATGACAAGCCGGCCGATGGCAAGTTGAAATCCCCCAGAAGTCTGGGAATCTCAACCACCACCCCGGCAAGCACCTCTAGTAGCTCAGGTAGGGCTGTAGTCATGCAGCAAGGAGCCAGGTACGTGATCAACAAACCCATCTGATTCTGATGGCCCCACTTCACAAGGAGGGATTCACAACCAGCTATCTGAGGTACAGTGGACTCCCTCAGCTCCAGACTCTCTTTAATCACAACCGCCACCCCCCCACCCCTACCTTGGGCCCTCGGCTGATGGAATGCGCGGAAACCTGGAGGGCACAGTTCAACCAGGGGTACACCCCCCTCTGTGCCCAACCAGGTCTCCGTAATGCCTGTAAAGTCTGCGGACTCCCTCTGAATAAGATCACAAATCAGGGGAGCCTTATTAACCACGGACCGGGCATTGCAAAGCATCAGCCGAAGACCCAAGCTCTGAGGGTCCTGACCATCCAGGGAACGAGTAAGGACTGAGGGGCCGGAGCACGTGATCGCTTTTAAACATCGAATACGTGCTCCCAAAGAACGATACGGCCCCTTGCCTCCGCTATATCTGCCTCTCCCACTTACCGTACAGATGGAATGACACTCTCTGCTCTGAACACTCCCCTCCCCCCCTGTCTTCGGACCAACTAAAGTAATGCCGTGAGCGCGCACTGGGACTGGACATACCCCCCCCCAACGGGTTTCCCCCAACACCCGCCCTAACCCTCCCTCCCCTTAAAAATTCCCTATTTAAAAATCCCCAAAGGCTCTTTCTCGACGCATACTGCTTTACAGTGCTTTACTCTCTGTAAGCGCTTTACAGAGTCAGCATATTGCCCCCAACAATCTGGGTCCTCATTTTACCCACCTGGGAAGGATGGAAGGCTGAGTCAACCTTGAACCTGGTAAGATTTGAATTGCCAAATTGCAGGCAGCCAGCAGCCAGCAAAAGTAGCCTGCAAAACTGCATTTTAACCACTGCGCCACCGTGGCTCATTATGTACAGACCTGGTATTTAATAAGAGTAGCTAGAGCCCCGGGCTATCTGGCCACCTATCAGATGGGCTTTGACCATGAGAGGTAAGCAGCTGCAAGTGCTCCTCTCAGCTTACCACCATACCTTCCGCTGCACATCACAACCTTGATGGACCTACTTTCTCTCACTTCTTCCTCCATTTATTTTTATTTTTTTATTTTATTTGAATTTATATCCCGCCCTTCTCTGAAGACTCAGGGCGGCTTACACTGTGTTAAGCAATAGTCTTCATCCATTTGTATATTATATACAAAGTCAACTTTTATTGCCCCCAACAATCTGGGTCCTCATTTTACCTACCTTATAAAGAATGGAAGGCTGAGTCAACCTTGGGCCTGGTGGGAGTTGAACTTGCAGTAATTGCAAGCAGCTGTGTTAATAACAGACAGACTTAGTCTGCTGAGCCACCAGAGGCGCCTCCATCTTTTCCTCAGTATCAAAAAAACTGTCCCTGGCCATGGTGGACATTCAAACGTATCTACCGAGGTATTGACCCTCATCCCTATGGCAACCACTGTATCCTGCCCAGCTGCTCCTGTACAGACATTCAGCAGTATGGATGCAAACCATTGTCATGGGTACCAACCACTCACCCCTACCTAACTGTACTAAGCCAAGTGTCTCTATCCTATACTATATATTGGGTTTTTGTTTCCAAACTGAAGAATTTTGCACTTGCCTCTATCAAATTTTACCTGATGTTTTCTGCTAATTTGTCTAATGTTTTAAGACTAGTCTAAAGTTTATTTCCATCTTCTAGCTCTCTCATCCAATTTGATATTCTCTGCAAATGTCCTAAGCATTTCTTCTATCACTTCATCCATGTTATTGGAAAAAGTGCAGGGCCTAGGGTACAATTCAATACCTCTCTACCTTGATGATTCTTTGACTTTGGATCCAGGTACATATTCACTTAATTGTCATGCCACACAGTCCACACTGAACTAGCATACTGTTCTTTGGCTGTCTCTCAAGGTCAGGATAATAACATATGGTGCACCCCTACCAAGCATCTCTACTCTGCAGTAGCTGACTCTTTGCATAAGCCAGTGATACTCATCAATTCTCTACTACTCTTTTCTTGATGCCATGCAAATTGGCTTTCCTTTCACATTCCTGAGAGATAATGAATGAAGAAGCTCTGCCTAAGGTTTGCATCTCATCATCTGTTTTCTCTGTAGGACAATTAACTTGCTTTCGTTGTTCCTAACAGCACATAAAAACACTGTGGCAGATAAAAAGAGATAAGAAACTGAGGAGCAACATGTCAAACTAAAGGAAAACGTATTGGCAGAGATTTAAAAATCTTTGTATATACCAATGTACTCAAAATGTGTACCAATGACGGCATCTCTAACAATCCATCTGTTAAATTACTGAAATTCATAGATGACACAACAGTGATTGGTCTCATTCGAGACAATGATGAAAATCCACATACAGACGGGAGGTTGAACAACTAGCATCATGGTGTGACTGGAACAATCTAGAACTGAACACACTCAAAACCATAGAAATGGTGGTAGACTTTAGGAGAAACCCTTCCATACTTCCACCTCTTACAATACTAGACAACACAGTATCAACAGTAGAGACTTTCAAATTTCTAGGTTTTACCATTTTGCAAAATCTAAAATGGACAGCGAACATCAAAAACATCATTAAAAAAGGACAACAAAGAATGTTTTTTCTGCGCCAACTCAGAAAGCTCAAACTGCCCAAGGAGTTGCTGATACAGTTCTACAGAGGAATTATTGAGCGTGTCATCTGCACCTCTATGACTGTCTGGTTTGGTTCTGCAACCCAACAAGACAGATACAGACTTCAGAGGATAATTAGAACTTCAGAAAAAACAATTGCTACCAACCTGCCTTCCATTGAGGACCTGTATACTGCACAAGTCAAAAAGAGAGCTGTGAAAATATCAACACATCCCTTGCATCCTGGACACAAACTGTTTCAATTCCTACCCTCAAAACAATGCTAGAGAGCACTGCACACCAGAACAACTAGACACAAGAACAGTTTCTTCTTGAATGCCATCACTCTGCTAAACAAATAAATTCCTCTACACTGTCAAACTATTTACTAAATCTGCACTACTATTAATCTTCTCATTATTCACATCACCAATCTCCTCCCACTTATGACTGTATGACTGTAACTTTGTTGCTTGTATCCTTACAATTTATATTGATATTGATTGTTTCCTGATTGCTTATTTGTACCCTATGACTATCATTAAGTGTTGTACCTTAGAATTCTTGATGAAAGTATCTTTTCTTTTATGTACACTGAGAGCATATGCATCAAGACAAATTCCTTGTGTGTCCAATCACACTTGGCCAATAAAAAATTCTATTCTATTCTATTCTATTCTATTCTATTCTATTCTATTCTATTCTATTCTATTCTATTCTAGAATAGAATAGAATAGAATAGAATAGAATAGAATAGAATAGAATAGAATACTTTTTAATATATTAGTTGGGGTTTTTAGGACTCCTCTGATTATTGTAAACAGACAGGGTTGCACACCAGACCTGTGAGTTTGATGTACTAGACTAGAGCATTAGTATCAGTATCATAGAGGATGTAAGACGCTATAAATGTCTGACAAAGATTGAAGAGGCTTATGTTCACATCTGCAGTCAACTATAAAGTTTATGTCGGGGTCCTTGGATCATCTTCAGAACAAAGATCAATGTTTCTTTGTTCCTATTACTACCAAGCTAAGGCAAATTGTGGCATGAACCAAAGCTAGGGAGAAATGGGGGGAAGGGCAATGATCTTGTGTCTTTACAATGAAAGGAAACAATTATTTCTTTTGTCCAAATTAAGCGTAATTTGGAATTTGACTTCAAGTCAGTTATTCCATCTGAAGACCAATTTCCTTGCATAACGTACAATCTAAAAGTATTTAGTCTAATTTTGAAACTTTCTTCTTTCCATTGTGTCCCTCATTTTGTTTTGTTGGTAACATTTTCCTTGATGAAAAATTCTGGAGAACTACCAAGTCCAAGTCCAAGTCCACACATCTATTTGTAGAAGTAATTAAAGATATTATACAGCTACAGATTTAGGATTTTTTTCTCAACTCATAGGGCTCTTCTTAAATATGGATGATGGAAATGGAAAAAACAAAGGTCAGGTGGAAATGCAATATATAATGCAGTGGATTGTTGAAATATATTGTTAATTTCTGGCAGAATAATTCTATAAATGTTCACTTAGAAACTTTGCTTACCTGTACCAAGAGAAGTTTGCATTAGATTGCAATCCAAAGCTATTTTATGTTATTTATTTAATTTGTACACGCTCCAATTCCCAGTGACTCTGGGAGATTCACAAGGTAAAAGGATAGAAAAATAATGATAAAACAATACAGCAGAAAGGCAGGAGAAATTATAGCAAAAACTAGACAACAATAAAAAAAACCCATATCCATACCAATTTGATGGTCTTTTGCCTGTATCTTTAGTAGTAAGCATATATTGGACATGGATTCTAGATTATACCCCGAAGTAACCACACTTTGAAAAATATTAAATAATTGGTAGCAAGCCATGCTGCCATAGAGTTAAAAAGGTTGCAGAAAAAAAATCAGATATTACAGGTGTCCTGCAGGTTGTAGATTGCCCAACTCTGCTACATATAAAATTCAGTGGAACAAAATATCATGTATTATTAGCTGTGAATAAATTTTACACATTTAAAGTATACAATTGCTTTATTTAACAAGCCTGTTTGTGTGGTTTTCCACATAATCTAACCATATATCATGATTACAATAGTGCAATAAAATTGGGTAAGCCAGATATTTGTGAGATGGATATTTAAAATATTTTCTCTTGGACTCTTTTACAATTTTGTGTTTAAAAAAAATCCATTGAAAAGAGAAAAGTCCACGAAGATTATCCAAGCTCAGGGTTTTTGGGTTTTTTCCCCTGGAGTGTCTACCTAGGCAGATGGCTGGTTCACAGCATACTTAACCCTAACCCCATGCTAACCAAGCACAATTGCGGTGTTCACATAACATACTATGCCCAGATGAATAAATTATTCTATGGCTTAACGTGATGACCTAGCTCACACAACATGCTAACTCTTGGGAGTTAAGAAAGCAGCTGGGTTTCCCACAAAATGCTGAACCATAAGCTAATCAACCTCACTTTAGTCTACTCTAGCAAGTTTACATGCACTATTCTCCTGAAAAAGATAAGTTAATCAAGCCCTATTTTTCATTAGTCTAAATCAGCAGGGATCTAATTGCCAAACTGGTTGCTTATATGCCTGGAGTCAGAAAATCATGTCATTGCATTGCAGCTGCAATTCTATATTCACTACCTTGAGAGTAAGCTCCATTAAACTCAAGGGGGTTTATTTCTGAGTAGACATAGTAAACTAAACATTGCATATCAATGTGCAATTTAATATTCTGTTTTTATATTTGTGTTAAAAGGTTTGAAAAGCAAAGTGAGAACACTTTCAGAAAAGCAGGAAAGCCAAAATATATAACACATTTTAAGAAATATGTTTGCCCCAATGGTCACATGGGATAATAGATATGAGACATAAAAAAAATGGAAGTAACATTTCTCTTTTAAAACAATGAAAAAATGAATGCAGAAGCCATTGTGTGAACTCAAAAGCAACAAAACTGAGGCTGATGTATCTCTGTTGCGATTTTGAAACATAGGAACAACATAAACAGCTTTATGATTATAATGTGTACAATACTTTTTATTGTATGCAATAACAATTTAATAATTATTTTATAGTAGAGGGTATTTTTTCTTTTATGCAAAGTGATTTTATGACTTGATATGGGGTTAAAGTACTATTGGGGAATTGAAACATGTATTTAATCTTTAAACGTATTTGTTTTGTATCACAAACATTTAAAACCCTACAGACCATTTTCCAGGGAATTATGAATTATGGAGTCTTATGATGTCATCATGTCCCCAACATAATCCCTAATTTGATGGAATCATAGTAGTTTACCCCAGGGAAAAATAAAGCTGAGGCACTAGCAGATTACAGCTCTTATTTTTCTAAACATGTGCAAAAAGGAGATAATGTTCTCAGGGATAGAAAAAAATGGTGTAAAATGGATGAGCAGAGCCCTACATTTGCATTAAAATTCATATGATTTGTGGTAGGGATCAAAGTGATGCCAGCAATTGATGAGTGAAAGCAATCTCCATTTAACTTGCATTCATTTAATATTCAGACAGGCAAATCCTACTAGATCATATCTGATTACAAGCATTGTTCATTTTTATGGAGGTGCTTTAAAATTCACTCCAACACAAAACCATGTGAATTCTCCAGAAATATTGTAACTGTTCAGTTGGACTTTCTACTGCAAATAGATCCAATAGCTCACATACAAAAATAAATATTTTCCCAATATATAAACCAGTATGGTGCAGTGGTTAAGACATCAGGCCAGACACCAGGAAACCATGAGTTCTAGTCCCATTCTAGGCATAAAGCCAGCTTGGTGACCTCAGCCCTTAAAAACAGTCAATGGCAAACCATTTCTGAAATTTTGCCAAGAAAACTGCAGAGACTTGTCCAAGCAGGAATCAGGAATCAACACTGTCTTGAAAGCTCCAAAATAAATGTATGAACAAATTAACAATCCACTGTTTAGATGGATTTACTTCTTACATTGTAGATATTTACATTGTAAGATGTAAATGTATTCGTAGTGAAAGTAGTGTTGGCAGAGGATAGCCTGGGGGAGAAGGCAGATGCCTTGTCATTTTTGCAACACTTGACCAACAATTCCACAGATTTTAACTTAGTATACAAAGAACCCTATAGCTGTGTTCACACAACATGCACAGCAAGGTCACATGGTTAGTTTATGTTATGAATCAGTATGCTTGGATACTTTATGTTACTGTGCATATCTAGAAAATGGATTAATTGGGTAACATAGTCAAAAATATTGTTTAACATTCTTAATATAACCATTGCATTCAGTGGGGCTGTCAGATCAGTTGATTAAGCAAACTTCCCCAGACCATCTTCCAAAACATAAAATATACTGGTTGGCGATTATGGGAGATGATGAGAATTTTGGTTCAATACTTCTAGACAGTATAAGACAGGCAAAACTGTAGTGTAAGACTGCAGCACTAACTAGTATAGTTAGACTGATACACTAAGAAGGCAAACCTCTGATCATGTTTTAGTCCTGCCTAAATCAAACCAGACAACCAACCCAAAGCAAATTACAAACAAACTCAAAGACCTATATTGGTGATTTGCTGTTATAATTAAAACATAGATTGGGTTTACTTAAGACAGACTTAATCAGACCACTTGGTAATCTAATACCCTTTGGATACAATATTCTAAGTTTCCTTTACACATTGTGATTAAGTTCAATTTATCATTATGACTTATGATTTACTAGCTCAGCCAAACAGATTAATTGATCACCTGAAGTATCAGGATGGAATAGCGTTGAACTGGGTATTGGTGCTTGAGGATGGATGCAGCTTGCTGAAGACCTTTGACTGGAAATCAAAATCCTGCTTTTCACAGATGGCAACCTGGAAACAGCACCAAGTCCTAACTGGGGTTTAAGGATCATTGTTGAGCGATAAAAGCTTGGAGGCACCTCATAGTGAGCATATGGCGGAGGACAAAAATTGTCTTTCACGGGCCGGTCTCCAACCTACAGAAATATAAATGTATGTTTATAATTTTATCAACTATAAACTTTTAAATTGTTACCTTTATAAAGGGAAATTCAAGAAAAATACAGTAGAAATCGTAATATGCATTCACTCAGCTCTTTACAAGGATTGCAGTTAATATTTCTCAGCGTGGTTGCTGCTGTGGTATCTGAGCAGAAATGAAAAAAAAATGACACACTAACATATTATAAATTGAATAAATAATATAGTGCATTCATAACAGAACATCAAAATACTTAAAATATATTTGCTTAGGAAGAAAACAAAAAATTGATCTCACCCCATTCCTAAGAGGTCTGTAAGGGGTGTGCATAAGAGCACCAGCATGCCTACCATTCCTGTCCTAATGTTCCCTTTGATTGTATCCGATTCGTATAGTTATTTCATGCTTATACTTATGTATACTGTTGTGTTTGACAAAATAAATAAATAAATAAAATAAAATAAAATAAAATAAATAAATAAAATATGCACCC
Organism: Ahaetulla prasina; assembly: GCF_028640845.1. Classification (NCBI taxonomy): domain Eukaryota; kingdom Metazoa; phylum Chordata; class Lepidosauria; order Squamata; family Colubridae; genus Ahaetulla; species Ahaetulla prasina. The sequence goes on along the minus strand of NC_080543.1, from coordinate 28,565,993 downwards.
TGGGTTTATGTCAGAGAGATTCTATGGTCAATTCAGGAGCCATAGAAGTTTCTATGACAATAAATCCCTGCAGATTCATTGCTATGAACGTGAAAATGATGAGAAGAGCTAATTCATTTACATTTTCCCTTGCCATCCTACTATCTTCTCCACTGTGGGAAAATTAACTATGCCAGCTCCTTTTTGGGCTGATTGAAAAACAAGGGAGATGAGAATCCAAAATCTTCCCCAATTTATCCTTGAAGTGTCTTTAATAATAGGTCTTCTGGAGAATAAGAACTTCCATTAATAAATCAATATTGAGAATAAATCTAAAGCGCACATGAAAGCTTACATCTCAATAAAGAAGCATGGGAGTGTGCCATGCCATTGAGATATATATTAGACTATAATGTTAAGCCTGGCATTTTTAACCATGTTCATGAATAAGGCAGTAGTGAAATCCTCTGTGGATTGCCACTGGTTTGCTGCCTGCGCATGCGTGGTGTGTGCCAAAAGCATGCTGCACATATGCATGCACAGTGCATGCCAAAAGCACACTACACATGCATGCACAGTGCGCACAAAGGGCACCCTGAGCGGGCGCCAAACACACGCTTTGTGTGGAAAAAGAAGGCTTAACAAGGTAAGTAGAACAGAGAGTGGGAGAACAGCTGTGCCGCGCGATTTAGATTAGCTAGAAAGAAGGATTTCTAGCTTTCTAGCAAATATAAATCATGCGGCACAGCTGATTGTTGGAAATACTGGTTCAGAGGAACTGGTAGCTTTTATCATTACCAGTTCTCCCGAACCGGTAGCATTTCTCCCCTGGCATAAGGCCTCTCTATTCTTTAGTGTTATTCTTTAACCCTATTCTTTAGATAGATAAAAGAGCATTTCATGTAAAACATCTTGGTTTCATTCAAATTGTTTGAGTTTCTTTCAGCTGGACTACAGCTGACCCAAAACAGATTAACCAAACTTTCAGCAATGCAGTATTTTGTATCGAATGTGAAACAACCCTCTTTTTCTATTCATGTACATTCTGCATTATTGGGACTTTTCAATGTCCTGGGCACTATGTTAGGTAAGTTAAATCAACATAAAAAATAGTAGACAGGGGATTTAGCAAACTGTTTTTGATGGCAGATTGAGACCATTAGCTTTAAAAGCTAATGTCAAAGCTTTGATTTAAATTCAAAAACAGTTGGCTGTTGGAGAAAGAGATACAGATTGAACCAGTCAAGTGAAGCAAGCCTGCTGGTGAATTGCTGTAAATAATTTCTGAATATAGAGTCATTTCACTCTCTTTTTAAAAAAGAAAAAATTTGGACAATTTTAAAACTGCTTTCAGAGCAAAAGAATTTTCCAGCCATGTTTACATCAGTGCTATAGCAGGTGTTGTTTTTGTATTGTGAAATCAAATATATCAGCCTCGAATTTTTGACGATTTTCCTAAAAGGAAACAGATTCATAGCAATAGCATTTAGACTTATATACCACTTCACAGTGCTTTACACCCCTCTCTAAGCGGTTTACAGAGTCAGCCTATTGCTGTTGTGATCCGCTGGTGGGCTGAGGAACTGACAGCAGTCGGACAGTGAGGAGGTTGGGAAGGAACATGGGCCAGTCCTGGAATCTGGGGAAGGCTCGGATGAGGGCTCTGCATTGGAGGCAGAGAGGGGACCAGGGCCATCTGGTAGTTATGTGCTGCCTCCGAAGCCTCCGGAATCTGTCATCAGCGAAGCAGAAGAACAGTGTGAGCCTGTTCCCAGTGCGCGCATGCGCAGAGCTGCCAGAAGGCAAGAACAATTAAAGAAAAAAAGGACAACTCGGGAGTAAGGCTTGGAGATGATTGGCCCCTCCCATAAGACATAAAAGAGGAACAAACGGATGTGAGCCTTTGCAGAAAGCAATTAGTTCATATAGTCAATTCAAGCTCTGAGAAGTCTGTTTGACTCTGTGCTCCTTTTGGCCTTGCAAAACTAATTGACAATTAGGTCTCTGTCAGAGTTTCAAGGGAGATAAAGGTGGGTGCTTATCAAAATTATCCTAAAAGACTGTGTCAACTTGGGCAAACACAAGAATCTTCACAGACTGTTTGTGAATCATTATGGGCTGTGAATGACCATAATTCACAGCCGTCTCAATAAAAGAGGTTTTTTAGAATTAAAATTGTGACTTATGCTTTCTCAGGAAGCCTAGATCAGAACAATTTCCCCCAACAATCTGGGTCCTCATTTTACCCACCTGGGAAGGATGGAAGGCTGAGTCAACCTTGAGCCTGGTGAGATTTGAACTACCAAACTGCTGGCAGCCAGCAGGCAGCAGAAGTAGCCTGCAGTACTACACTCTAAACACTGTGCCACCGCAGCTCACAAAGAAACATGAGGCAATAAAGAACATTTCTTTCACCATACTTACCCAGTATCTTGAGTTTCCCATGTCATTGTGATTCTATGTACTTTTTCAAGAAAAAAATCTACAGTTATTAATACTGAATATTTGAAAGATTATCACAATCTCAACAGATTCACATTTATTTCACTTCAATAACCTGGGTATTTTTTTTTTTAAAGACTTACCTCCTGGAAAAACTTTTCACCCATTGGACCAAACTGATGGTCTGAGGATTTAATGCCAGATACTACAAATCCAGAACTATAAATCTGAGGCTTCTGAAAGTCAGTTTTAATTTTTTCGTAGAAAACATTGCCTGGTTTAATGTCTCCATCATTTAACATTTTCTGTTCAGTTGCCAACCCACAAGCAGGGGGCATGCAAGACAATCCAGACTGATCAAGCTGGCTGATTGCCTGAGGGTTCCTTCTAATGTAAGTTATTATTTTAGGTCTCACATGTTTGGGCTTGGGAATGGCCGGAGTTTCAACCTTATCTTCAGGCTTCTCCATATCCTCATTCTCACCATTGTAACTGGATGGTAGGGGCCCCTTGGAATTTATAAGGATAGGCTTAGGGATTCCACTGTTACATGTGGTTTTATTAGGCACTTTAGGGGATAAGCTAAATAACTGGGTGCTCTCAGTGGGAGGTAGGGTTGCAGAAGATGGCAACTTGTCAACATGAAGTGCACAAAATTCCTTCAAACTGCTGTTTGACACTGTGCTGTGGCTACTGGCATTCATAGTTGCAGAAGGGCGCAAAGGAGTTGTGGGACATAAAAAAGGTTCACTTTGTGCTATTTTTTTACAGCTTTCCAGTGCATTATTTGAAAGCTCTTTCTTTTCGTGAACTATTTTCTTGCTCTGAACTGGAAAATTTGTGGCTTCTAAATCACTGTCCACAATGCTAAAATTTACCGAGATATTTTCTGTATTTTGTGGTTTGGGAGCTTCCAAATCAGATTGGACAATTATAACATCTTCACTGGGTCCTTTGAATAGAGTCTGTTTATTTTCATAGTTATTCAGTTGTTTGCTGTCTGTCACATTAAAGCTATCCGTAAAAGATGTATGCCCATTAACTGCTGGAATATAACTTGTGTTACCAATGTGTAGGTTTTCATTCCTTGTTGGTGTCAATTTATTAACATGTATAGTATCATCATCAGGAGCTGAAATATAGTCTACCTCTTTTACAGCTCTATATTCCCCATTCGCTTTGCTTGCTGCTTTGCTGTTACTATAATTATTTCCTTTTCTTAAATCTGGAGAGCCCTTCTCCCTTATCAGACTTCCATTAACAGAGTCAAATCCTTCATTTAAAAACAGATCCTCTTTTGGCAGCTGATGTAATTTGGTCTTGTGTATTTCTGTCCCCATATCCTTTTGATTCTGGACCACAACATTATTTTCTTCTGCTGGGCATCCAATAAATTCAAATAACATAACCTTGTTTATTTTTTGCTCACCCACACGCTTAGACTGTGAAGACAAAGGACACTTCACTTCACCTTTTCCTCTCTTATCACTTTGATGGTCAATTTGTGCTTCTGATTTCCGAAGTTCATTGGATTTAACAGTTAAATGGAGGTCAAGAACAGCATGATGTGGAGGCCCTTGTTTGTTGGCATTTGGTACATTATCCACACCTGATTGTATGGCTGGGGCACTTGCTCTTTCCATTTCTGAGGTAGACGAATATTTAGAATAAGGTATAATTTTTCCTTCTGACACACCATCAGTTGGATGGAACACCATACCTAAAAAACGGTCTCTTGATGTTTTCTGAGTTTTCTCTATGTCCCCACTCAAATGATGTGACGTGTTGATGGAATCCAAAGATACAGAAAGCAAGCGTTTACCTGATACACGACCAACAAATTCTTTTTCTGTTTTAGCCATAAGTTTTCTTGATCTCCCCAAAGAGAGGCGTTTTATTCCTTCTGGCTCAATACTTCTAAGTGTTTTTTCCTTTGAAACATACTGAATAAGATCAGCATCGCTTTTTGAAAGTACCACTGAAAAGTTATCACTTGTGTTGATCTTCAGATTGGACAAACTGTGTCCTCGGCTAATAGTAACTAGCTTTGAAGTGTCCTTAAGCCCTTCAGGCCTACAATCTGCGTGCAATTTCTTGCTGATGGCAGAAGATAGTATAAACTCTGATTCACCAGTGATGCCCTGAAAATTGTTCCTCTCAGAGTCTAACTGTCTGCTGGTTTCTTGCTTACTAGTGTGTAAGCAAGCAGATTCTCCTGAAATATTTCTTGTCCTTATTGCTGTCCCAGGGGTTCTGACGTCCGATGTGATTTGATTGGCATTTGTGTCTCCCACAGACACCATGCGTTCATTGTTATTTTTCATCTCATTTCTGTTGGTCTGTAATAGATTGTAACATGACTTGTTGGGAACTAATGGTGCACTCATTTTCAAATTTCAAGTGCCACGTCTTTCACAGTCTTACTGAAAGGAAATGGTATCTGTGCCAGCCACTATCTGAACATGCTTTTCTCAGTTTTGTCATAAACTTGTCAACCCAAAAAAAAATCTTTTTTAGACCAGTCAAGTCCCTTGTCAATCACATGACTCAGTCATTATTAGTTCAGAATGTAAAGCAAAGAATTTCCCATAAGTAAAGATTCAATAAGTGCAAAAAACATCCATTGGAGCAACTCTAAAAGTGCAAGAATCCACGGAATCTGCAACAGAAAAAAAAAATCAGAATTATTTCTGAGAACAGAATTATTTCTGAGAACTATCTGAGAACTAGAAGTCTGGATGAGAATAAAGTTGCTATTAACTGACAATATTCTCTCATTATTTTTCAACAGACCGATACATCTGGAAAAGTTCACTTTTTTTTAGTAATGCAAAGCAAAATTACTAAAAGAGCAATAAGCTGTGGTGGCTAAGAGTGCATTGTAAGCAAGGGAGACTGTGTGAATGTCTTAATCTAATACTCAATTCACCAAATAACTTTAGACAAGATTGTTTCAATATTCGTTTTAGTCCTTGTTTATAAATGTTCCTTCCAATAGGAATCTGGAACAACAATGGAGGTGAGCAAGTTCCTCCATAGATTTTTTTATGGATTTTCCAGAGATATGAGGTTGATTACTGCATGAATCAATTGTTGATTACTGTACAATTATATATTTGTTTTTATACTGGGGTTTTATCCTTGTAAGCTTCCCAGAGTCACCAAGAATGAATTTTCCCAAATAAATTTTCTTCATAAATAATAAAGATATTAGACTTTGGTATGATTCATTATGAGGTTTTTTTATGACATGAGGATAGTAACATGACATTTAATAGGACTGCTACTGTTGTAAGGATTTATTAAATCTATGTAAAGCACATTAACCACTTCTTTTAAAGCCCATAAATGCTAAGCATTTTTGTATAGATTTTGATCCCACAATCCACAGATAATCCTAACAGACTGCATAATTAAGGTATGTTCTTAGCAAAGTATACGGGCTGAGATGCATTACACATGCATCTAATACTTATGAAGATTAGTGAAGGTTTCATTCCTGTAATGCTTAATTAATTAAATTAAGGAAACTGAACCGAAAATAGGGACTTAATTTAAAGTTTTTAAAAATATTTTCCTCTAAATGTTCTCTAGGGTATTAATTTTAAATAAATGTTGTGACCTGTCTTAATTGTTAATAATAATAATTGAACTAGTAGTATAGAGCTCCTTGGGGAAACTGCATTTTTACTCATTCTTTAAAATGGCCGCGGTGTGGCTCAGGCTGTAAGAAGCCTGTTATTAAACACAGCTGCTTGCAATTACTGCAGGTTCTAGTTCCACCAGGCCCAAGGTTGACTCAGCCTTCCATCCTTTATAAGGTAGGTAAAATGAGGACCCAGATTGTTGGGGGGGCAATAAGTTGACTTTGTATATAAATATACAAATAGAATGAGACTATTGCCTTACACACTGTAAGCCGCCCTGAGTCTTCGGAGAAGGGCGGGATATAAATGTAAATAAATAAATAAAAAGGAACAAGAACTCCTTCTGGCTAAATAAAACAAGGAAAATAATACTGCCTTTTCTTGTATGCTTTTTTTGGGCTAACTTCCTCTTTTAAATATATTTTTTTTTCATTTACAAGGTAAATCAAAGTATAAAAAGAACTATTTTTCCAGTGCTAAACCAATGTATCATTTTTCTATTGTTTAACCGAAATCCTTCATTTGTGACATAAACTGAATCACTTTGGCTATGTCGTGTCCCACTCCTCCGCTGACGGCCAGGTCAGGGAAATCCGAATCAGGCGTGCCTCTGCAGCTCTGCCAAAGTCCTAGCAAAGTCCTCAGGGCAGGCAGGAGACCAGAAAGTGACTTCAGCAAGATATGTTTAGACTTTGCCTGACTCAGAGAATGCCAGAAAGCAGATCCTTTATATAGGCCATGGGGTGTGGCTCCATGACTCAGCACTTATCCAGGCCTGCCTCCTTCCTTCTGTTGCCTCCGCCTATCAAGTCTTCTGGCCGAGGTCACTCAGTCGGCAGCTGTTGGTAATAGACCTCCCTCAGGCTCACATGCTGTGGAGGAGGGGGAGGGGTCTAGTTGCTCCGTTTGCCTGGGCATGGAGCCAGAGCTGGGGGCTGGAGGTATTTCTTCCTCTTCAGCCTGTCTGGGCATGGAGCCAGGGCTGGGGCCGGGAGGCATACTAGAACATTCCTCCGTGTTCGGAAGCAGATAAGAAGACCCCGGCTGAGGTGAGATTGGACGAGACACAACAGGCTAGAAAGTGGGAGACGGTGAGTTCAAGTAGCACCTTAGCCATGAAAGCCATGTGGCTGACCTTGGGCCAGTCACTCTCTCTTAGCCCAATTCACCTCACATGGTTGTTGTTGTGGGGAAAATAGGAGGAGGAAGGTGTAACAGTAAGAGCAGCAAAATCTGATCAATCTCCACCAGAAATTAAATCTCAGGAGCTTTTGTTAGCACACATCAAAACCAAGATAAATTGCATTAGCTCAAAATGTAATTGATTATTTTTTTATTTTAATATAAATTTGCCAAATCCATATTTCATTTAGTTTCAATGTGTAAACTAAAGCTACATTTCTGCAATTTTTATTGTAATTTATCCTTTTAAAATAGCATGTACGAATGTGTAAATTAGAGGAAAAATGTTTACTTTGAGTAGCTTGGTTTTGTATATTTATGTACAAAAATCCACAACAGTAACAGAATTAGATGTAAGAAATTCTTACATCAGATAAAATTACATACAACAGAAGAAATGACCACAGAGTTTATGAATTTTCAAATAGACAGAAGTAGAATTAGGATGATATGTATGCCTGATTGAAAAAGACGGAGAGAAACCGAAAGAAACCATAGTTGATAAATTTGCCCATCTGTGCCGATAGTTGTTGCTGTTGTTGTTGTTGTTGTTGTTCGGATTTTAAGCTGAAAAAGAGAAGGATTCTGAGCTTCTCTCCACGGATCACTAACACCATCTGCTACAAAAACATTCTCATCTCTTTTTTTTAAAAAAAGGTACACTTTCTTACAGTTGCAGGCCTTCAACACAATATTAGTAGCAAGGGAAGCTATGAGCATCAAAGCTATGGGAGACACTCCTTTTCAAAGAAAAGTGTTGAATTTTTACACTTTTTTCTTGGTACTCAGAGGATTCACCTTTCATTTTTCCACCCCTTGAAAATAATAAAGGTCTCAATTTTCTTAGTGACCTATCCACTGGGTATCTTTTTGAGAATGTAAGGTGTATGAAATCTTTGATACTAGTTTTAGTTAGAGCATTTTGCTGTTCATTCTAAAGCTATTAATTAAAGGGATTATATTAATTATTTTTATTGGAATTTTTCTTAGGGGACAGCAGACCAGGGTTGACATTCAAATTTTTTCTCTACTTGTGGGCTTCCCTGTGGGCTTGGCTTGGTGTGGGGGGAGTCATGTGACTGAGTGGGCATGGCCAACCTGATGTCACCACCCAGCAAGCCACAGAACCAACAGAAAAGTTTGGCAGAGTCTTCTAGCGTTAAACCTGGCTGCTTCTTGTCTCCTTCTCATGTTTGCTCTTTATGTATGAACCTGAGAAGGAAGAGAGAAGCAGCCACGTTGAATGCTGTGGCAGAGAGAAGCCAACTCTTCTCCTTCCATTCACAGCAAAGCTGCTTAGAAGACAGCTGCGGCAATCTGTCCCTTTATGGTCCCCCCTCCCTTCCTCCCAGGGATTGAAGTAACTTAAAGGGACAGGCAGGTTGCCACAGCTCCCTTCCAAGCAGGTTCCCTTTCCTTCGCTGCAAAGGGAGGAAGAAAAGTTCATCCAGGTCTTTTCTTCCTTCTCAGACATACACACTGAGCAGAAGGGGTGAGAAGTGAGCGGGCAATGGTGAGCGGGGCCAACCAGGGGTGGTTTTTACCGGTTCGGCGAACCACTTCAAATCGCCACTATCGGTACATGTGATCTGGTCCGAAGCGGTCAAATTCCATCCCTGCAGCAGACCAATCAAATACACAAGCAATCACTCAAAAATGTAAATAGAGTCTTAACTGGATGTCATGGAAGCACCAAAGGCAACAGTCGGAGAAAGGCTAAAGAAAAGGTACTAGACAACAGAAGGTTTGATTCAAATCACAACAATGAATTCCAATTATAGCTTTTTCCTCTTTTCTTCTCTTCCTCTTATTTGGATTTCCAGCAATTGAACATTTAAAATAAGATAATTTCAGGGTGACATTCTAAGTATATCTTTTCCTGTAGTAGTAGAGATATTTTTATTTGGTATAAGCAGTTTTTCCCACACAAAAAAATAATGCCTTTTCAAATGTAGGTATATATTACTTTGTTCTTTCGTTAGATTTATATCTTGGCTGTTTCCCCCCCACTCCCAGTTGCTTAAGATTGCTTATATGGGGTACTCTTTAGTTACACAATTGCTCTATAGGATCAATTGGACCTAAAGAGGATAACTGCCTCCAATCTAACCAGTCAGTTTTCTTGAACTCTCCTAACTATATTCCATTTACCACAATAACAAATTAAAAGAACCAACCTAATCATTTAATGTGAAAGTATATTGTTAATATTAGATGCCTGGTTGGCTTCTATGACATAGATTTTTAAAAATCTTTTATGCCATATATAGTCTTCTTAGATAGGGTGGGTTACTTATATTCCAAACCTTCCCATCTGGATTACTGCAATGTATCACTCACATGATGGGAATGCAATGGACTTCAAAAAGCCATAGATTTTACTATAGTCCAGAATATGGCTTCTGTTCCAGTCTTGAATCAGATTTAATCATCTTCGTTTACTCATCTTTAGCCCCTCAATGAGCTCACTAATTTTTTTAAAAAAAAATTGGAAAGCCCTTTCTGCCTTGTGCAGTTGTGCTCTTGGCGTATGATTACAGATTAATGTACAGCTCCTATTTATAAGTCTTTTTAGTGGTGGCACTCAAGATAAAGTCTAATCATTGCTTTAATTTCACTTCAAATTCAAATTCAAACCTTTATTATCAGAGTACAACATGTTTACAATGTACTTCCCTTCGTGCACACCCCCCCAACACAGTGAAAGACAAAAAGAAAATTCCTATCCCAGTGAATCCTACTAACAAACACTCAGTCCTATTGCACCATGTAAACTTATTGCACGTCGTGCTGGCCCCACAGTGCTATGTTGTGCTATGTTGTTGTAGAGTTATTTTCATTCAGGAGTCTGACAGCCCATGGATAAAAACTGTTCTTCAGCCCGTTTGTACAACTACCTATGCTTCTATATCTCCTTCCAGATGGTAGGAGAATAAAGAAGGGCTGACCAGGGTGTGAGTCGTCCCTGTGGATTTTCCTCACTCTTCTAAGGCAGCGAGCCCTAGCTATGTTGTCTACTGGTATCAGGGGACAGCCCACGATGTTGTGCTGTGCTCACCACCCTCTGTAATGTCTTTCTATCTGTGGCTGTCAAGCCAGAATACCACACCGTAATGCAATGAGTGAGGACACTTTCTATTGTGGACCAGTAAAAGGTTTACTGGTCCACTTTATTTTTTCGCAAGACCCTAAGGAAGTGAAGTCTCTGTTGTGTCTTTGTGGCCACCTGGGTCGTGTTGATTTTCTAGGCGAGATCTTCACTGAGATTGATTCCCAGGAGTTTAAAGGTGTTGTGCCTCATCCTCCCTCCTCTCCTCAGCCGGGCCCCTCCCACCTCCTCCCGGGCCTGCTATCAGATTCAGAGTCTGATAATGAAGAGGAACGGCCTGGCATGCCTCCAGCCCCCAGCCCTGGCACCATGCCTGGACAGAATGTCAGGAATGAACAAACAAACCTCACTCCTACAGCGTGTGAGCAGGGAGCCAGCCACGTGCTAGAATTACCGGCAGCAGATTCAGAGGAAGGGAATTTACAGTAGACGGATCCCCGCTTCCGGAGATCTGAGAAGCGACGTCAGCAGAAGGAAGGGAGGGGCAGGCCTGGATAAGTGCTGAGTCATGGAGCCACACCCCACAGCCTATATAAAGGATCAGCTTGAGTCAAGCAAAGTCTCATCTGGTTTGCTGAAGTCACAACTTGGATTCCTGCCTGCCCTGAGAAATCTGAAAGGAATTTGGCAAAGCTGCAGAGGCTTCGTGGCCATGCTTGATACAGACTTCCTAGACCCAGTCATTGGAGGGGGAGGGGAACACGACAAAAGGAGGAAATTCTCTCCACACACAACCACCGATGTAAAGTGGTTCCTCCCACTTTAACATTTGTTCTTCATATTCTAAAGTCTTAACTTCATTTTTCCTGTACCATATTTTTGCTATATTGCAGTTGCAACTTGCTTTGTTTCTTATGAATACCATCCTGCGAACAAGCAATGTTTCACATTGTTTTTGAGACTCAAATGTCCTATGTCCTACTAGCCTTGCATACTTTTACTTCAATTGATTGGACTGTCCTTTCTGTAACACCTTGCATTTTTTTATATCCTTAGGCCTAATGCAGCCCAAACTTTACATATAAATATCTGTTCAGTTCAACAGACAACCTCTCAGAATCATGCAAGGCTGGTTTCACTGAGTAATGGAGGAAAGAAAAGAATTATAATTGTTAAAGACTGGCATATTATTTCGGCAAATGAATCCAAAAATCACCAAAGCATCTGCTTCCATTCCTGCCTGTAAGAACTCAATAACAATAATTCATTAGGAATTTTCTGCTTTTCTATGATAACTGCCAAGGAATGCAGAGAAGCTTGTTCCTTTCATCAAATTGACAGTCGGAATCACAACATCATACTGTAAACCTGTTCCCCTTTTAAATGTGTGTGAAATGTGATGATGCAGGAAGAGGAAGGCATGAATCATGAAGGTGTAAACCCTGGTTTGGTTTGGTTTTTCATTCTGCCTCCCTTTGTAAACCTCTTTAGAGACCTGCCTTATTCTGCCTAATTGAGAGGCCAGCATCCTGCTTCCCAAATGATGGATCCATCCAGCCCTATGATTTTGAACCTTTTCTCCGGAGGCGTTTTTGTATATTGGAAGGAAGACTGATAGCATTAAACAAAACTCTGTCCTAAATTTCCCTCTAAGGCAGGAGTGTCAAACTCAAGGTCCAGGGGCCAGATCCGGCCTGTGGGCCGCTTAGATCTGGCCTGTGGGGCCGCCTTGGAAACAGCGAAGTACCAGCCCACGGTGCCTCTGCCAGTGAAGATGGAGCTTGGGAGGGTGGCAGGAGGCCATCACAGCCATAAACGGAGCTCGGGAGGGCCACGTGTGGCCCTTCTGAGTTCCGTTTTCACTGGCAGAGGGTGGCAGGAAGCCATCGCAGCTGGAAACGAAGCTCGGGAGCCCATTTTTGTTGGCAGAGTGCTCAGACCACCACAGGTGCCACCGACATGAATGCCGTTGAGCTAGCCATGCCCACCCTGGCCATGCCCACCCCACCCTCTCCAAGGTCAAACACAATGCTGATGTGGCCCTTAATGAAATAGAGTTTGACACCCTTGCTCTAAGGGATAGACATGTTTTCCTACACAATGGCTGTTAAAAGAAAACAGGAAGAGGGATGTACCCAGATTAAAAAGGCAAATATTATACAAGAAGAGACACATCAAAAGTACTTCTAGCCTACTATCCTGCTATTTACTGTCTTCTGCTAGATGGCTATGAGAAACTCGCACATAATAGAACACAATAGTTCTCACTTATTCTTGCCTCCCAGTCCCCGGTTTTTAATAGCATCGTTGCCCAAGGATAATTTGTTTAAGATATAACATGTTTCCGGACAAAGTAAATTGCTGTGATTTAGGCACTGCATTCATGTTAATTCTTCTTTTCATAGTTGCTTCAGCCCTGGGCAATACACTAAAAATGACAAATTGCCTATGACTTTGAATTCACTTTAAGCCAAGGAAGTTGCGTTGTTATCAGAAACACATTCAGAAGCTTTCTTATATAAAAATTGCATTCACCATTTAGGCATCTTTTCCAAAGAGAAGACTTTTTCAGCAAATTTGGAGATCCTTGTTAATCTAATATAAACCAGTCAGAGATTCACCAATACAGTTCAACTTGTCTTCTGCTTTTTCTGCATTGTACAGTACTATGCTATTTAGCCCTGACTAAACCTGTAAGTGACACTGTATTTACCTGAATGTAACGTTAGATTTTTCCTGAATAATTTATGTTTGAGATGGGAGGGTTAACTCAGAGGTTCTGGGAATTACTAATGCGGTATGTTTATCTGATTTCAAAAGTATTGGAGATTCTTCTCTAAAAACATAGTCAGAGAATTAAAAAAATGTAAATACATATGTGAATACATTTACATATGTAAATACACATTCAGAGAAATATGATGAAATTATCTATTGTACAAATAAGCATATTCTGGATAAGGCATTCCACAACCGTCATTTTGAAATTACTGCTATCTAATGAAGTTTACACTATTAGTGGGGAATAGTTTGCAGATTGTTGGCTTCCAGTTAGCCATAATTTTTTCATTTATGGTACAACTTATGGTGGTATTCCAGAACTTGGAACAGATGCGGCTTGTAACAGTTCACTTAGCCACAAAATAGTCCAGTTTAACATCGTTTGCATGGTTTCAAATGGCTTCAAATTATTGCTGTCTCTTGGCTCTGGGATCATATGGAGTTTCAGATGAAAACAAATCATTTTATTACAACCATAAGGTACAGTTCAGCAAAATATCTAATAGTATAAAATATAAAACAATAAATAACATAAGATCTTAATTAATGATGTACAGATTGTAGCACAAAACTGGCACTTTAGGGGTATATTTTGCGCCCTTGTAAGTAGAAATCACTCCCCCTGGCTGATTTTTCCCCCAAGATGAGATAAATGAAAGTCTGCCTAGGATCCTTATATAAGGAGCAAAACAGTAGCAAATGGCTTAGAGCAGTGATGGCAAACTTATGGCACGTGTGCCAGAGGTGGCACGCAGTACCCTCTCTGATGGCACACGAGCCATCGCCCCAGCTCAGCTTCACCGCACATGTGCATGCACCTCCCAGCTAATTTTCAGGTCTCTGCTGTGCATGCGTGGGGGGAGCACAGGGGGGGGGGTCATGCATGCATGCATGGGAGTGGGGGCAGCAGTGGGAGTCACACACACATGCACGGGGTGGGGGAGCACAAGAGGGTCATCCACGAATGCACAGGGTGTTGTGCGCACATACACGGGTGGCAGGGGAGCACGGGGGGTTGCGCACATTGCATTATGGGTACGGGCATGCACTTTTGGCATCACTGGCTTAGAGTTTCTTTTGGGCCATCACCACATGGACATAAACATCCCTCCAAACGTCCCAAAAGGACTGTTGAGGACATTGCATCCAACCTGGCTAATGGGAACTTCAGTATAATTTATGACAATAATGATGGGAAGAAGCAAAGTTCCCTGCCAGTCGTCCATAGGATATACTTACAAAAATTCATTTTGTTTGATTCAGATGTATTCGTATGTAATGAAGAAAATCCAATGAAACATCAACTAGTAATTAATTTTAATCGTATTGACTCCAAATACCAGTCTTCGTGACTATGATGTTCTACCTGCTTGCTGAATTTCAGCTTGAGAAGACCCACAGATCGTAAGCATAGTAAAAAAAATCTGAAAACACCCAGAAGGGGGAAAGCTACCTTATACTACTGTGATTGAAGCAGCTTGAGGATTTTTAGGACTTTTTAGAACAGGGGTCTCCAACCTTGGTCCCTTTAAGACGTGTGGACTTCAACTCCTGGGAATTGAAGTCCACACGTCTTAAAGGGACCAAGGTTGGAGACCCCTGTTTTATAAGTTCAGTGCGAGGCACCACCTCAGATTTTTTTTAAAAAAATCCTTTTAATAAGAAATACATTAAAGTGAGAAGCATGAATAGTTTTATTTTCTTTCCCTCCCTTAACAGGCAAAGTAATTGCACTACATTCCACTAAGAATGCCTCCCTCCAAGCCTTGATAATGTAGATAAGCCATTCACATTTAGATCACAAGGCGAGAACTTTTAATATTCCGTCTTCAACTTTTTAATATTCTGACTTCAGTCTAAATCACCTTTAAGACTGGGGGAGGACTGGAAACGAGCTGATGTGTTTTCCCCTTTTTCCAAAAAACAGATCCAGGAAACTACAGACCAATCAGCCTGACATCAATATTCTGGGAAGAGCCTGGAAAAGATCAAGCAACAAACCTGCAAACACCTAGAAGCAAGCAAAGTTATAACCAGAAGCCAACATGGCTTTGTCAAAAACAGATCATGCCAAACAAATCTTATTTCATTCTTTGATTAAGTGACTAAATTAGTGGACCAGCAAAATGCAGTGGACATAGTATATTTGCAGATTACAATAAGAGCTTCAATTTATACAAATCTATTTCTAATCCGATCTACTTCTTAATTTTAGAGGTCAATCGTTGAGTCATCAAATTTCTTGGCCACCCAACCTTGGGTGGTTTCATTATTGAAAAAAGGGCAAAACTAAAATCATATAAAACAACAGCTACCTGTATTTACACATACCATGACTTAAGGGACCTGACTGCATACTACTAACCCAAGGCGTGAGTAGAAGAGTCACCATGGTCATCACAGCAAGACTTGGCAGGTCTTATTATTGGCAATTCAGTATTATTTAGGACTCCCCCCCCCCAACAAACCATAATAGAAGGGAAATTTATTGGAAAAAAACATTTCAGTTTCACTGCCTTTTATTTTTCTTGCCCATGAATGACTATAAACCCATGGTCTGAAAATGATCTGTGGAAACTCTATTACAAGGGTGTCAAACTCAAGGCCCCTGGGCCAGATCTGGCCTGAAGGTTCCTTAGATCTGGCCCATGGGACTGCCCTGGAAACAGTGAAGGACTGGCCTGCAGTGCCTCTGCCAGCAAAAACAGAGCTTGGGAAGGCTGCGTACAGACCTGCTGAGCTCTGTTTTCACTGGCAGAGGGTTGCAGGAAGCCGTTGCAGCCAGAAACAGAGCTCTGGAGTCCATTTTTGCTGGCAGAGTGCTTGGGCCAACATAGGCACCCCTGACATGAGTGATGTTGAGCTGGCCATGCCCCCTGGCCATGCCCCCCCACCCGAGATCAAACAGAACACTGATGCAGCCCTTAAAGAAATCGAGTTTGACACCCCTGCTCTATTGCATCCATATATACAGACATACCCCTATGCGTATTAGACCGGGTGTGTGCCTTTGACTCTAACAGTCAAGGGCACAGAGAAAGAGGATTCTCCTTGTGCAAGCATCCTTTCTAAACACTGCAATGAATGTGACCAAAAGTAGGGAATTTGTGACATCTTGTATTCACAGCTACAAACCTGTATGTTTATAATGAAAGGAAACAGTAGGACAGGAACAGTAGGCACATTTGTGCTCTTATGCATGCCCCTTATAAACCTCTTAGGAAAGGGATGAGGTCAACAGTAGAGAGTTTTTGGTTAAAGCTTTGGGGACTTTGAGAAGAGACCACAGAGCCAGGTAGTGTATTCCAAGAATTAACAACTCTGTTACTGAAGTCATATTTTCTGCAATCAAGATTGAAGCGGTTAACATTAAGTTTAAATCTATTGTTTGCTCTTGTATTGTTGTGATTGAAGTTGAAGTAGTCTTCAACAGGAAGGACATTGCAATAGATGATTCTATGAGTTAAACACAGGTCCTGTCGAAGGCGGCGGAATTCTAAGTTTTCTAAACCCAGGATTTCAAGTCTGGTGGCATAAGGTATTTTGTTGTATTCAGAGGAGTGGAGAACTCTTCTTGTAAAATATTTCTGCATGTTCAATTGTATTGATGTCTGAAATGTGGTATGGGCTCCAGACAGGCGAGCTGTATTCAAGAATTAGTCTAGCAAATGTTTTGTAAGCTCTGATTAGTAGTGTAGTGTTTCTGGAGAAGAAGCTACGTAAGATTAGGTTTACAACTCTTAATGCCTTTTTTGCGATGTAGTTGCAGTGGGCTTTGGCGCTTAGGTCATTGGATATGAAAACTCCAAGGTCTTTGACAGGGTGGGGGTCATCTGTAAGATAATGTCCGTGGAGTTTGTATTTAGTGTTTAGATTCTTTTTTCCAATGTGTAAAACATATTATATTTCTTACAGAATATTTTTTTAAAGAATGCAATGTTCAGAATATGAATATTAATTGTTCCAAGTCTAGGATATGATGGGATGTGGATATTTTAAATAAATATAGGTAAGGATACTTTGCTGTAACAAGATGAAATATACAGTTGTTTTAATTGTGTACGTGTGGGTGGCTGTTTTTGTAGTCCTAGCCTAATTAGCGTTTTAATTGCTTTTTCTACAATATATTTTTTGAACTTCAGTGTTTGAGCTAATCATATATGAGCTTTCATCTTCTTTTTCTACTTTATTCTGTGGTTCTCTATTCCCAGGACAAACATAGCAGAAGTCTTTTATCTTAGCCTGTAGGAAAAGTAAGTTTCATAACTAACCGGAAGCTATAATCCAGGTTTGATTGCAGAATAGAGCAAAACAGTGAAGGAAAATACAAGGACTGTTGAAACTTGTAGAAATTTCATAGCGTAAAGTTAACCTATTTAGAAAACATCTTTGTGCATAAATAAAGGTATTTATACCCTGTTTCCCCTAAAACCGCCTCTGGTGGCTCAACAGACTAATGCAGTCTGTTATTAACAGCAGCTGCTTGCAATTACTGCAGATTCAAGTCCCACCAGGCCCAAGGTTGACTCAGCCTTCCATCCTTTATAAGGTAGGTAAAATGAGGACCCAGATTGTTGGGGGCAATAAGTTGACTTTGTATATAATATACAAATGGATGAAGACTATTGCTTGACATAGTGTAAGCCACCCTGAGTCTTCGGAGAAGGGCGGGATATAAATGCAAATTAAAAAAAAAAAGACTTCCCTTGATAATAAGACCAACTTGAGTGCATGCACTAAAATAAGTCCCCCTCCTGAAAATAAGCCCTCCCCACAAATAAGCCCTCCCCAAAAATATTTAAACGCATGTGCAGCCGGTCCCTGCCATTTCCTCTGGTTAGGGTTAGCTGGAAATCAGGTAAGATGGAGAGAGGAACCCCATCTTGCTCCGTGTGCCCCAAAATAATAAGACATCCCAAAAAATAAGGCCAAGCACTTATTTCGGGGCTCAAAAAAATATAAGACAGGGTCTTATTTTCAGGGAAACACGGTATGTATCCATTTACTCAAAAGTTAATTCTCCCACTACACTTGGAGTTTGTTTATTTATTCATGATATTTATATAACTGCTCATCTCACAATAAAATTACTCTAGGCAGCTTTCAATAAACACAATCAAAAACCTACATATACAAAAATGATATGCAGAGGTAAGTTTAAAAAAAATTCAGAGTATCTTTATAGAAATTCTAAAGTATTATGCATGAGTAATGCAGGTGCATTTATTGATCCATAAATTTTCTACAACTAAATAAGCCTGTACTATCTGCCAAACTAAGAAGTCCATTACTAGATAAGATGTAGGGGTGAAAAAATAGGTCAGGATTTTTTTCTTATTTTTTTGCTTAAAAGTATCTCAAGGGACCTAATTTGGATTAGGACTACCCAATTTCTTCTTAAATTATTCCTCTGAAATACATTCTGTAAAAGAAAAATTGCTCCAAAGGAAAAAAGTTTTGATACTCTCTTTTTTCTCTCTCTAAAACCAACAATAGCTTCATATACAATAGAAAGAATTAAAATCAGGGAGATTATATAAGAACATCAAAGTCAATCTTTAAGAGACTTTGTGAAAGCCTACCGAAAGCCATAGCTCTTTATGAATCTGTCATGAAGGCAGCCACGACACCTAAATACTTCACTCTAAAGGAGTGATAAGTAGAAGTTAGGGGTAGATGTTGGCTTGGTTTTCCATAGGGAGATATTCTCATAGGAGAAAGCGAGTGGGGGGGAATCTGTTGAGCTGACAAAAGTAGGTGGAGACTTAAAATCCAGGAGGAGCTCTTGAATCTTCAAGCTTCTCTCAAACTAACACTCCTTCATCACTATGACACTGCTTTTAATAGAATCATAACTTTTCACTATCAACATCCATCTTAGACTGCCAGTCATTAATATTCCTTTATCAAAGATTATTTTCCCTTCACTTTTTTTTTGCTGAATTTCCAAAAGGCTTCTATGCTCTTCAGCCAGGGGTGAAACCTACTTACCTTTCTTACCGGTTCGGAAGTGCACGCGCCCCACACGTATGTCACATGCACGTGCAGACCATCTGCGCATGCACAAAACCTTCTGCGTGTGCCCAGAAGGTAAAAAACACTGGTTTTAACCAGGAAGTAATGACACCCAGGCGGGTGGGCGGAGCTTTGCTCCGCCATCACTACCGGATCACCAAACCACCAGCCACGATCGCTATCGGATCGTGTGATCCAGTCCGAACCAGGAGCATTTCACCCCTGCCTTCAGCCCTTGTTTGACTTATCACAGGAGGTTCCACTCACGCTTGAAGATCCATGTGGTATCCTCTCTGGTCCCGCCTATTTGATTACAATGGCACATTGCTCAGGTGACCATAGCACCATTTTTGGCTTTTTGGTCTCTTGTTTTCCCAGTGAGATTTAGGAGTTAGCTAGCTTTTGCAGAAAGGTTAAATTCATTTTCATTCCATGTCACTCTGTTTCACTCCCTCTTTGTTCTGACTTGTTTCAATAATAATATCATAGTACCTTTATAGTACTGACCACCACAATACAGCTCAACATATTTACAAGGCACCATATCGAGGAAGGGTGGGATATTTCACCCGTTACGTGTATTTTACATCTACACTGATTCTGCCTATGCATATTGCACTTAGGAGCAGAAAGAGTCCAGAGGGTCAGCAAAATTGGAGCTGGTGACTTCCCATTCACAATATTGGTTAAGACTCCAGCTACTTCACTGCCATGTACTCTGTCTCTTTTCTACTCATTATCTATCATTTGGCAATGCTAAGTCATCAGGCCAGTGGTACATGATAATTTTTGTTTTGCTTGATTTTCTGCTCATCATATGCCTCATGACAGCAGGTTCTCCATCTGACCTTGGTGTCAGCGAGAAATTTTGTGCCAATTTCTGCAATAGTAAAAGAGAGGGAGGGAGGGAAAGAGAGGGGGGAGAAGGAGAGGAGAGAGGGAGGGAGGGAGGGAGGGAGGGGGAGAGAGAGAGATTGGAACATGCCTGATTAGTTTACCTATTGAAATGTAATGGTCTAATTATTAAGCATTAAGCATTACAGCCTCCCTGAGCTGAGACAAATGTGTCAATCATAGTCTTTAAAACCCTTCCAGAAGACATGTATCTTTGACAAGTGGGTCAAAGAAATTATTTGCTCATTAGCTGGTCAAACTGTTCTGAAAATTTTCTTCTAAAAATCTCATCAATAGAATTAGTGCTTGCATTCACAGCTCTATGAAAACGAAAGCTTTCCTCCTTGCTTTTGTGCCTGTTGTGGATTGGACTGGATCTCCAAATTTCTGAATAAGTTGCATTTGGGGGATGAGCCATCAAGATTAGAGCATATGACAGCAGTACGAAATTCTTGCCCAGAGAGTAGTCCTTCAGGAAGGACTAGAAATGTCTTATTTTCATGAATATTGTACTCTGCTTCTGATTACCTACATTTCTGATTCCAAGCCTGCCTATTTAGGTTTAACAACAGCTGAGTTCATACTAAGTCATGGTTTCTCCTAAAAAAAAAAAAAAAAATCTCACAGTTCACAAACACAGATTACAGACTATTAATGACCTGGCTACCCCAACATACTGAGCAAGCATAAAAGCAAACAATTCAGATGAGGGATTATTAAAGAATGTGAATTTTACAGTGTCATAAGAAAAGGATGAAACTCAAAAATATGGGATTTGCTTGGCTCTCTTAATATCTTGCCTCCTCTCATGGCTAGCAGGCATGTAAAACCATGTACTTATGGCCATGTCACAACAAAACAGAAGTAACAAAATACAAATATATAATTGAAAAACAGTTTAGGGTTATTTGGAAGGTGAGAATGCATTTTTATAATTACTTATTTGCATTGATATGTGTTTTCCTTTTGCAAAACTCCACTTTTCTCAAATGTTTAGACCAGAGTTTCTCAACCTTCACAAGGTTAAGATGTGTGAACATCACCTCCCAGAATTCCCCAGCCAGCTGGAAAGCCACTGAAGGTTGAGCATTCCTAATCCCACTTGTGAAAGAATCACTGAGTTTGCACTTTGGCCCAAGTCTGTGTACAGCCAGAGGTGGTATTCAGCTAGTTCAGCCTGGTTCAAGCGAACCAGTAGTACCGACAATCAGCTGACCCTGCCCACCTACCCCCACTCTATCCTGTCCTTTATTTCCTGCTTTGTAGCTCATCTCAATCATACAGGACAGCTGATTCTCCCTCCTCCATTGTTCTACTTACTGTTGCTGACTTGGAAGGTAAGCAGCTGAGGTTCTAAATGCTCCATTTTCAGTGCTGCATGCAAGTGCCTTAGGTGTGCGTGCACGCAAAGCACACACGCACGTGCAAAGCACGCGCTCACCGAACCGGTTGTTAAACCAGCAGCATCCCACCACTGTGTACAGCTAAGGCTTTATGGGTGCTTTGTGGGTGTTTTTCCTCACCCAAAGTAGCAATCTTTCCAGCTCTACCATTAGGCTATGTTTTTATTTTATCAAATGAATATGGGTCGTTTAAAATATGTGTTCCCTCTCAGCGTGAATGTTCCATTTTTTTTTACTAGACAAGATGGCATCTGTTTCAATAACCTAAGAAACAGCAGGAATTTGCCCAACCACTTTTTATACACCTCAGGTATTAAAAGACCTTGAAGTAAAAAATACCAATGGAGGTCAAAAGAAAAAAGGATAAAGTTGTAATTCCCAGTATCATTTCTAGTCATTTGCAATCCCCATCCAGTTTACAAATGAGCATATTTATTTATTTATTTATTTTATTAGATTTTTATACTGCCCTTCTCCCAAAGGACTCAGGGTGGTGTACAGCCAAAAATAAAACCCACAATATATACAATTAAAACAGAGTTTAAAACGAAGCATATTACAAAAGTGGCCGACATCTAAAAAATTTAAAACCCTAAAATTAATAAAAAACCCAATTAAAATTTAATAAAACTTTTAAGCCAGTCCCGCTTGAATAAATAAATGCGTTTTCAGCTCACGGCGAAAAGTCTAAAGATCAGGCACTTGGCGTAAACCAGGGGGAAGTTCGTTCCAAAGTGTAGGAGCTCCAACAGAGAAGGCCCTACCCCTGGGGGCTGCCAGCCGACATTGTTTGGCAGACGGCACCCTGAGAAGACCCTCTCTGTGTGAGCGTACGGGTCGGTGGGAGGCATGAGGTAACAGCAGGCGGTCCCGTAACTACCTGGGCCCTAAGCAATTTATATTCCAGATGTGTGCCATTTCAATGAAGAGCAAAATAATGTAGTTATTGAAAGTAACTGGAAGTGAACAAAATCTGAATTTGTAGAAATAAATAAAAATACCACTCCCTTAATTCTCTTTTCAGAGCTTACATCATACGGTTCATAAATCTAAAGATTTATTAAAGATTAACTACTGCTTTTGCAAAATGTTGATCCAGCTTTCTAATGTTGGTCAATTGTATTACACTTTACCAAACAAAAATATTGATTGTCAAGTGCATAAACCTTCAAAGGGGTATTTTGATTTGAAGACATTCACTTGAAATTATCCCGTCAAAGTAGAGTCATAATTTGAAGCAGGGATTTACTTCAAAGAAATACATTGAAACAGGTGCTTTCAAAGTATTTTGTAAGTCCTTTGAAGTGCCACACAAATTCAGTGATTCTCTGTCCCTTCTGGGGTTTTTACACACAATCTACAAGTTTCACCTTCATTCCCATTTAGAAAGAATGCAGAGCTGAGTGGTGTGATGAGCACTCTGACTTTGCCATGAGTAATCAGCCAATGGGATTTGCTCCCTTATTAAATATTTTATTAAGCTGGGACATCATTCAGGTCCTCAGATCTCAAATTCTTTCACGGGTTCAACCACAGGCTTTAGATTTGTTCTGTTTTGTACTAATGGGATGCTATATTTCTGGCCTGAATTTGCAAACAAAACTGGGAGATCAGGTTGTATACATTGAGATAGTCTAAGGTAAAGGTAAAGGTTCCCCTCGCACATACGTGCTTAGTCGTTCCCGACTCTAGGGGGCGGTGCTCATCTCTGTTTCAAAGCCGAAGAGCCAGCGCTGTCCGAAGACGTCTCTGTGGTCATGTTTGACTCAACGCCAAAGGCGCACGGAACGCTGTTACCTTCCCACCAAAGGTGGTCCCTATTTTTTCTACTTGCATTTTTATGTGCTTTCGAACTGCTAGGTTGGCAGAAGCTTGGACAAGTAACGGGAGCTCACCCCATTACACAGCAGCACTAGGGATTCGAACCGCTGAACTGCCGACCTTTCGATCGACAAGCTCAGAGTCCTAGCCCCTGAGCCACCGCGTCTCTGAAATAATCTAGTCCAGGGGGTATCAAACTCAAGGCCCTGGGGCCAGATCTGGCCCCAGGGGTGCTTAGATCTGGTCCACAGGGCTGCCCTGGAAACCGCAAAGGACTGGCTCACGGTGCCTCTGCCGGCAAAATCGGAGCTCGGGAGAGCTGCATGCAACCCTCCCAAACTCTGTTTTTTTTTTTTTTGACAGAGGGTTGCAGGAGGCCATCACAGCTAAAAATGGAGCTCATGAGGGCCATGGGCATCCCTCCCAAGCTCTGTTTTCACTGGCAGAGGATTGTAGGAGGCTGTCGCAGCCAAAAACGGAGCTCAGGATCCCACTTTTGCTGGCAAAGTGATAGGCCACACCCACCTACCACGCCCATGCTGGCCACCCTGAGGTCAAACACAACCCTAATGTGACCCTTAATGAAATTGAGTTTGATTCCCCTAGTCTAGTCAATCAACCAGTAATCAACTCTGTTCACTTCTCATTATTCCAAATATCCTGCAAAATCCAAACTGCTAAATTAGGACAGTTTATTTATCTCTTGATAAATTGGTGAATGAGTGCCAGACTAACATTTACAGGGATGGCTCCAAATATTTACTATAGCAGGTGCAAGTTTATGAGTAGTACTTATTTCTCTGCCAGTTTTTCTATGCATCTTTCTTTTTGTTGTAATGTTGCATCTCATGGTCACAGCCATTCTGCTGCCTCTGCCAATTAATTAAATAAATAAATAATGGACTCATAATATTGGGAACAAGCCAAGATTCGGATGTCACTAAGTACTAAGTTCTACGGCCAATGATCTCTTGGTACCCTGGACAACTCAATGATCAGAGACAGCAAGGCTAAACCACACAAGAGCAAACCAGTGATTGTTTCTTCAATGTCACGTCAATCCTGCTATCCCAGAGAAGAAAATGAAAAAAAAAAACTGCTGAAGTTTTTGAAGATTTGTTTTTAAATTAAGAGTAAGGGGATTACATTGATTAGGTGGCTCAGTGGCTAAGACACTGAGCTTGTTAATCAAAAACGCCAGCAGTTTGGCGGTTCGAATCTCTAGTACAGGTCTTCTGCATGAGCAGGGAGTTGGACTAGATGACCTCCAAGGTCCCTTTCAACTCTGTTACTGTTAATTTCAATGGCTCAGCATATTCTCTGATTGCTGAACAGTTTTGAGGCTGTTGTCTTACCCTTGTTAAATTCTTATTATCTCTGCCTTGAGAGAGAAACAATGCAGGGAACTATTTAAAAATGCATTGCATTGAAATTTTCCAAAAAAATTTCAATTGAAAACTGGCAGAATAACTTCAAAACTATTTACTGCCCCCAGCAGCACCCAAAATAAACCACGATATCAAAATGACACGTGTTACTATCATAAGTTGCATGATTTGTGTGATGAAGTCCTGTAACCATTCCAGCTCTTTTCATTCTCCTCTAGCAAACAATGAAGCAGCTGTAAGTATTTTGATGCTTTCCAATCATGGCTTATAGAAAATCTTTCTTTATATGATATCTCAAATGTCAAATTGCATACGTGCCCCAGATCACACCTCTTTAAATCTCCCATCTGAATAAAATTACATCCGATTTGAACACATCTAATTAAAATCTCCATTGTGACATCTATAGATAACTAGAAGTAGTTGAAGATCTACAATATTAATTTGTACAAATACTGTCTACAAGGCTACACCCAACAGTGGCAGTCAATTTATACTGACTGATTTTCAAAAAGCTGATAGGAGAGAGCCAGGAAATATTAGAATTGTAGAGAAAAAAATGATATTGGAAAAAAAATGATGACACATGACAATAGCAAACTGCTTTCATATTACTACATAGAAAATTACATGAACAGGTCCATAAAATCACCATTGAATACATCTTGAGGATATTCTTACCTTAAAACCTGGAATATATCTAAAATATTTAACATTTTGTTTTGGATAACATGACTAGCATTGTCTACATATAATGTAACATTAATTCCTGTCTCCTATCCTGCATGTGTCTCTAATGAGAGATGCAGATTTATTTAAGGCTTCTCTTGTTCACAGTCTGCAGTGCTAACTAGTTTAAAATTTAAACTACCGTATATACTCGAGTATAAGCCGAGTTTTTCAGCACGTTTTTTGTGCTGAAAAACGTCCCCTCGGCTTATACTCGAGTATATACGGCTTATACTTGAGTTTTTTTCTTCTTCTTTTTTTCACATTATACCGGATGGTGCAAACTTCGCGGGCTTTTGCATTAGCACGGGGAAGCCCTGCCGGTGCAGTGAGAGGGCGGGGCGGGGGAGCCGCCAGCCTTCTCGGCTGAGGGAGGGAGGCTTTCCCTGACCGGTAGCTGCCTCATTTCCCTCCCTCGGCTTATACTCGAGTCCCCAGTTTACCCCAGTTTTTTGGGGTAAAATTGGGGACCTCGGCTTATACTCGGATCGGCTTATATTCGAGTATATACGGTACTATAATATTAATTGTTCACAACTTCTGTCCAGAGATAAAAAAATAACAAAGCTAAAACCCTGTGTAATTTTGGTTTAGTTTAGATTTGTTCCTTTAGTAAGAAAGAATATAATCATAGACATGCTATGTCTGATAACCATTACTGAAGGCAAAGTCACGTGGGCCAGCTAAATTAAAAGTTAGGCATATTCACGCTATTTATTTTCCAAATTGGCTTGATAACACCAATAACAGTAAACTAAACAGAACAGCAAGGCAACTTAAGATGATATACAATGGTAATAACAAATGTTTTGTAGCACAACCTATGTCTATTTAAAAGTAAAGTTTGTTGAATTCAATGAGCATTTATATTCACTTTTAAACATAAGCCGATATTAACACTAGCAAAGAGTTCTGGAGACTGTATTCTTCAGACATAGCATAACTACAGAAAAAGGTATTATACTTGTAAGAAAATCTATATTGTTCAGGCTTTTCCAGTTGGCACACACTGGCAATTTTGGAATACAGTGCCTATCAGTCAAGGTCTGCATGATAATTGGCACTAAGAATAAAGAAAGTAGTAGGCCAACATATTTGAAAAACACCTGCTTGGAGAAGATTGCTATACATTTAAAGATACCGGAAACAACCATCCATGATGGTTGTTAGACACTGTGGATGAAGCCAATAATTTTGGCAGTATGTAGCACAACTTCTACAATCCCAGTTCTAGATGAGCAAAAGCAGATGTGCGCTATACATTATTTTGTGATTTGGAAATGCTGTACATAGATGGTGAAGTCTTGAAAACTCACAACTGCTACAATTCTCACACTGGATGGCTATTAGCTGCATCACATCCCACAGAAACACTATACCACAGCAAACCTGTCAATGTTATTAATTTAGGAAATAATTAGCCCCTATGAAGTCTTTCCATGGCTTTTCACCAGATGGCCAGGAAAAACAGTCAGCTAAAATCAAGCTGGTTCAGCACCAAAGGAAATGTCAAATAGTTACAATTTGTGCTGTCCTGTGTAAGACAAGTAACATGAATCTTAAATGTGCTGCATTGGCTCCCAGATAACAAGATCCCTAACTATGTTACTTTTGTTTTCCATCTCAGTTTTAACTCATGCTGTACTTTTTCCACATCAGGCAATCTATAAAATTGGTGGCCCCTGAGGTTCAGATGTCCAGTGATGTCTTCATGTTCTATAACTTATGAAGAAACAGAACACAATCAAGAAATTGGAAGAAATAACCAAACAACATATTGAGATGAAACCGGAAACATTTTTATTAGGAATACTCCCAGGGTCTTATAAAAAAAATACAATATTTAATCATCCATATTATCAGAGTAGCAAGAATAATATAAGCACAGAATTGGAAAAACAATAACATACCGACCAAAGATAATTTGATTAGAAAAGTCTTGGAATGTGCAGAAATGTGCAGAAACTTACAAAGGAGATACAAGAAAAAGAGGAAACAGAATATTATATAGTGCGGGAGAAATGGTACGAATGGCTAGAGGAGAGAGATAAAAGGCAAGGAAAGATCAAATAAGGAAGATATAGGAGTAGAAATGTAACAACAAATAAGAGGAAACAGAAAAAATATAGTTTGTAGAAATGAAATTGGGTACACTGTTACTTATATATACAGTAGATATATATGTGAATAAATTAATATTAGACTTGTATGTATAAAGGATACATTGAAATAAGGGATAAAAAATGGACAAGTAAGAAATGTTTAACTGTTGAGAAATTGTTGGAAAAAAACTATTGTTTAAAGATTTTTTTGCTTTTTGAAAAATGTTTAATAAAAATTATTTTTAAAAAAAAAAGAAATTGGAATGCAGCAAACTCAAGGCTGAATGAATGAATTCTTTACATATCTATGGTTATTAAGCAATGTGATCTCTGACAAATCTTCACCACCACCCCAACTTTTGATTCTCCATTATGATTTAGCATCCATTTCTTACATATTGTATAAAATATAAGTAGATCTTTACTTGGTTGGTCTAAGACTGGTCTATCTTGGTTTATGACTGAGGAGTCATTGAAACTCCCCCTTTTAATCCAATGTACTTGACAGGGTTGCTGCCATGTGGATAAAAATGAAGAGAGATTCTCAGCTCATGGATCAAAAGTAGAATATACATTTAATGAATAAACAATAATAAAGCAAAATCAAACAAGCCCACACCTGAACAATGTAGTTGTTGCCATGTCCCATGAGTAGAGTAGCCCAATAAGCAGAGCAGAGAAACCTGAACCATGATGTGCCTATGTGGTAAATCTTCCAGATAATCTATACTATTTGGTGGTGAGCCAAAGGTAAACAATAACGTAAACAACATGGTGGTGCATGCTTCAAAGATGGATTAAAAAAACTGTTTCAGATTTAAGGGTGATATCAGCACAACACCCTTTTGTTGTTCATTAAAATAGCCCAACTTTTCTTAGGTTTCTGTTGTGTCTTGTCCGCTCTCACCGCAGTCGGGGTCTGCTTATCTGCTCCCGAACACGGAGGAATGTATGCCTCCCGGCCCCAGTCCTGGCTCCATGCCCAGACAAGCTGCAGAGGAGGGGGCACCTCCCGGTCCCAGCCCTGGCTCCATGCCCAAGCAGGCTGCAGAGGAGGGAGCATCCCCCGGCCCCAGCCCTGGCTCCATGCCCAGGCAAACGGAGCAGCTAGACCCCTCCCCCTCCTCCACAGCATGTGAGCCTGAGGAAAGTTTACTTCCAACAACAGCTGATTGGAGTGACCCTCGCATCAGAAGATTGGATAGGCGGAGGCAACAGAAGGAAGGGAGGGGCAGGCCTTAATGAGTGCTGAATCATGGAGCCACACCCCATGGCCTATATAAAGGATCTGCTTTCTGGCAGTCTCTGAGTCAGGCAAAGTCTAAACATATCTTGCTGAAGTCACTTTCTGGTCTCCTGTCTGCCCTGAGGACTTTGCTAGGACTTTGGCAGAGCTGCAGAGGCACGCCTGATTCGGATTTCCCTGACCCGGCCGTCAGCAGAGGAGTGGGACACGACAGGTTTCCATGGAACTCTTTTTAAAAAGTTATAACTACTTTAAGATCCATATGAGAATAAACTCATTCCAAAGACATGTTATGAACCATTTTTTAAGTGTACATAACCGTAACAAACAACACCTTTTATCAAGCTTATTCTCCTCCCACAAATAATATAAATGGCTTACAACACAGCATTGTAAGCTTAAGGTAGCTTACAATGCTTGGCTTTATTTCAGGTTCAACAAGGGCGTTATTAATATTTTTGCAAAAATTGTATAACTGTATTAATCAATCAGGAATATGATTGTAATAAAACATGCATATTTTACTACCTCATATAATCAAGCATAAGGGAACTACATACAAATTCCACCACAGGCAGAATGCAATCAACTACGAAATACAACTACATTTTCATTTTTTATTAAAAAAAAACTTTTCTGGGTATAAAAACACATTCCTGCATTGGCCAAAAACCAAAAACCATTCAACCTTTTTGATTATCCTAATGACAAAAAAAAAAGAGGGGGGAAAAATCAGTCCTACTTTAAATGTGCATACTTTTTTTTTTTTTTTTTTGCAAACAGTTGGTAAATTTGTACACTTGTCATTTATCACTCCTAACTTGGAAAGGCAGTGGGGAAAAACACCACTCTGGTCAATTGGTTTCACACATTAAAAATCTTAAATAGCTTTCTAGGCATATTACTATTCTGAATGACCCCATGGAAATTAGCATGTTACAGCTGACAGTTAGGATTATTGTGGCAATGCTATTTCCCGGTAATTAATTTCCGTGAACTAAAATAGAAAGATTTTGGAAGTATTATGACTGTCAACTGAAGGACAGTTATGAGAAGAGCTCATGCCAGTCAATCAGATAGGTACCTCAATTCAGTTATACACAACTTAACCTTGCAGCCTTCTATCATTTAAAATAATGAATAATGCCCTCTCTCAGCACCAAACCTCAACCTGCTTATAAATACACAATGATACAGTCATTACTTGCTATCCAGTATTTGCCCTAATAACACCTAGAATCTTTGAACTGAAGCATAAATCTAACTCTGTGCTAAGCGAAGGAATTTAAATAAAGTCTTTATTAGAGAAGGCTTCTAACTTCAACATAATACCACTTTATAATGCCTTGGTAAGGCCACACTTGGAATATTGCATTCAATTTTGGTCACCACGATGTAAAAAAGATGTTGAGACTCTAGAAAGAGTGCAGAGAAGAGCAACAAAGATGATCAGGGGACTGGAGGCTAAAACATATGAAGAACGGTTGCAGGAACTGGGTATGTCTAGTTTAATGAAAAGAAGGACCAGGGAGGCATGATAGCAGTGTTCCAATAACTCAGAGGCTGCCACAAAGAAGAGGGAGTCAAGCTATTCTCCAAAGCACCTGAGGGTAGAACAAGAAGCAATGGGTGGAAACTGATCAAGGAAAGAAGCAACTTAGAACTAAGGAGAAATTTCCTGACAGTTAGAACAATTAATAAGTGGAACAACTTGCCTCCAGAAGTTATGAATGCTCCAACAGTAGAAATTTTTAAGAAAATGTTGGATAACCATCTGTCTGAAGTGGTGTAGGGTTTCCTGCCTGGGCAGGGGGTTCTAGTCAGAAGGCCTCCAAGGTCCCTTCCAACTCTGTTATTATTAGTATATCTAAAACAAGACAATCCTTGACTCTGTGGGTAATGGGCTCCATTGTCAACCTTCTACTGTTTCTTCCCTTTTCACTCAGATTCTGACTTCCTTAATTGTCTCAAATGTACTTTTTCAAAAGGCAACTGGACTTTCTTTGTTTTTTCCTTGAAAACGTTTTGCTTCTCATCCAAGCTTCTTGGATAAGAAGAAGAAAAACCGTGGGCTCCAGCATGCATCCAAAAGCTTGGAAGACTAAACCTCTGGGCCCAGTGTCCGACCCAGATTGGATCCTGTAACATTATCCTGGGACATGTATATTCACCCTCATTCGGTACTATAACTTTCTGTGACCTTGACTGTACTTCTATTGATGCAGGTGAAAACTGCATTGGCTCTTTACAGGTAGAGCACATTGTTGGGTCATGCTTAACTTATCAAGATCCTTTGCAAGTACAAATGCTAAACCTGGCACTGCTTATCTTGTACTTGTGCTTATGGAATATCCTGTCTAAGGGCAGAATCTAACATTGCTCACCATTGAATCACATTTTGTGTAATAGGCTCAGTGTTCAATTCTGTCATGATCATTTCTAATCTTCAGCCTGTTTTCTGGGGTGTTAGAGATTCCCCCTCTTTAGTTTTATGTCATCCACAAATGTAAGATCTCTTCTACTTCTTATCATTTAGGCCATGTTAGAAGGTTCTGGTTCCAGGACCAAATCCTGGGGTACCACTACATCCTCCCTCCATATGGACATAGATCTATTAAGGTCCTAATTCTGGCTACAGTTGTTCAACCAATCCTGGATACTTCTGGTAGTGGAACCATCCATCTCACATGGTTCCAATTTATTAAGAGGAGTTTATGATCTATTTCATTAGCTGATTTACAGAAATCTAAATACACTGTATCCACAACATTCCATTGGTCCACTAATCTTAGTCACATTGTCAAAAAAAAAAAAACACCAATTAAAACTTGTCTGGCATGATCTGTTTTAACAACTCCGTGCTGGCTTCTGGTACTCACTGTTTGTTGCTGAGGGCTTACCAACTCATTGGATTTACTCAGGTATTGATGTCACACTGGCTAGTAGTTTCCCAGAACCGCTTTTCATATTTTTTAAAATATTGGAACAGCATTGGGTTCTTGTCTAGTCTTCTGGTACTTCCTCTGGACATCAAGATTTCTCAAAAATTTCAGTTAGTGGCTCTGAGCTAACGCAGCAGTTCCTTTAACATCCTGGAATATAATCTGTCTGGTCTAGGAGATTTGACTTGATTCAGAGCAATTGGCTATTTTATCATCAAATCCTTACCTATTTTGACCTACGTTTGTCATCTTCTCCCACAGTGCTACTTCTGACAAGTCAGACTGTGTTTGCCAAGGCAGATGCAAGGTAGGAATCAAGGTAGGAATCTCCCTGTTGCCCGTCTCCATCTTGCCATCTTTTCCAACCAGTGGGTCAGCTTTTTCCTTGGCTTTCTTCTTGTACCAGATCAAGAAGGAACATTTCTTTATGATCATATTTTCATTTAATCATGTCAAACTTTCCCAATTCTTTCAATATCTATTCATAAATTAGTTTCCACTTTGTATTATTTTTAGTCCACTGATCATACCGGATCGTATTCTCTGAACTTGTTTAAAGTTCTGAATTCTTCTTAACGTAAAGATTAGATACAACAGTTAGAGTCTTAGAAACTCAATAAAATGAATCAATTCTTATCCATAAAGGTATGTGGAATGTGGCAGGGGTGAAATCTAAAAATTTTCCCTACTGGTTCTGTGGGCGTGGCTTAATTGGTGGGTGTGGCTTGGTGGTCAGATGACTGGGTGGGCATGGCCAATAACAATAAATAATAAAAATAATAAATAAGGTATACAAAACAATAACAGGTACCAAAAACCAACTTTCACACTTTACACACACACAATACAACACAACTGACTCACACACAATGTAAAAGCAACAAGCAGGAACCCCACACTTTCACACTTTACACACACACAACACAACTGACTCTCTCTCTCACACACACACACACACAATGCCACATACACCTTTGTGAGATTTTGTGTGTTTGTGTATTAGAGTGAAAAACTATAGAAACACACCAAATATCAGAAAGCTGCACAAATATTTTATTTTATTATTTTTATTTTTATATTTTAGAAAAGGGGTCTCCAACCTTAGTAACTTAGTTTGTGGACTTCAACTCCCAGAGTTCCTCAGCCAGCAAAGCAGGAAGTCAAAGCAAGCTTTTTTTTCCCCTTCAGTAGCTGAAGAAAGCATGGCATTGCCAGCTCGAAAGAGCAGTAATTATAGGTAAGTGAGGAGGGGGAATTGGCTGGGCATTGGTGGGGGCTCTTGTAAGTGGGGGCTGTTAAAAAGTGAGTTTAAAAGCCTGTGAGAATCAGGAAACTCCTCTGGGATTGCCAGAGGAGGCTTTTAAAACCTCGTTTGTTTTTTCTTGTTTTTTTTTTCCCTTCGGCTGAAGAGGGTTTTTTTAGAAAAACTTTTAAAGGGTTTTGATGATCTCTGCTCAGCTCCGCGATCATCAGAGGGTTTGTTTTTTTTTACTTTTAAAGGCATGTTTCGGCTGAAGAAAAACTTTTAAAAGTAAAAAAAAAACAACCTCTGCTGATGGTGCGGCTCAGCAGAGGCAGGGGGGCGGGGCCAGGGATTTTTGCTACTGGTCCTCCAAACCAGCAGCTGCCATTGCTATCTAATCGGGCGAGCCAGTGCAAACCGGGAGCAGTTCACCCCTGGAATGTGGCAATAAGGGCAAATGTCTGTATTAGTAGTATTAGTATTTATTGGATTTTTATACCGCCCTTCTCCCGAAGGACTCAGGGCGGTTCACAGCCACAATAAAACAATGACAATATACAGATAAAAACAATGGTTAAAAAACTTATTATATGTTTGGCCGAATTTAAAACATTTATAACATTAAAAACCCCATAAAATTTGTATCAAATATAAATATTAAAGTTTAAAACTATTTAAAATTTAAAAATTCCTAAGCCAGTCCTGCACGAATAAACAAATACGTCTTCAGCTTGCGGCGAAAGGTCCGAAGGTCAGGCAGTTGACACAGTCCAGGGGGAAGTTCGTTCCAGAGGGTAGGAGCCCCCACAGAGAAGGACCTTCCCTTGGGGGCCGCCAGCCGACATTGCTTGGCGGACAGCACCCTGAGAAGTCCCTCTCTGTGTGAGCGTACGGGTCGGTGGGAGACGTTTGGTAGCAGTAGGCAGTCCCGTAAGTACCCTGGCCCTAAGCCATGGAGCGCTTTAAAGGTAGTAACCAAAACCTTAAAATGTACCTGAGAGACCACAGGCAGCCAGTGCAGCCTGTGCAGGAGTGGTGTTACATGGCAGCCACGTGCGGCTCCCTCTATCACCCGCGCAGCTGCATTCTGAACTAACTGGAGCCTCCGGGTGCTCTTCAAGGGGAACCCCATGTAGAGAGCATTGCAATAATCCAAGCGAGAGGTAACAAGAGCATGAGTGACCTGTAATTTTCACAATCTTGAATGTTATAACTCAGAATTCACATTTCAGTTCACATGAATTCTAAATGCACATGCTCCCTTCTTTACCTATATTCTAAACTATAGTAATAAATGAAGACTCTTTTCATGTTTAAAGAGCCAATATATCTGCTGGATCATCATAATGCAAGAATGCATTAATGCATCTATTGCAACATCATTTATTAATTTCCTGTCACACACCTATACTCCCTGGTGCAATTGAACCAAAATTGCATTAATTATACGAAACTATTTTAGGCATTTAGAGTAAGACATCCAGTGGAGCCTAACAAGTACAGTCATATCTTTTGTCAGCTTTACAGCCAGCATGCTGCATATATTGGGGAAAAGGTGCTGGAAACTCGAAACAATTGTTTTCTTTGGACTTCAGGGATGAACTGCTATTATAGTACACGATGTTTAGTCTCAAATTCTGTTGCAAAGCCGTGACAAATGAATAACCTGGAAAAACTCTGATATGTCATTCTCAGAACTACTTGGTAATTGCACAATGAATATCACATTGATGTGAGAGATGAATTTGCAAAGGTTGTAACTGCCAATGTTCAAAAATAACACTAAAACATTGCAAATTTTAAAAACAGCATATAACCACCAACAACCAATAAATCCCAACATGTTCCAAATCTAAATAGCTAATCCAGGACCAATTTCTCAACAAACTTTACTTATTAATAATAACAACAGAGTTGGAAGGGACCTTGGAGGCCTTCTAGTCCAACCCTCTGCCCAGGCAGGAAACCCTACACCATCTCAGACAGATGGTTATCCAACATTTTCTTAAAAATTTCCAGTGTTGGAGCATTCACAACTTCTGCAGGCAAGTCGTTCCACTTATTAATTGTTCTAACTGTCAGGAAATTTCTCCTTAGTTCTAAGTTGCTTCTTTTCTTGATCAGTTTCCACCCATTGCTTCTTGTTCTACCCTCAGGTGCTTTGGAGAACAGCCCGACTCCCTCTTCTTTATTGGTATCATTCATTTGCATTTCTGGAAACCCAAGCAGCTGTCTCACAGAAAACTTGAAAACAGAAAAATGGATAGTTTCCTTACTTTTACACTGAAGTCCTACCATTTGTCACTAGCTGAGACAGACTTCAGTAACTGTTCGAAATCCCATTATAATCTTTCAAACAAAAGAAAACCCCAAAACTCTTTTATTAGGCAGTGTTGCCTTAAATTGAAAATTGCAGTTTGAAAATTATTTCTTTCATTTGTACTTGAGTAAAGCAATTAACTATGCACCAGAAAAGAATTGCCGGCATTTTATTTTAAAGTCAAGTGTGTATTATGTCAATAATCACAATCATCAGAAATGATTGGCCAAAAATGAATGTAAAAATGATCTACTAGTGGGATCAATTTTTTCCTTCCAAATTTGCTCATTGATATATTTTGGCTATTATTTTAAGAACTGAACTTTGAAATAAGTACCTCTACTGTATACAGAGATGGTTAAATTATAGCTGATCTTTCATATTGTTAAACCCTGTTTGAGAATAGAATAGAATAGAATAGAATAGAATAGAATAGAATAGAATAGAATAGAATAGAATTCTTTATTGGCCAAGTTTGATTGGACACACAAGGAATTTGTCTTTAGTGCATATGCTCTCAGTGTACATAAAAAGACAAGATACACTCATCAAGAATCATAAGGTACAACACTTAATGATAGTCATAGGGTACAAATAAGCAATCAGGAGGGTATCTTTGTCCAAATACATGCTTTTGAAAATGTACTACTAGCAAAACTGAAATCTGTTTATGAAAATAGATGGCGCCTGTATTTCCAGTTGTCAGTGGAAAGTAATAAACCCTCTAAAGCAAATTAACATTGCACAATGGCATAACTGCAAAACTTAATAAGCTCAAAAAGAAAAGAGCTGGCACTTGTCCTCCCATTTCTCATCTACTGGTAGAATTTTATAGAAGTCCTCTATTCCAGGGGTCTCCAATCTTAGCAACTTTAAGCCTGGAGGACTTCAACTCCCAGAATTCCCCAGCCAGCAAAGCTGGGAGTTGAAGTCCTCCAGGCTTAAAGTTGCCAAGGTTGGAGACCCCTGCTCTATTCAAAGACCTCCTTCAACAGGACAACAGGCTGAATTGGCACAGAACTCATTTGGACATAATTTCTCTTCCCAGATTTCCATTTAAATAATAGCTATTTCTGAATACATACAATTTGGCGTATGCAAATGTTATCTAAATCTCAGGTTTGACCACGAATAATTGATAACCTTAACATGGCTATAGTTTATTTTATATAGTATATCAGTAGTCCCTATCAACATATTTGGAACATAGAAGAAAACCAGTAATGTATTGCTAGCTTGATAGATTCTTGCATGCATGTTTTGGTTTGAAATGAAGACTGAAGCTCAGTTTGACAAGGAAACCCACCAGGAACTTCTTCAGTCATTACAAATAGATTACTACTGCTGCTATTGCCCTCAAGAGTCACTTTATGTAGTTGTTAAAGCTCTGGGCCAAAAAACCAGGAGACCATGAATTCTAGTCCTGCCTTAGGCACAAAGCCAATTGGGTGACTTTGGCCAGTCATTCTCTCTCAGCCTTAGGAAGAAGGCAATTGGGAACCCACTTCCAAAAATAAAAATTGTTGTTGACAGGAGTCAACACTTCCTTGAAGAAAAAAGAAAAGATTACTGCTTTCATATCTCCAATCTGAGATCCAAAGACACTCCTCTGCAGAACTTTGCAAAGTTATGAAGACCTTTTAACAGCTCAGCTGTCTAAAATAAAAAGAACAGGTATAAAAGAGGTCATTTGATATCTTATTATCTCCCCCTACTATCTGGAAAACTAAGGCTTTGAAAAACTAGGATTGCAAGTAAAAGAATACATAAATACTGAAAAAGATTCTTACTAACACCTAAATACAATTGTTGGTGTTTTTCCCCTGACAAAAGCATTCTATTCAGAATGGATGGGCAGAGAGCAGAGAAGGCAATATTCCTCCATCATTCTAGAGGATCCCACAAACTCCCAAAGCAGTTATCGGAAAAATAGAGATTTAGGGGGAAATTAGTGAAGGAAAAAACCTTATTCTGCCAACAGAAAAGCTGCATGGATTGAAGAAGTCTTTTCTTAGCAGAAAGAACGCACTAAATCCAAGCCATGGACTTTCGACCCAACAATCAATAAAGATATTTTTAAGACTGCATACTCTACATTGGTCTTCCTTCTCTAGTTTTAGATAGCTAGTAGATTAAATATGAAGCATGGAGTTTCTAATTTCCTACTAACGTTTTCTCTCCTAAATCAACAAATTTAGAATTGAATCTGCGTGACATGTGATTGAAATGGGAAGGTATTGTTTCTCACATTTCCTCTGTGGCTTAATTTTTCTGCTTAAGCACAGGTTTTTTGGTGTTTGGGTTTTGCTATGGGGGTAAAAATGGGCCTCTGAAGATATAATTATAGCCCGAAATTGATCTGCTGAGATGAAGGGCCACTCAGATTGCTGCGCATGCTGTTCCATTCCAGTACCATAATAAGCCTGAACTAAATTCCACTCCAACCTGTAGCTCTGCAAATAATAAGATTTTCAAGGAATCATGGTTTCATTATTAGGGCAGACATGACAGTCAGTTGGGTGTGGGGACGGGATGCCAATTAGATAGCAGGGGAGCAGGTATTTTGGAGTAGATGCGGGCACATGCACGATATCTGTCAGCCATTCTTTCAATCAAACATGTCCCAGGATAAAATGAAGTTATTTTAAGACGTTAATCACCGGTTGTGCTTCCATAAGCTCTACTGCACTTTTTTTTTTCTTCAAATCCAAAGAGCTGCACAGCCCAGTTAATTAGCATGTGGATATATTCAAGGGAATGATATGATGTGGCAGTTTCCCTCATCCTAACTAGCTTGGAAAGAGAGACGCCTTCAAATGCTACGCCCACATTAGGTTTTATTACTAAAGTCAGTAAATTTTAAACCGAGATCTTATTTTGCAAAAGAGCTTCAAAATACCTTGGTCTGGGGAGTCATTTCACCCTACCCAACTTCAGACAAGACTCCCATTCACAGAAAAAAAAGAGGGACATTTTTCCCAAAACAGTTTATATTTCAACATGGAATGGTTGTCTCGGTTTCTTAATTATATACAGGCATAAAATTTAATCTGCTGTTAGTGGGTTTCGGCTTCCATTTTAGAAAATAACACATAGCACCATATAATAATACCCGTGAGATTGTTTTGCATCAATATCATGTATATAAATAGGCCATTCATGCAGAATTGTATGTCCTTTAAAGGATTAAGCTACAAATGCATCCCTATTCACATTAAAATGCATGTTAGACATTATTTCCTTCAAGTAGTCATGTGCCCAGAACATAAATAAACATTTTTCAATTTAAAAGGTTGGTTAATTGGTTAGGAGTTAGATATTGAACCATCTGGAAGAAAAATTAGCTTAATTTCCAAATATTTTACTGATGGTATGGTTATATACAGACTTATTTCAAGATTTATCTATACAGCTGCACACACACATACACACACAAGTGTATGCAAGGAAGATACACATATATGTGCTTATTCTGAAAGAAGAATTTTCATATGCAACACACTTTCATTTTCTTTCTTCCTCAGTGACAGGTGGCTTGCATTTAGTTAAGCAGAATAGTGGACCTTCACTATTTTATTTAGATAGCAATTATTAGGCACCACTGTATTTGCAGACCTAACCGCGTTTGCAGTTTGGGTAAGTTAGTGATTCCCCGAAGCACTGTAGAATTTAAGACATTATAAAGGCTCACCAGGGAAATATTAGGCTTAATTAGAAACAGTCAGCTTTGACTGGAATCTCATTTATATCAGGGAATATCAAGAACAACTTAACTGCTATCATTAGATCCACAGCTTTACCTGAGTAACTGAATGCAGCATCTTAATCCTGCTTATCTATTTGGCTTAGGTGAAGATTTTTTCCCCCTGAATAATTCATTCCAGTTTATTCACAACAGTTATTACTGGTTACTAAAACACTGCTTAATTGGTTTCTTGGCTTATAATGCCTCTGTTTTATTGTAAATAGGGCACACATCATTTGTAGCACAGTCCGGTGCATATTTATTCAGAAGCCTTTTGAGACAAGTGGAAGTTAACCCTAACTTAGCATTTTGAGGATGAATTTCTATTTTATTATTAGTTGGCCCAGATGTTTAAGATTTCGTGCTAATTTTATTTTCCACTGGCAAAGAAAGCTTTTCACAACCCATCCTCAGTTTGTCCCTTTGCACTGATCTACTGAATCAGCAAATCCTAAATAATAGTGTCCCACATGTGCTACACTCTCCCTCCCTAAGGTTTCTTTAGTGATTAATTCATAATTTTCATAAAAGGTAAAGGTTCCCCTTGCTCATGTGTGCTAGTCGTTCCTGACTGTAGGGGGTGGTACTCATCTCCGTTTCAAAGCCAAAGAGCCAGAGTTGTCTTAAGACATCCCCCTGGTCATGTGGCTGGCATGACTAAACACCAAAGGTGTACGAAGTGCTGTTACCATCCCACCAAAGGGGTCCCTATTTTTCTATTTGCATTTTTTACGTGCTTTCAAACTGCTAGGTTGGCAGAAGCTGGGACAAGTAATGGAAGCTCTCCTCATTACGTGGCACTAGGGATTCGAACCGCTGAACTGCCGACCTTTTGATCGACAAGCTCAGCGTCTTACCTACTGAGCCCCCACGTCCCTCCCTCATTTTGCACAATCTCCCTAATCTTCATATGCCTCCCTAATCTTGCACGATGCTAAACAGTGAAGAGTAGAAAGTGGAAGCATATATTATACATGATATAACTTGGAGCTAACACAATGATCTTCCACAATCACCCGGAACAATTTCCAGAAACATTACAAAACTGATTTCATTTTTTTCTAACTTTAGGAAAATCTGAATAGGGTACAGTATTCATTATTTCATTAGTTCCTTTGCTAGTAGTATGTTCATTTTGGCAACTTACGGGCCACACACAAACTCTCCCCGTGGCCTGCAGAACCACAGTAATACTTTCTCTGTTCCTCCTCTTGTGTGTGGATAGTGGAAATAGGACATTATTTCCAAAACCTGATCAAGATAAGGGGCCTCTGGTGGCTCATCAGGCTAATGCAGTCTGTTATTAACAGCAGCTGCTTGCAATTACTGCAGGTTCAAGTCCCACCAGGCCCAAGGTTGACTCAGCCTTCCATCCTTTATAAGGTAGGTAAAATGAGGACCCAGATTGTTGGGGGCAATAAGTTGACTTTGTATATAATATACAATTGGATGAAGACTATTGCCTGACATAGTGTAAGCCGCCCTGAGTCTTCGGAGAAGGGCGGGATATAAATGCAAATTTAAAAAAAACCAAAAAAACCCCATTCCCTTCCCCAATACGCAGAATTAGTTTTTTTGCTCTCCTGTTACTAATAAGAGCAAGAACACAGAACAATTCTATTGATAGTCCTTGACTTATGGCCAATCGCTTAACAACTATTCAAAGTTATAATGGACCCATCCCTTTGGGTATAGTTCCAAAGTTCCGACGGTTGCCCCCCCCCCCTCTCCAAAGACACGTGACTGCATGTTGAGCATTGGATAACCAGCCCACATTTATGGCTGTTCGCAGCATCCTGCTGTAATGTAACCATATTTTACTACTTTTTGCTGAAAATCAGCATTTATTTTTGGTTTTTGGCAAAACTGGCCCATAGCAAACAGTAGGTTTGCTTTACGACCGTGGCACTCACTTTAAAACTTCTGCAAAAAAAAAAAGTCATAAGATCAGGTTGGTCACAAGGGTGATCTGCTTTACAACCATTATGGGCAGGCTCCATGACAGTTGTACGTCAAGAACTACCTGTAGTGAGCTAGAAAATGTTAGTGATCACCAGCTAGGCTGCCTGATTACTGGTCACGAGCCATGCTGGCTGGTAGATTCTTCTCTTTCAAAATTCCCTCCCTGATGACATGAAGATGTATTTATTGGTGTCTGTGGGTGGGTGTATACATGTGTGTGTATCTGCACATTTGCATCCCCCAGCAATACTACCAGTGATGGGTTTCTCCCGGGGGAATTGGTAGTGGCGGCGGCAGGAGGCTCTGCCCACCCACCTGGACGTAATCACAGAAGCACCGCACATGTGCAAAGCAAGCGCGCATTCATGCACACTCCCAGTTCCGAACCGGTAGCTGTCGTGTCCCACTCCTCCGCTGACGGCCGGGTCAGGGAAATCTGAATCAGGCTTGCCTCTGCAGCTCTGCCCAAAGTCCTAGCAAAGTCCTCAGAGCAGGCAGGAGACCAGTAAGTGACTTCAGCAAGATAAGTTCGACTTTGCCTGACTCAGAGACTGCCAGAAAGCAGATCCTTTATATAAGCCATGGGGTGTGGCTCCATGACTCAGCACTCATTAAGGCCTGCCCCTCCCTTCCTTCTGTTGCCTCCGCCTATCCAATCTTCTGATGCGAGGGTCACTCCAATCAGCTGTTGGTAATAAACCCTCCTCAGGCTCACATGCTGTGGAGGAGGGGGAGGGGTCTAGCTGCTCCGTTTGCCTGGGCATGGAGTCAGGGCTGGGGCCGGGAGGTGCTCCTTCTTCTGCAGTTTGTCTGGGTATGGAGCCAGGACTGGGGCTGGGAGGCATACATTCCTCCGTGTTCGGGAGCAGATAAGAAGGCCCTGGCTGCTCTGAGGGCGGGCAAGACACAACAGTAGCAAAGGTAAGAGGAACCCACTACTGAATACTACCTATTGTTTCATGTTGTTCTTAAGAGTATAATTCACCCTTGTTATTACAGTACAACATGAATTAGTGGTGCAGTAGCCTAGAGGTGGAGCTCTCGCCTCACAAACAGGAGGCTGTGAGTTCGATCCTAGGTAGAGGCAGATAGTTCTCTCTCTGGACACACTGAGAATATATCTGCTGAAAAAAACTCTGCATTGGCAACAGGAAGGGCATCCGGCCAGTAAACACTCAGCTCCATTCAGTTGCCCAGACTCCATCCCGCAAGGCATTTTATGGGATCGTTAAAAGCGGATGATGATTCTTGTCCAATGAACTGTTGTCCCATAAAACTGTTTCATTCAGTTGGTCCTGGAGAACTGCAAATTAAATGAAACTTTGCATATCCCGAGAATATGAAATGCAACATTTCCAACAACTCCTAAGTTTGCAGCAGGATAACCTGGGAAGATAATAACAATGCAATGCTGCTAGAAATTATAATAGAAAACCAATTAAATTTAGTCCAGGTAAAAGTTATATCCTCAAGCAATCACAGCCTATTCTTCCCGCCTCTCCTTTAAGATAGTTTTCACAGCACAGATGCTCCCTGCAGGAAATGATGATTGTCCAAAATAAGCAAGACAGCAGGGTCTCGCTTCTCAACTCAAGGTATTCATTTCCTTGGCTTCTACCTTCCATTGCCAATAATACACCTGACAACCTATCTCCCTTCTATGCTCTTCTTCTGTTCCATTATTCTTTGTTCGTTGAAATAGTCCTTTTAAACAAATATAGATATAGCAAGGTGTCCTATCAAACCATTATAGCCTACCTTTGTTGTCTCTATAAAAACAAACAAAATGCATACCGTACATGCGAGTGGCGGGTTGCTATCGGATTGGACGAACCGGTAGCGGCAGTGGCGGGAGGCTCCGCCCACACATCCAGACGCGGTGCACATGAGCACACCCACGCCCACGGGTGAACCGGTAGCGACAGGTTTTGAAACCCACCCCTGAAATATACACATCTCTCATTCTCTTCCCTTTTGGCATAAGAATGCTGGATAAAACACAGGAATTTAAGCAAGGTTAAAAAAATAAAAAACATTTGATTTTTTTTTAAAAAAAGAAACAATCTAGTTTGCAAAAACTCTGTTTATTATATCTTTCCATATCTATCTATCCATACAAAGTACCCTTGCTCCCACCGCATGTATATTGCGCTTCATACATTGCCTTTTACTTTTAGGTTTCCCATCTCTCTCTCTCTCTCTCTCTCTCTCTCTTTCTCGTTTTTCCAGAATCTTCCATCCTAACAGTTATTTTCTTGGTAATCCCCTTTCTATCAACCCATTCGCTCTTCCTTCAAATATTTTGGTCTGCCCCTGGTCAATCTGTTTCTCTGTTTAAAGAAATGCCTTTTAAACAATGATTAAAATAAATAATAATAAACAATAATTAAAATAAATAATAATAAATAATAAATAATAAATAATAATAATAAATAATAAAATGAATAAGGGGCGTGCATAAGAGCACAAACGTGCCTGCCGTTCCTGTCCTATTGTTTCCTTTCATCATATCCAATTAATATAGTTATTACATACTTATGCTCATATATATGCTTATATATTATATAGTTATATAATATATATTATATGCTACCACACGCCTCCCACCGACCCGTACGCTCCCATAGAGAGGGACTTCTCAGGGTGCCGTCCGCCAAACAATGCCGGCTGGCGGCCCCCAGGGGAAGGGCCTTCTCTGTGGGGGCGCCCACACTCTGGAATGAGCTTCCCCCGGGTTTACGTCAAATACCTGACCTTCGGAAATTTCGTCACGAACTAAAAACACATCTTTTTATTCGCGCGGGGCTTAAATTAAATTAGTTTTAAGGGGAAATTTTATTAATTTTAAATGGGGTTTTTAGTATGGAAATTTTTTAATCTTAGGCTAATTTAAATAAGTTTTTTAAATGGTATTTTAATCTGTATATTGTATTGTTTTATTTTTGCCTGTACACCGCCCTGAGTCCTTCGGGAGAAGGGTGGTATAAAAATTAAATTAAATAAATAAATAAATAAATAAATAAATAGTTATTTTCATGCTTATGCTTATATATGCTGTTGTGACAAAAATAAATAAATAAAAATAAAATAAAACAATGATCCAATAGGGTTGTTGTCTAGCCCCTTTCTCAAACCCAGCAGGACTGTGAGTAAATAGGTCACTCATAACCCTGGTCGGTCATCTCCCAATTGGACTACTGCAACATGGTCTACATAGGGTTACCCCTGAAAAGTATCCGGAAGCTTCAAGTGGTGCAGAATACAGCCTCACAAGCCATACTGGTTGCCCAAAGAAGGGCATATATAACACCTCTGCTCCATGAACTGCACTGGGTACCACTTTGCATCCGGGTCCAATCATCACCATTAAAGACCTACATGGCATAGGTTACTTACTGTGATAAAGCTTTGCCAAATCACAGTAGCCCATCCCACTTGGTTAGGAAGGGCAGGCATGTTACAGACCCTATTAGTCAGAAAATTTCAACTGGCGGAGTCGAGGAAGAGAGCTTTATCTGCTGCTGGCCCTGGGTTGTGGGATATCCTGCTCTCAGAGGTGAGGAAAACCCCCAAGTTCTTGGTCTTTTGCAAAGGAGTCAAAACTTGGCCATGTAGCCTTGCATGTTGGACACAGGGACTCCACACAACTTTGGGGTTGGTTGGCCTCATGAGAAACCTCTCCCTGTCTGTATTAACATCTCCTAACCTCCCCATCTTGGAATTTTCCACCGTTTGTAATTTTATAATCTTGTTTTATATTTTTAAAACAATCTTATTTTTTTCCTGTTTTTAATGCTTAATTTTATTGATTAAATTGTACATTGCTCAGATGGGCAGTTAAGAAGTATGACACTTCTTACTTCTGACACAGAAGTATGAATTCACTTACTTTCCCTACTGGTTCGCAAATGTGAGCGCACGCACCTCCTCTGTGCATGCGCACAGCCTTCCGCACATGTGCAGTGCTTGCACATTACATCCGGGCGGGTGGGCGGAGGCTCCCACAGTTGCCACTACTGGTTCACCCGAACCAGACAGAATCGGCTGAATTCCACCTCTGAAGTGTGAGACATACATAAAACAACTGAGAAATACGTAAAACAAGAAGA
Source organism: Ahaetulla prasina (assembly GCF_028640845.1). Lineage (NCBI taxonomy): Eukaryota > Metazoa > Chordata > Lepidosauria > Squamata > Colubridae > Ahaetulla > Ahaetulla prasina. Next base: position 28,520,994 of record NC_080543.1, on the reverse strand, counting down.
CATTTTACTTCTTAAAACTACAATGGGAAGAATGAAATGAACAGATTGTAACAAATAAAGATGCAGGAAAACAACATTTCTGTCAATTCCTTATGCAAGATATATTGCATACTGGGCTTGTCATGTATGTGTATAATATGTATATTTGTATGAATGGGGTGTTTGGTGACATCAGACTGTTTCCTAATTAAGCTGAAAATCACAGAATTAGATCTAACTTCAACTCTACTTAGAGATGATATTCCTAAATCAGGAAATTGTGGTTTTACTACAGCATTCTAATTATCATAGGGTGTAGCAGGCCTTAATAGAAAGAGAAAATTATTATACGCATGGGGACTAATAATCATAATTTGTTTAATATTTAATTGCATTTAAATTGAATTTAGCTTGGATGGATTGCAAATGACTTCTTTGTCCCTTTGTCTCACAAAAGATGTTTTAACTGGAAAAGCTAGCTAATGTTACCTGAACAAAACACTGGGAATTGTGAAAATGCTGTGCAATTTTTGCCCAGATGTCCTTCAGCAGACTCAGATAACAACTCTTCCTATCTACTGAGCTAAAGACAAATCCTATTTAAAGGTGGTTTTAAGTGAGTTGACATTTGCCTTATGGATTTGCTGAAAGAAATTAAATTTCCTCTTCAATATTTTCTTGGCATCAGATATCTGAAATTTTAAGATTCCAGGCATTTGCTACCGTCCATCATAACCTCAATAACCTTGAAGATATATCACTTGGGATTGAATGGCTTGACATCTGAAGTAATCAGATGGAGAATTTCCCATCTTCACCCATATATAGAAATATGTCACACACACACAAACACCCACGTACATGGTATGCTTACTTGGTAGATGTAAGCTTTCCATGTCCTATGAATGACAAATTGATAACCATGAGCCAATGAACTATCATATTCTATCAAATTGATAACCATGAGCCAATGAACAAACAAATAAACAAGCTTTGAATGCTCAGTTTCACTGAGATGTTTTTTCACTCTGGCAGAAGATCCGAATCACAGTCTGTATTTATTTATTTTTTGCAATAGACACAGAAAAAAATCTCTCTTTCCCCCTTTGCCCAGCATAATGAGTAACATGTATGGAAGTTTACATCAGAGTCTCATTACAATTAAGTGTTAAGCTCCATAGAGTTCTATGACATTTTTGAGATTCAAGCTTTCAAAGATGGTCATTTGGAAATCTGAAGTGACGTTTCATCATTTATGCCACTAACCCTCAGCAACCTCAATATATTGTATTAGCACTTGAGGCAGGAAAGGACGATATGAGGATGTGCAGGTGAGCTGGATGAAGGCAAACCAGCTGAGTCTCAATGCCGTTCATTTGGAAGCATTCTTAACAGATTGCCTCTTATCTATGAATTATGACAACTGGATGGGCTTGCAACTCCCCTTCCAGATTTAAAATCTGCAATTTCCCCTATCGTCATCGCAGCCATTGGAGACACAAATAGCCTCCACAGCAAGCTGTGCGTTTTCCCAGCTCCTAGTGGTTTATTGACTATAGGTTTCCTGGTCAGAGTTCATTTAGCTGGAAAATTCAATCACTACATGCATTGTCCATAAGGCTATTCTTGGAAGATGGATCCAATGCAAATTTAGGAGACACAACAGCTATATTACCACACTAGGCAGTCTACCACAAACATATTACTCTTACTCTGAAAATATTCCACTGGCTGCCAGGGTTGGTTTTTTTTATTTTTTATTTTATTTATTTATTTATTTAATTCAATTTTTATACCGCCCTTTTCCCGAAGGACTCAGGGCGGTGTACAGCCATATAAAAAAATCACAATATAAACATTAAAAGAAATTAAAACAAACATATTATAAAGTGGCCGAATTTAAAACCATTTAAAACATTAAAATATAAATAACCCCAATAAAATTTAAAGCCAGTCCCGCTTGAATAAATAGGTGCGTTTTCAGCTCACGGCGAAAGGTCCGAAGATCAGGCACTTGACGTAACCCAGGGGGAAGCTCGTTCCAGAGCGTAGGAGCTCCCACAGAGAAGGCCCTACCCCTGGGGGCCGCCAGCCGACATTGTTTGGCAGACGGCACCCTGAGAAGGCCCTCTCTGTGAGAGCGTACGGGTCGGTGGGAGGCAAAAGGTAACAGCAGGCGGTCCCGTAAGTACCCAGGTCCTAAGCCAGGTCCTAAGCCATGGAGCGCTTTAAAGGTGGTAACCAAAATCTTAAAGCGCACCCGGAAAACCACAGGAAGCCAGTGCAAACTGCGCAGGAGTGGTGTTACATGGGAGCAACGAGCTGCATTCTGGACTAACTGCACTGGACTAACTATTTTGCCTTTATTATTTTTATAAATAAGGCAAGGTTGTGGATATACTAATAGGTGGATGTATTTCACCTTCTGTGTCCCCACAATAGCAATCTTGTAGGTGAGCTGGGCTGAGAGAGAATCAATGGTGCAAAGTCACCCAGCTCCTTTCTTGCATAGGACTAGAACTCACAGTCTCTGGTTTGTAGCCTGGTGCCTTAACCATTAGAACACATTTATGCACAACTCAATAGAGACAATTAAAAAATGCTAAGAAGGGGGAAAAAGGAGAACAAAATACATCCTCTGCAGCAGCCAACACAGGTTAAGCAGGGATTAACATCAAACAATCAAGCAGAAAACAATGCCCTAACCAAGGAACTACTAAGGAGATATTATACCCTGCCAATACTGGCAGGGCAAGCTACTGCATATAAGCAAGGAGCAAACCCCACACTCACTTGCATTGATGATGGTATCCAGTTGGTAATAAAATGTCTGAAAGCAAACAAACAAGCTCAGAGAGCACCAATATTCCACATAAGGTCTCTATCACTTCAAAGTCATTAAATACACTTAAATTTTACAATGTACATTATAATTCAGAAAATACAGGTAATCCTCGGTTTATGACCACAATCAAGCTCAAAATTTCTGTTGCTAAATGACAAATTTGTTAAGTAAGTTTTGACCCATTTTACAATGTTTCTTGCCATGGTTGTTAAGTAAATCAGTGCAGTTGTTAAGTTAGTACCACAGTTGTTAAGAGAATCTGGCTTATCCATTGATTTTGCTTGTCAAAAGGTCACAAAAGGGGATCACATGACCCTGGAATGCTGCAACCGTCATATATATGAGCCAGTTACCAAGCATCTGAATTTTGATCATGTGACCATGGGGATGCTGCAAGGGTCATAAGTGTGACTAATGCCCATAAGTCACTTTTTTTTTCAGTGCCATTGATCCTTTGAACAGTCACTAAATGGACTGTTGTAAATTGAGGACTACCTGTAATTAGCAAATTAAAACAGTCCAACTAATTACTAAGAGCACAGGAAAGATATAGAATTCACAAGGTCAAAGGAGCATTTAAAATCAAAGCTGATTACAAACATTATAAAATGCCTAGCAGCGGAACAGAGGATATGATATACAACTGGTAAAGAAGGAATCTTTCTTCACTGATACAGCACTTGGTGTGGTAGTATCTAGGAACATATTGGTTCCTTTAATATATATAGTAAGTGAGTGAGTGAGTCAGTGAGTGAGTGAGTGAATGCTGCTCAGATCAGGTGTATGTGTGTTTGTGTGTGTGTGTGTGTGTGTGTGTGTGTGTGTGTGTGACACAGAGAGAGAGAGAGAGAAAGAAAGATAGACAGACATGAGTGATGTCATTTTGGCCACGCCCACCCAGTCACATGCCCACTAAGCCATGCCCACAGAACCAGTGACAAAAAAATTTAGATTTCACCCCTGCCCTATAGCCAATCGTTCTGTTGTTCCCGTAGTTGCCCTTTGTATCGCTGTACTTTTTCTGTTCTCATTAGAATGGAATATATTAAAAGATTATTTTTTTAAAGAAAATTATGGAGTGAAATGAATAAAGTTAGAGCAAAAGAAACTTGTACAATCTGAATAACTGCTGAGGGCTTAGAGTAGCACTAGCTGGGATAAATACCACCTATAATACCTCTGCCTGAAGCCATATGATGGCAAAGAAAATAAAAGATCTCAACAAAAACAGACTTTACGGGATTAAGATCATTTCTGACTGGCTGCTGTGATAAAACATATCTTAGTATTTGGATGTCTTTCAGTCTAGAAAGCTGTCGTTTCAGTCTACAAAGTTGTCACTTCAGTTGCTTTGGAAGATTCTCACTTAATTACCAATGCTAAATTACAGCATAAGCTATTAATGTATCAGCACATATATTACCTTAAATTATTTTAGCTAATTTTTAGGAAATGCTTTCTAAGCACTTTTAATCAATAATCAGAAGAGAGCTGGAAGTGACCTTGGAGGTCTTCTGGTCCAAGTCCTTGCTCAAGCAGGAGACCCTATACCAAGGGTTTCAAACTCACATAATCACAGCGATGTCATGTGACATATCGGGACTTCCCCCCCTTCACTAAACCAGGTGTGGGCATGGCCAGCACGTGATGCATCCGTCCCTTGGGCTAGGAATTTGACAGGCCTGCCCTATACTATTTCAGACAAGTGGCTGTCCACACTTTTCTTAAAAACTTCCAGTGATGAAGCACTCACAACTTCTGATGGCAAGCTGTTCCACTGGTTAATTGTCCCCATTGTTAGGAAGTTTCTTTCTTTCTTTCTTTCTTTTTTTCTTTCTTTCTTTCTTTCTTTCTTTCTTTCTTTCTATCAGTCTATGACTTACCAAAGAAAACTTATCATTTTATGGTTTGGAAAATCAGTATGAAAGGCTTTTGCTTTTAAAAATATTTATTATTAGGTGAACAATTTGTAAGGAACAAATGATCCTTAAAAAAGATAAATAATAACATTTTCAATTCAATAGTATTATTCGTGTTTTTATTAATTTCTATACCACATATATAATTTTCCCCTAGGAATATATTTGATTCTCTTCCCAGCTAGTTATTGTTATAAAGAACCTGATTATCTGGATTAGGCTGGGGAATAAGGATTAGTCCAAGATCACCTTTTGAGCTTTATCACTTCGTGGATTAGAACTTGTGTCTCAACTGATTTTCTAATTACTCTGAGCCAGCCATTTATGCAATGTGTTATGTCACTGATACACTCCTATTATAATCTTCAGTATATGACTTTTGCATTGCTTTCATCTTCCAATGTCACAGTATTATGAAGTGGGGAAGGGAATTTAAAATAATAGTTTCAAATATCAGAATGTTATTATGATTGAAAAATACCATTCTCATCACTGCAAACTACTTTCTGGGGGAAAACATAATAGAGACTTGACATTTTTCTTTCCACTTTTTGGGGAAAAAAGAGCCATATTATGACATAATGTCTTTTCTTTATCATTTTGGCTTAGCACGATACATGTGTCAGAAGTTGTGGTTACAAACTAAGGACTATGGCTTAGCATTATTTTGTACCATGCAATTACATGATTTTAAGCCCATACCAAATCACTATATTTATTGTCTTAGAACTGAGTGTGAACTCTATCAATATTTTCAAGAGATCTGTAGACTGCAAAGATCCATGCATATTTTCTAAGTTCCACCCTTCCTTATTTTAATCAGTTAATGATATCAGCATTTCTGTTGCAAACTCAGCTGCTACCATTTTCTCCGGCAAAGGAGAGATGGATACTTGAAAGTTGATTTATTGACCTATGTTTGAAAGAACATCCCATGTCTGGGATGTGTATTTACTGTATGTGCAACAAAACCAGCTCCAATAATTCATCGCCATCATTCTCATCCATCCATGCAGCCACCTATTCACTTATTTATTTCAGCACTTCCATCTTGATGACCTCTAGCAGGATTTGTATTACCGGCAATTCTAGCAGAATCATTGGGTGCTGATGTCCAATAGACTTACTAATAACAACAGAGTTGGAAGGGACCTTGAAGGCCTTCTAGTCCAACCCTCTGCCCAGGCAGGAAACCCTACACCATCTCAGATAGATGGTTATCTAACATTTTCTTAAAAATTTCCAGTGTTGGAGCATTCACAACTTCTGCAGGCAAGTCGTTGGACTTGGAAGACATCAGCTTGAGGTGGTTCTGTTTAGAGAAAACATATATAGTCTCACCTTTCTGTTTGAAGCCCAGGCAAAAGCTGATCATAAAAAATCAATACAAACGTTCACAGACTTTTTAAGGCCATGAAGTCTCAATGGAAATACAATTGAGCGTGTCCAGAAATATTTTACAAGAAGAGTTCTCCACTCCTCTGATCACAACAAAATACCCTATGTCACCAGACTTGAAATCCTGGGTTTAGAAAATTTAGAACTCCGCCGCCTTCGACATGACCTGAGCTTAACTCATAGAATCATCTGTTACAACTCTTTCCTGTTGAAGATTACTTCAGCTTCAATCGCAACAATACACGAGCACACAATAGATTTAAGCTTAATGTGAACCGCTCCAATCTTGATTGCAGAAAATATGATTTTAGAAACAGAGTTGTTAATGCCTGGAATGCACTACTAGACTCTGTGGTCTCTTCCCAAAATCCCCAAAGCTTTAACCAAAAACTATCTACAATTGACCTCACCCCATTCCTAAAAGGTCTGTAAGGGGCGTGCATAAGAGCACCAACGTGCCTACCATTCCTGTCCTAATGTTCTCTTTGATTGTATCCAATTTCATATAGTTATTACATACTTATGGTTATATATATATTTATATATCGTATAGTTATTTCATGCTTATGCTTATATATAATGTTGTGACAAAATAAAAATAAATAAATAAGAAATATGCACTCATCGAGTCTTAAATGTTGCGATCATGAACTTCTGAGAGAAGAAGTTCTTGCAGGGCTTTTTTTAGCCTCAGCCTTAGGTGGCAGAAGAAACATTTATTTTATTTATTTATTTATTATTTAAATTTTTATACCGCCCTTCTCCCGAAGGACTCAGGGCGGTTTACAGCCAGATAAAATAAACATTCCTATTACAAAATAAATACTATTAAAATACCACTAAAAAACTTATTCAATTTGGCCGCAATTAAAATTTAGCAAATAATAAAACCCATTAAAAACCCATTAAAAACCCATCGATAAAACCCAATTAAAAACCCATAAAAAGCTAACCCAGTCCAGCGCAAATAAATAAGTGAGTTTTGAGCTCGCGGCGAAAGGTTCGGAGGTCCGGAAGTTGACGAAGTCCTGGGGGGAGTTCGTTCCAGAGGACGGAGACCCCACAGAGAAGGCCCTTCCCTGGGTGTCGCCAGACGACACTGTCGCTACCGACGGCACCCCGAGGAGTCCCTCTCTGTGAGAGCGCACGGGTCGGTGAGAGGTATTCGGTAGCAGCAGGCGGTCCCGTAAGTAACCCGGCCCTATGCCATGGAGCGCTTTAAAGACGTTCACCAATACCTTGAAGCGCACCCGGAAGGCCACAGGTAGCCAGTGCAGCCTGCGCAGGATAGGTGTCACTCGGGAGCCACGAGGGGCTCCCTCTATCACCCGCGCAGCTGCATTCTGGACCAACTGCAGCCTCCGGATGCCCTTCAAGGGGAGCCCCATGTAGAGAGCATTGCAGTAGTCAGGCGAGGCGTCACAAGGGCGTGAGTGACTGTGCACAAGGCATCCCGGTCTAGAAAGGGGCGCAACTGGCGCACCAGGCGAACCTGGTGGAAAGCTCTCCTGGAGACGGCCGTCAAATGATCTTCAAAAGACAGCCGTGCATCCAGGCTTTAAGCCAAAATGACCTCTTTTTTTCCAAAATCTTCCTGACCAGTCAACCTGAAAAGCTCACTGGCTTTTAGAGCTTAAAGTCAGCAATACCCTACATTCGGCTTCTTACTGCTGGTCAGCAGCTACCTGCTGTTTTGAAGTGCTACCAGCTGCTTAAATTGCTTCAGACATGTTCTGCCATACAAAATAACACAATGTAAACAGATCTTAGGCTGTGAATTCACATTCTAAATCTTTGGACTAGGATGGGTTATAGCTTTATATAATAGATAAAAATATGGTCCATTATCAACTGTAGAAGTTGTTGAGGACTGTGGAAAGCAAACAATTACCTCAAAGGGTGAATAAATCAGTGGTGGGTTTCAAATTTTTTTACTACGGGTTCTGTGGATGTGGCAGGGGAAAGATACTGTAAAATCTCCATTCCACCCCACTCCAAGGGAAGGATGCTGTAAAATCTCCATTCCTTCCCCTCTCCAGGGGAAGGATGCTGTAAAATCTCCATTCCCTCCCCAATCCAGGGGAAGGTTACTGCAAAATCCCCATTTCTTCCCGATCAGCTGGGACTTGGGAGGCAGAGAATAGATGGGGGTGGGGCCAGTCAGAATTTTTATTACCGGTTCTCCGAACTACTCAAAATTTCTGCTACTGGTTCTCCAGAACTGGTCAGAACCTGCTGAAACCTACCTCTGGAATAAATATAGATTCGAGATTTTCTTTTAGGAGATACAAGAGTGTTTTTTTAAAAAAAAACAACATTAAGCCTACTTTAGATTTGCATGAGAAAGATATGTTGTCTGCTTCAAAATGGTAAGAAACCAAAATTAAATTGTTGATTCAGAAGGAATGTCAGGATACTAATGCCAAGCCTGGAAGCCATCTTTTACATTGGATCTTCAGGCCTGCCACATTTACTACTGTGGAAAACTGGGAGGGGGGATTGTATGGGACAAGGGTGATATATAGTCATAATAGCATTCCTTTCTCAGAGGCATCTTGCCCTGCACCTGGAGGGGTGTGACTGGGAGGCATCTCCAGTTGGGAAGGTGCTTTGATTGGACCATGTGATGGACATGTGGGTACTGAGCAGGGACCTGGACTTTCCTTTGGGTGGGGAAAACCTGGAAACTTTCAGATTTGGGTTTTCCCAGATGTGCCAATGTGACATCTCTAATAAAATGCAACTTTGAGGAATTTCAAGCCTCAGAGTCTTTTTTCATTGGGGGTGTTACTTGGAACCCTGACAACTAATGAGAGAGACAAAGAAAGAGAGAGAGATTTTAATGGACCATATGTAAGCTTGCCAATCCATTTTTTTACAACACTATTTCTTAAATTATGTTGTGTGTAGTGTTCTCCAAAGCAGATCCAAGTGATGGCTTTTGTTAAATCTAAGGTCATTCATGGGCCAGCAAATACCCTATCCATGAATCAAAATGAGATGGTAGCATATCTCTCCTCAAATATACTGAAGCAATTAGTACCAAAATATTCACTAGAACACTTTTAGATGAACGTTCACAGAGAATATGGGCTTTTAAGTGAAAAAGGTATTGCCTCCCTCTCTATCGAACAGATTTTTATGAACTAAATATTCAGCTTTTACTAAAACTGAGAACAAATATGACTTTATTAAGACTTTATTTAACAATTCCAAGTTGAACTCCAAGATGAGATGCATTGCCTTATGAATGCTCATTCTCCCAGTTGACAATGTATTAAATGTATTAAATGTAAGAGGAGATAAAGAGAATGATTAAAAGGTTTTTCATTCAAAACTTCTATCAGTTTTTTTAGTCTTATTATTAAAAAGGTTATTCTTTCTTTCTTTTTTTTTAATATTGTATGGAATTCCATGGATTTAAAAGTTTAAGAGATACTATTGTAGAATAAGACGTTGTCCAAAGCTGAATTAATCACTCTAAAGCAAACTGTAACCACAGCGTTGTTTTAAGTAGCGCTGAGAGCGTTGAACTATATGCCATATCATTTGACAGGTTCCATTACCAAAATCAGAGTGGTATTTCCAGAAGAAAAGGCTGCTTTCATTCTTTGTGAAGTACTGAGCAATCATTCAAGATCAAGTTTGTTATGTTTAGGTGGGAAAATATTTCCTTTTCACTTCATCGTAAGTACTAAATCTCTGAGATAAAAAAAAATGTCGAAAGAAAAAGCCTCTTATTATTGTCAACCAATGAAAGGTTTTTTAGTGCATAGTGAGATAAAACAGGAACCATGTTTAAGAAGATTCTTTTCTACCACTGGTTACAGATTCCTGCATCTATTCTGTCTGATACCAAATAAATTACATTTGCTATAAAGAGCTAAGGAGAATCAAGATCATTGTCTCTGTTCGTACATCTGGTAAAAATATCACTCCCCAACTTTTCAGCTGCCAAGTATTGTTCCATTTGTTTGCCATTTGCAGCAGATGCTGCACAACTCATCTATACAAAAATTAGCACTTTGCTTATTTAGCTTCACTGTCCTCTTTAATCTTCAGTAGATGGTACAAATTCCATAAAGGTCAGATGTGGACGAGACATTTCTCTTACGTATGTGAAAATCTGCAAGTTGGCTCAGATAAAATCCTACTTTAGCGTATATGAAAAGAAAATCCCACCAAGGAAAACTTCATGTTCCTTCTTGAACCCATTCAGCTTCATCAGTTGCCTGGGATAGATTGATCTAACAGGCCCCACTCCTTCTGCAGTCAAGGAGAACTCAAAATGTGTTTGTTTTTTTTAATGATCAGAGAGTTATCTGACCATGGCAATGGACTGGTAGTTATGTCCTCCAAAGTCTGTCCTCTAGGCCCGTGATGGCGAACCTGTGGCACGCGTGCCAGAGGTGGAATGCAGCACCTTCTCTGTGGGCACGCAAGCCATTGCCCCAGTTCAGCTCCACCGTGTGTGCGTGCACGCCTCCCACCGGCTAGCTGGTCGCAATCTCTGCTGCACATGTGTGGGGCACATGTGGGAGGCTGCACATGCATGCATGGGGGCAGAGCACGTGTGGGGGGCCAAGCATGCATGCATGGGGGCAGGGTGGTATGCGTCAGGGCACATGTGGCGGGCCGAATGTGCATGCACAGGGCGCATGCATAGAGGCCGTGTGCACATGAGTGGGGAGGAGCATTGCAGGGGGCCACGCATGCATGCGGGGCTGCACATGGGGGTATGTGCACAGGGCCTGCGTAGCATTACATTCGGGGGATGTGTGCATGCACTTGCTTTGGGCACTCAGTCTGGAAAAGGTTAGCCATCCCTGCTCTAGGCCATGTCACTATTGCCCCAAGATGAAATCGGATCTAAAGTTTAATGCATACTATACACATATACACACCACCCTTGTATGCATCAGATCCTCAATCAGACAAATTGAAGGCTGCCATGGAGGCCATAAACTCCTAAAATACCCTGGACTCAGTAAGTCCCACTAAAAATTAAGTCCCAAGGACAAGCAAACTCAACAGTCTCCAAAAGTCACCAATAATGGAGTCAGGCATGGCTATCACTTGCAACAGGGTGGACAGTGCATTCCCTGAGAGTCAAGTTCCACTTATCTGAAAGAAAGAACCTTTGAGAGTCCCCAACAACTCATGGGTGACAATAACTACTACTTCTCCCATTTCCTGGAGTCTCAACCCAAACCCAAACCCAAACCCAAACCCAAAACTTGGCAGGTGAGAAGGGAACCCTTCCCCTGGTCCACCCAAGTTTTGGCAATACATTCAACATGCTCCTGATTAGTGTCTGGGAAAACTATTCAAATTTATACTAAATTGCTTTGGAAATCATATGCCAAAACATTCTTAGCTTGGAAAGGAGAAGGTACTTTCCTTCACCATTCTCTTACTTCATTTCCAGAACTAGAGTTCAGAAATGCTTCCTTGAGTTTTATCTCTCCCTTTGTAAGGGTAGATCTCTGGATCCAACCCTATGACAGAGTTTGCACAATCACCTGAGAAAAGACACGGAAGATATACAGTATTTATATAACATGCTAATTTTAATTTTTCAACTACTATTCTTTGCATGCTTAAGTGTCTAGGACAGTGTTTCTCAACCTTGGCAATTTTAAGATGTGGGGACTCCCAGAATTCCCTCAGCTAGCATGTTGACTTGAAACCTTTTGATTAGCTTATTATTTGGTTAGCTAATGAATTAATATAGAGTTGGAAGTCGGAACATTGGCTTATTCAGTCACCAAACCAAACATGTTGTATAAACCCAGCCACTAAGGCACATTAGGGTTTCCATTCCATTAGGAAAAATAAAATCTACAAATTAAATCACTGTAGACAGGCATGACGTTTGCATACGAGAAACACCAAGGCACTTCACACCAAATTCTCTATGTATCCTGTTGCAAAACAAAAAGATAAACCATCAAGTGAATCAATAGGGAAACTTGTTTTCCTGGACTTAATTTGGCTCTCTGTCATGCAGAAAGCACTGTGAGATGCATACATTAATCTTCCCTAGGCAGACAAATTAATTACATTAAGTATATGAGCTATAGAAATGAGCCCCTTTTCCCCAGAGTACAAATACATATTTTGTCGTATTAATGATTTTACACAACAGAGATTATAGAGTGTATATATCTAATTTTTTTTAAAATTATGATCACCAGACAGAATTGCAAACAAAAGCACATTAAAAATAAAAGTAAAGTAAAAACAAACTAAAATATTACAACTACCAACCTGCCTTCCATTGAGGACCTGTATACTGCACGAATCAAGAAGAGGGCCGTGAAAATATTTGCAGATCCCTCGCATCCTGGACATAAACTGTTTCAACTCCTACCCTCAAAACGACGCTATAGAGCACTGCACACCAGAACAATTAGACACAAGAACAGTTTTTTCCCGAAGGCCATCACTCTGCTAAACAAATAATTCCCTCAACACTGTCAGACTATTTACTGAATCTGCACTACTATTAATCGTTTCATAGTTCCCATCACCAATCTCTTTCCACTTATGACTGTATGACTATAACTTGTTGCTGGCAATCCTTATGATTTATATTGATATATTGATCATCAATTGTGTTGTAAATGTTGTACCTTGATGAACGTATCTTTTCTTTTATGTACACTGAGAGCATATGCACCAAGACAAATTCCTTGTGTGTCCAATCACACTTGGCCAATAAAAATTCTATTCTATTCTATTCTATGTTTGTCGGCGGATACTCAAAGTCTGCCCAAGTTTAAAGGCCGGGTCACAAAATGTAGCCACATTCAAGGAGCCTGAACCATACCTATATGATGACTGTGCATGAAGAAGACCATAAGTTCCTGTGCGTTTTACCATGCTTAAGACCATACAGGTAGTACTCGATTTACAACCGTTCATTTAATGACCATTTGAAGTTACAACAGCACTTGCAAAAGTGACGTATGACTATTTTTCACACTTACGACCCTTGCAGCATTTCCATGGTCAGGTGATTTACATTCAGATGCTTGACAACTGGTTCATATTTACGACAGTTGCAGTGTCGCGGGGTCATGTGATCAACTTTTGTGACCTTCTGACAATGGGGAAAGAGCCAGATTCACTTAACAACAGTGTTATTAATTTAACAACTGCAGTGATTCACCAAAAAGTCACAAAATGGGGCAAAATTCACTTAACAAATTTCTCACTCAGCAACATAAATTTTGGGCTCAATTGTGGTCACAAGTGGAAGACCACCTTTAGAGAATACAGTAAATAAGGACATAAGAGCCACAGTGGCGCAGTGGTTAGAATGCAGTACTGCAGGCTACTTCTGCTGATCACTGGCTACCAGCAGTTTGGCATTTCAGGTCTCACTGGCTCAAGGTTGACTCAGCCTTCCATCCTTCCGAGGTGGGTAAAATGAGGACCCAAATTATTGAGAGCAATACACTGACTCTGTAAACTGCTTAGAGAGGACTGTAAAGCACTGTGAAGCAGTATATAAATCTAAATGCTATTGCTATAAGCTGTAATATCAACAGCGCCTAGTCTTCAGGCGCACAATCTCAAGTCATGCCAACATTTTTGTATCAGTCCTCCAAAACTGCTGTGGGGGGAACATTGAGACATGCTAAAGTTAATGGTCTTCAGAATTTGTAAACACTGACGTGTTTTAAGTATCTTGCTGGTTGGGCAAAAGGGATTACTTCTCAGAAAAACTTCCTTTGTCAGGGCATCTCTATTGGGTTTCCAGATCTTTGATTCATTGTTTAAACACACTGAGGGCCCAGTCATAACCAGAGGTGAGTTTCCACAGGTTCTTACCAGTTCTGGAGAACCAGTAGTGGAAATTTTGAGTAGTTCGGAGAACCGGTAGTAAAAATTCTGACTGGCCCCGCCCCCATCTATTCTCTGCCTCCCAAGTCCCAGCTGATTGGAAGGAAATGGGGATTTTGCAGTAACCTTCCCCTGGAATGGGGTGGGAATGGAGATTTTGCAGTATCCTTCCCCTGCCATGCCCACCAAGCCACACCCACAGAACCGGTAGTAAAAATTCTGACTGGCCCCGCCCCCATCTATTCTCTGCCTCCCAAGTCCCAGCTGATTGGAAGGAAATGGGGATTTTGCAGTAACCTTCCCCTGGAATGGGGTGGGAATGGAGATTTTGCAGTATCCTTCCCCTGCCATGCCCACCAAGCCACACCCACAGAACCGGTAGTAAAAAAAATTAAAACCTACCACTGGTCATAACCCATCATTAGAAACAACCCGCTGAGAAAGCTAAGGGCTTGTGAGATTGTACTGAATCATATTGATTTATAATTGTCCTCAAGGAAAGAAACTGTGGGAAAGGTGTAATTTCAACCAATGTGCTTTGATACAGATCTGGGCAATTGTTTCAAATTTAGATAACCCTGCCACTCTATTTATTTATTTATATTTATTTATTTGTCACAACAGTATATATAAGCATAAGCAAGAAATAACTATACGATATGTAAGCATATATATAAGCATAAGCATGAAATAACCATACAAATTGGATACAATCAAAGGGAACATTAGGACAGGAACGGTAGGCACGCTGGTGCTCTTATTTATGCCCCTTACAGACCTCTTAGGAATGAGGTGAGGTCAATAGTAGATAGTCTTTGGTTAAAGCTTTGGGGATTTTGGGAAAAGATCACAGAGTCAGGTAGTGCATTTCAGGCATTAACAACTCTGTTCACTCTCCTGAAAGCTACATTTGGAACACAAGGTAGCATAGGGTTACCTGGAATATAGTCCGTAGGCATTTAGTTTGGACCTTTTCAAGAGGAATAAAAGAAGTTTAAAGTCTTAGCTGGTCATTGAAAAATAATTATGAGTGAGCTTTGGCTGAATATAGTAGCTTCAGTGCTGCTGGGATATGCTATGCTCATCAGGTGAAATAAAGAGTGAATTGCAGCAGTTGTTCTTTGAGGGTTTTGTATGACATATATTTGTGTGCACTGCATTTGGTGGAGCCATGGAAAACCATTCCCCCCCCACCTCCCCAAATTTAGAAGTTCAATGCTCTGGCCATTTATCTCCCAGGCATGCAAATTAAATGTCTTTGCAAAGATCAGGATCTTAGTTTTGCTGTAGTTGATTTCAAGTGGGAACTAGATCAAATGTAGGCTTAAAAATCAATAGATGCAGTTATTCATAACTTTTTTAGCTAGGTGTTGAAGCACACAGAATGTCTTACTTGCTCATCTGCAAATCAACTAATTCGTTGTCTAAGGGTTTGTTCCTAGAGCTTATCTATTCTTAAATGGCTAACATGCCTATAATTATCAGGCAGATCTTGGGTGCCCTTTTTATAAACGGGCAATATAGTTGCTAAGACCCAGTCTATTGGGATTTGCACAGTGCAATCCATATAAGTAAACAGAGAAGAAAAAACTGGGGTTCACCATTCTAAATTATTGCATAATATCCCAGGAATAATAAACTCATTGCCTGGAGCTTTATCAGGCTTTAGCTGATATACAAGTATCTTTATTTCAGCTTTATTTGAGGGGTCCAGTTAGGAAGCATGGTAACATTAAGAGCCAAGGTGGTGCAGTGGTTAGAGTGCAGTACTGCAGGCTACTTCAGCTGACTGCTATCTGCAGTTCAGCAGATTGAATCTCACCGGCTCAGGGTTGACTCAGCCTTCCATCCTTCCGAGGTGGGAAAATGAGGACCCAGATTGTTGGGGACGATATGCCAACTCTGTAAACCACTTAGAGAGGACTGTAAAAAGCACTATGAAGTGGTATATAAGTCTAAGTGCTATTGCTATTGCTATTTAAATCAAATTTAGAAGACTCTTCTTGCAAATAAAATGCTCTAAAGTGGTGCCCCCACACAGGTGCAGGTAAGAGGTAAGAAATGGGGAATTGAGAAGGGCCTGCCACTTGGGTGGGAAGCTGTCAGGTACAGTATATGTGGTACCTTGCTCAATAGCAGTAACTGTGACAGGGATCTGGCTTAAATTGGGGCTGGCTTAAATTGGGATTTTAATGTTTAAATTTATTAATTTTAAACGGGGTTTTTTAGTATGGGAAATTTTAATCATTGGGCTAATTTAAAATAAGTTTTTTAAATCGTATTTTAAACTTGTATATTGTATTGTCGGTTTTATTATGCCTGTACACCGCCCTGAGTCCTTCGGGAGAAGGGCGGTATAAAAATCAAATCAAATAAAATAAAATAAATAAATAAATAAAATAATAAATAATCTTGGTGTCCTAGTGGACAACCGTTTAAATACGAGCCAGCAGTGTGCTACAGCTGCCAAAAAAGCCAACACAGTTCTAGGCTGCATAAACAGAGGGATAGAATCAAGATCATGTGAAGTGTTAATACCACTTTATTATGCCTTGGTAAGACCACACTTGGAATATTGCATTCAGTTTTGGTCACCACAATGTAAAAAAAAGATATTGAGACTCTAGAACAGGGGTGTCCAAAGTTTTTTGAGTGAGGGCCAAATACAGAAAAATAAGCAAAGGCCCGGGCCACGGGGGGGGGGGGCTAAAATTTTTTGTACCAGTTCTGTGGGCGTGGCTTATTTTGGGGTGTGGCTTGGTGGTCATGTGACTGGTGGGCGTGGCTAACTCCTCATGTGACTGAGTGGATGTGGCTATGGGCATAGAAACCTAAATACATAGAGACCTAAATACTGACAGCGGCTACCAGTAATCCTCGGCTTGCAACCACTCATTTAGCGACCAATACAACAGCACTGAAAAAAGTGACTTACCACCAGTCTTTGCATTTATGACCTTCGCAGCATCCCCAGTTACATCAAAAGTCAAGCTTTTGGCAACCAGCATGTATTTACTGGGGATTTTCCGCCGTCCGTCGCGAACTCTCTTCCCACTGAGGGAGACACAGCAGCCAATGGACGGACTCTGGGGAGGCCCAGGCGAGGCCCGCACCGCCTCGCAGCCACTCAGGTGTGCCACGCTCCCACCCAGACCAGAAAGGGACGGGCTAACTAGGGGCGAGTGGGCGGGCACCGCCCCTCCTCCGAACGCCGAGTGGCGGCACGGCGGAGCGGCAGGCGGCGGCCAATGGGAGCGGGCGAGCTCGGCGCGTCACGGGCCGGCACACGGGCCCGCGGCTGAGGTAAAGCGGAGCGTGTGGCGGGGCGCCGCGGCGGCTGCTTCGGCGGCGCATGGAGGCAATGCCTTGCCGCGACCGGTGCGTGGTGGGCCCGGCGGGGGCAGAGGCCGGGATGCCGGCGAGCGGCGAGGGCGGGCCTCGGCAGCTGCGCTTCGCCGACCCCGGCCCGGGCAGCGGTGACAGCCTGAGCCCGGACAGCAGCAGCAGCAGCGCCGACGGCAGCCGATGCTGCTGCGCTGGCGGGAACGGCTGCTGTGCGGGCGACGGGGGCGCCGAGGAGACCACGGCCACGTCGGCGACGGCGACGCGTCACGACTGGCCGGGATCGGCGGCGGCCCAGCTCAAACTCCTGCCCATGAACGACCAGATCCGGGAGCTGCAGACCATCATCCGCGACAAGTAAGCGCCCCCTGAGCGCGTGCAGAGCGCCGCGCCCGGAGAGGATCCCGCGTGGGGCTGGGAAGCAGAGCGCCTCGCCCGCCTGGCTTCCGGGGCTGCAGCCCCGCGTGGGGACGATGGGCGTCGCCGCCCGCCTCTTCCTCTGTCTGGTGGGCCGGGCTGGAGCCATGGGCGTCCTGGGCGCCCCCTACAGCCCAGTGGCGGAATGGCCGGCCCGCAGCCCCGGGTGGGCGGGGATCGCCTCAGCGGAGCCACTCCGCATCTGCAACCGGGCGAGCGGCGGCTTCCTTGGGGGCCAGGACGGGGGCCGCACCCCACTGTCCACCGAGAATTTGCTGCGGGCCAATAAAAACTGACCCGCGGGCCGCAGTTGGCCCGCGGGCCGTAGTTTGGACACCCCTACTCTAGAAAGAATGCAGAGAGCAACAAAGATGATTAGGAGACTGGAGGCTAAAATATATGAAGAACGGTTGTAGGAACTGGGTAGTTTAATGAAAAGGACTGGGGAGACATGATAGCAGTGTTCCAATATCTCAGGGGTTGCCACAAAGAAGAGGGAGTCAAGCTATTCTCCAAAGCACCTGAGGGTAGAACAAGAAGCAATGGGTGGAAACTAATCAAGGAGAGAAGCAACTTAAAACAATCAGTGGAACAACTTGCCTCCAGAAGTTGTGAATGCTCCAACACTGGAAATTTTTAAGAAAATGTTGGATAACCATTTGTCTGAAGTGGTATAGGATTTTCTGCCTAAGGAGGGGGTTGGACTAGAAGACCTCCAAGGTCCCTTCCAACTCTGTTATTTTATTCTATTCTAAATAAAACTGGATTTTTGACTTGAGATGCTGTTATCAATGGCTGTCAGGAATCCCTAGGAATCCTGTTTTGTAATAGATGTTTGCATTGATTCCTCAGGAGCATAAAGTCCTGGATGGAGCACTCAGCTCAGGGTACTTATCTACTCTTCAAATTTGGTCCATAAACTGTCAAATTGAGACCTATTTTGAGAAGGCAGAAGTTAGACATTAAGCAACAGTAATAGAGGATTATTAAATTTTAGCAGCACAGACATTGCACAGTTCTTCATTGGATCTAACTTTATAATGTTTGAATGAAGCTGAACTGAAACAATTAAGCCACCACATGATCTATCTTCTTTTGCTCCAGGAGCTGCTGCAAGTAAGAAAGGCTTATACCCACTTATAAACAAGCTGTTTTCTGGCCAAATTTCTTGAGGTAGGAATATGTCAGGTTAATTAATAGTTTTGCTGTGGAGCTATTGTCACCAATGTTTCCCTTAATTCATCTAATCCCTGCTTGCTCTGAACCTGGCAATGATCCAAATGAGTCAATCAACTTTTACTTCCAACAGACTCTCTAGCTATAGATAATGCAGTTTGCTGAGTGAAGGTCATTCCCCCCGAGGGTATCGAATTCAAATGGTTAAACTTAGATTTTAAAGTGGTAGTACCTTCGTGGGAAAATTGGTCCAAAAGTGGGGTAACTCCCTCTGTACAGAAGACACATACCAGGAATACTGAGAAGATGCTCAGGATGGTCTTCATTTAAAAAAAAAACATGACAGGGGCTGTACAGTAGATTGCTAGCAGAATTCACATGCAGCCTCTTCCATATGACAGCAGTTCAGCATATAGCAGATCTATCAAAGAGCTTTCACAGTGGAGCTGTTTGCTCAAGGACAAAACAATGGCCTTTTTAAAATTGCATTTCCCTCTGTTCACTCTATTGTTTGAATTCTGATTGGTTTGGAAGTAACGATTGTACTTTTCTCCTCTTGGCCTTTTTTTCTACTTGAGAGTTAAGACCACCATGGTTATTTCCTTCTCTCCTAGTTGTTTCAGCAGCAGAGTCAGCTCTAAATTCCCTGTTAGCTCCTTCCTTGTTGGAGTGAACAGCAGGTGTCTTTACATCTTGTGCTGTTTTGTTTGGATGACTCTCAGCATACTTTACAAAGGACTCCTTTAGTAGGTCAAGATTATTTTTTACTGAAGTCAAAAGGCTAAAGCATATAAGGAACGAATGCAGGAATTGGGTATATAGTGAAAAGAATGACTAGGGGAGACATGATAGCAGTGTTCTCAGGGGCTGCCACAATGAAGAGGGGGGAGGGGTCAACCTATTTTCCATCACACCTGAGGGCAGAACAAGAACCAATGGATGGAAAATAATCAAAGAGAGATGCAACCTAGAACTAAGGAAAAATTTCCTAATGGTTAGAACAATTAATCAGTGGAACAACTTGCCTCCAGAAGTTGTGGGTGCTCCAACACTGGAAATTTTTAAGATGATGTTGGATAACCATCTGTCTGAGATGGTGTAGGATTTTCTGCCTAAGCAGGGGTTGGATTAGAAGACCTCCAAGAACCCTTCCAATTCTGTTAGTTCGAAGATCACGATCACCATTTGTGCTGTGAGCAGGCTTTGCCCAATGTTCAAGTCTGTTATATTTCCTTTTTTAGAATCTGTATCATCTTCATCTTGCAAAAGCAATGCAGCTGCTGAACAAACAGCAGCAGCCTGGGAGGAGGGTATCTGTTGTGCCTTGCCCGCCCCCCTCTCCGCAGCCGGGCCCCTCTCATCTCCTGTTATCTCAGCCAGGGACTGATAGTGCAGACGAACGGCCTGGCATGCCTCCAGCCCCCAGTCCTGGCACCATGCCCGGACAGACGGAGTAAGACGAATGGCCTGGCATGCCTCCAGCCCCCAGTCCTGGCACCATGCCCGGACAGACCAAGTAAATAAACCCCTCCCCCACAGCATGTGAGCATGAGGAGCATGAAGCCAGTCACGAGCTGGAATTGCCGGCAGCTGGAGGGTGGACGGATCCACGCTTCCGGAGAATGGAGAGGCGACGTCAGCAAAAGGAAGGGAGGGGCAGGCCTGGATAAGTGCTGAGTCATGGAGCCACACCCCATGGCCTATATAAAGGATCTGCTTCTGGCATTCTTTGAGTCAGGCAAAGTCTAATTTGGATTGCTGAAGTCACACCTTGGACTGCTGCCTGCCCTGAGAACTCTGACAGAACTTTGGCAAAGCTGCAGAGGCTTTGTGGCCACGCTTGATACAGACTTCCCCGACCCGGCCGTCAGAGGAGGAGTGGGACACGACAGTATCCTTTATTAGGGAAGAAGCTTTTGACTTTCCAAAAAGTTATAAGAATTAGAAATATCATATCTATTAATAAATCTATTTTGAGAACAAACTTTCAACTTCTGAATCCCACAGAAAGCTACCAGGTGATGGTTTATCAAAAGAAGTGTGCCGTTTTGCTTTATTGACAGAACATAATTATTGATTGTCAGAAGTCTACTTATGAAACTGCAGTACCTTCTGATGCTTAATAATTTTGAGCAGGATTTTCTACCACAAACCTTTCTTAGTTTTGATATACATTATTGTATTGTTTTAGCTAGGGACTGCATTAACCGACAGTCACTGTTTTTCGAGTATAATCACTGCTTAAGTAAACTCTTTCTTGGCCATTCTGGCCTCACATCCTTGCACATCCCTTTATATTTCAGTCTTTTCTAAACACTATTTTCTAATGAACTTTCCATTCCATTACACCATTTCACCAACTGACTATGACCTATTATGCAACGGTCATCTTAGTTTCAGATACATAGCTCTCCCCTCTTTAGTTAGCCATAACTAAAAACCTGTCCTTTCAGTTCTATCTCAGTTATTTGGGTTCTTCATATAACTACTCCATGACCTTATTTAGATTCCTTCTTTTCCTGTCCACCAGCATACTGAAAAGTCCCCATAATCCTCAATTTTCCCTTTCATTTAATCCACCCATTTTTCTTTACACACACTATCATGCACACAGTGGTGGGATTCAATCGGTGTAACAACTGGTTCGCTTCACGCGTACTTCACATGCTTCGTGCAAATGAACGATCCATGATCCGCACGCAGTATATTTGAAAACAGCACCTTCTACTGCAGCTCCGGTGAATAAAACAGCTGAGGCGCGGCAATCCGCACGGGTCGTGCTGATCAGCTGGGCTTCAAACAAATAAAGGTAGGTAAAGCACAGGGGCGAGCGGGGCAGGCCCAGCTGATCATTGGAGCGAACCAGTTCATTCTCAGCTGATCGACGGAGCTACCGGTACGTCTGAACCAGTCTGAACCAGCAGAATCCCACCCCTGCATGCACACACATATAGAGTTTTCATACAGAAAAGATCTTAAGTGTGCATGTGCGTATGAGTGTTATGGGACACAACCACCACAATTTTTTGTTTGTTTTAGGAGTGAGAGGAGAGAGTAGCAAAAAAACAATGTGAAGTTGCTAACTAAATAGAAAACCAATATAAGACAAAGGCATATAATGAAGCCTTCCTGAGACCCAATACTTGAATATTCTTCTACTAAACATGGCCTTCACTTGCCACATAGAAAAGGCCCAGGATAAACTAAGCCAGGACTCCAAAACCCATCACTTGGGGGTTCATTGAATGTCAACTTCCATGAGAGAGTTATTTAAAGCAGGGGTCTCCAACCTTGACTATTTTAAGACTTGTGAACTTCAACTCCCAGAATTCCTCAGCCAGCTTTGAAGTCCACAAGTCTTAAAGTTGCCAAGGTTGGAGACCCCTGATTTAAAGTACTCCTGATTCCTTGAAAAAGCATCTTGAAGGTTAAGGTTTGGAAATTAATATCATTCCCAATGATATCAATCAGCACAGGTCTGTTCCCCAATTCTGAGCCACATGTTCTGTACAGTTTTAAGGACCAAGTGAAACATTATACATGGTATTTATCAGTAATATAAAAGTTCACTTATATTTCCTCTTTTTTATATTAGTAGGAGCTATCAATGGAAGAATTTCCCCAGCATTCCCAACTACATAAGATTAATGTAAGGTAAAAGGTAAAGGTTCCCCTCGCACATACGTGCTAGTCATTGCCGACTCTAGGGGGCGGTGCTCATCTCCGTTTCAAAGCCGAAGAGCCAGCGCTGTCCAAAGACGTCTCCGTGGTCATGTGGCCAGCATGACTCAACACCAAAGGCGCACGGAACGCTGTTACCTTCCCACCAAAGGTGGTCCCTATTTTTTCTATTTGCATTTTTACATTTATTTATTTTATTTATTTATTAATCATATTTATATACCGCCCTATCTCCCGAAGGACTCAGGGCGGTTCACAGGCACTTAAAAACACATAAATACAGAATAAAAACAATTTAAAAAACTTATTTTAAAGCCCGTTAATTAAAATATACAGATAAAACCTAATTAAAACCCATAAATTTAAAATCTAGCTCAGTCCTGCACAATTAAATAAATATGTTTTAAGCCCGCGGCGGAAGGTCCGAAGGTCCGGAAGCTGACGGAGTCCGGGGGGTAGTTCGTTCCAAAGGGTGGGAGCCCCACAGAGAAGGCCCTTCCTGGGCGCCGCCAGACGACATTGCCTCGCTGACGGCACCCTGAGGAGACCCTCTCTGTGAGAGCGCACGGGTCGGTGAGAGGTATTCGGTAGCAGAAGGCGGTCCCGTAAATAACCCAGCCCAATGCCATGGAGCGCTTTAAAGGTGGTAACCAAAACCTTGAAGCGCACCCGGAAGGCCACAGGTAGCCAGTGCAGTCTGCGCAGGATGGGTGTTATACGGGAGCCACGAGGGGCTCCATCTATCACCCGCGCAGCCGCATTCTGGACTAACTGCAGCCTCCGGATGCCCTTCAAGGGAGCCCCATGTAGAGAGCATTGCAGTAATCCAGGCGAGACGTCACGAGTGCGTGAGTGACCGTGCATAGGGCATCCCGTCCAGAAAGGCGCAACTGGCGTACCAGGCGAACCTGGTAGAACGCTCTCCTGGAGACGGCCAAATGGTCTTCTAGAGACAGCCGCTCATCCAGGAGGACGCCTGTTGCGGACCCTCTCCATCGGGGCCAATGACTCGCCACCGATGGTCAGCCGCGATTGCTGACTGTACCGGGATGCCGCATCCACAGCCACTCTGTCTTGGCGGGATTGAGCTTGAGCCTGTTTCTCCCCATCCAGACCCGCACGGCCTCCAGACACCGGGACAGCACTTGATAACCGTTGGGGTGGTCCGGTGTAGAAAAGTACAGCTGGGTGTCATCCGCATACAGCTGGTACTTCACACCGAAACCACTGATGATCTCACCCAGCGGCTTCATGTAGATGTTAAACAGAAGGGGCGAGAGGATCGACCCCTGCGGCACCCCACAAGTGAGGCGCCTCGGAGCCGACCTCTGCCCCCCTGTCAACACAGACTGCGACCGGTCGGAGAGATAGGAGGAGAACCACCGATAGACGGTGCCTCCCACTCCCAATCCCTCCAACCGGCGCAGCAGGATACCATGGTCGATGGTATCGAAAGCCGCTGAGAGGTCTAATAGGACCAGGGCAGAGGAGCAACCCCTATCCCTGGCCCTCCAGAGATCATCCACCAACGCGACCAAAGCCGTCTCCGTGCTGTAACCGGGCCGGAAACCAGACTGGAACGGGTCTAGATAGACAGCTTCATCCAGGTGCAAGGGAAACTGATATGCCACCATATTTCTACAACCTTCGCCGCAGCGAAGGTTGGAGACCGACGATAATTACCTAAAACAGCCGGGTCCAGGGAAGGCTTCTTAAGGAGGGCCTCACCACCGCCTCTTTCAAGGTGGCCGGAAGACACCTCCACCAAAGAAGCGATCAGAATCGCCTGAGCCAGCCTCGTGACCTCCCGAGTGGCCAGCACCAGCCAGGAGGGGCACGGGTCCAGTAAACATGTGGTGGCATTCAGCCTACCCAGCAACCTGTCCATGTCCTCAGGAGCCACAGGGTCAAACTCATCCCAAACAATATCGCCAAGACCACCCTCGAGCATCTCACCCGCATCACCGCAATCTTGGTCCAACCCATCCCGAAGCTGAACGATTTTATCGTATAGATAACCGTTAAACTCCTCAGCACGTCCCTGCAACAGGTCATCCCGCTCCCCCTGGTGTAGGAGGGAGCGAGTCACCCGAAACAGGGCGGCTGGGCGGTTATCTGCCGATGCAATGAGGGAGGAGGCGTAGCTACGCCTCACTTCCCTCAATGCCACTAGGTAAGTCCTAGTATAGGACTTCACTAGTGTCCGATCAGCTTCCGAACGGCTAGACCTCCAGGAACTCTCTAGGCGTCTTCTCCGGCGCTTCATCCCTCTCAGCTCCTCGGAGAACCAAGGAGCCGGTTGGGACCTGCGCCGGGTCAGAGGCCGCAAAGGCACGACACGGTCTTAGGCCCCCGCCGCGGCCCGTTCCCAGGCCGCCACAAGTTCCTCAGCCGAGTCGTGAGCCAGACCCTCAGGAAACGGCCCAAGCTCCATCCGGAACCCGTCAGGGTCCATCAGGCGCCTGGGGCGGAACCAACGTATCGGCTCCGCCTCCCTGCGGTGGTGAATGGCGGTCAGAAAGTCCAGGCGAAGAAGAGAGTGATCTGACCATGACAAAGGTTCGATGACTATTTCCTTTAAGTCCAGATCTCTCAACCACTGACCAGAGAGAAAAATCAGGTCCAGAGTGCCACCCCCGATGTGAGTAGGGCCATCAACTACTTGGGTCAGATCCAAGGCCGTCATGGAAGCCATGAACTCCCGAGCTGCCGTCAATGATGAGCCGGAACATGCTTTCGAAACTGCTAAGTTGGCAGAAGCTGGAACTAGTAATGGGAGCTCACCCCGTTACATGGCAGCACTAGGGATTCGAACCGCCGAGCTGCCGACCTTTCGATCGACATGCTCAACGTCCTAGCCCCTGAGCCACTGCGTCCCTAATGTACACTTACCTAAAATTGTCATATTAGTTGAAAGCAGAAAAGCCAAATATATAGTTGCAACGGCATATAAAATGTCGAGTATAGTATTATTTGTCTGTTTCCTTGTTCCATTTTCCCCCCCTCAGGCGCTCTACACAATGTACAATTTTTGGAGGTGGGAAAAACCCTGTGAGGTAGAATTGAGAGAGAAAATATAATTGGCCCAAAGTCACCAAGTTTCCCTGGCTAAGGATGAACTTGAATCCTCGGTCTCCCCAGTTCTTAAACAAAACCCCAAACTGTTTCTCATCAATGGCTTACCCTGAAGCAACATGGGATCTGAGGTCTCCTGACTGTAATCTCTTCCAAGTAGACATCACAAAGCAATTTTATTATGAGCACTGTGACCAGCTTTAGACACAGATCTTCTTGCTGTGTTGTCCTAAAATACCCTTCACATAATAATAACTGGAGGAATTTTACAAAGGAGGATGAAAAAATATCATGTGGTTTTGCTTTTAACGGCAGCAGTCTAAGAACAACCGTAACAAACCAAGTTATCTAACAGGTGTATGAAGATGCAAATTTTCTCACTGAATGGGGATGGGGAGTGATAAATGACTTAAAATTAGAAAGGCATTTCTAGTCTTGTGCACTCAAAATCTCAGTGTTCTGCTGCTGAACTGATAATGTTGCTATGGAAATAACCTTCTTTACTGCACAGTAATACAATTCTTGACAGAAAAATCTCTGCAGGACATCTTCGAGTTTAGATGTTCAGGGGGTTCTTCCCTTCTCATTACATAGCACATGTTTATTTATTTATTTATTCAATTTGTACATCTGCCCAGAGCCACTCGCCGAGATGGGTGGTCGTACAAATTGAATGAATGAATGAATGAATGAATGAATGAATGAATAAATAAATAAATAAATAAATAAATAAATAAATAAATAAATAAATAAATAAATAAATAGCCTCCTTTCCCAATTGTTTCTATTCATTCCAACAGATCCAGAAGAAGAAGCATGTTATGCAACCCCTCAATCAAGGAGTGTCATCTGGTGAAACCTAGGAAGCCTCTTCTCTGATGGCCCTCCCTTGAGAAACTGTGATGACCTGAGGCATGACACAGAGGCAACACAGGCAGCTGGCAGTTCAAACTGCCCCTTTATTGCTCCAAATTTTCCCAAACGCTCCCACATTTCTGGCAAGTCCCTGAGCAAAGTGATGACACACACACACACACACACACCTCCAGCAGCCTCTGGCTGCAAGTAGTCCAGCCCAATGCTGTGAGCACAACAGCTGCAAATCCAGCAAGGCAAGTCAATGAGTCCAGGAAACAAAGGAGCAAGGAAAATAATCCAGAAATCCAGGAAAAAGCAGGAAATCCAGGAAACTTTAAATATTGGCAACAGCACTCAACACTCCAGTAATTCAGCGTTTGTTCCCAACAAATGCCCCTCCCTACAACATCTCCTAAAGTCTCAGTCCCCGGGTGTGCCTTGTGAAGAGGGGTGGGGCACTCTCCTCCTGAGTTGTTGGGTCAGTCTGCGCTGTTCTCACCTTCTCTCCACTCTCCATGTTCAAGGATCAGGAGGGAGTGGTCTTTGCTCAACGCCTGAGCTCTATCTCTCGTGTTCACTGCTTAGCCTCTCTTGGTCATCCTGCCCTCCTTCTTCCCTGCCTACAAGCTGTCCCAATCCTGAAAGGTCCTGGCTTGACTCAACCTGTTCCTCCCCACATTCCTCCAAAGCCAACAAAGCCGCCGCCTCAATCTCCATCGGTTTAAGTTACGGCTTGTCTTCCTTCACAGATTCAGGCTCCAATGAGGGCATGATAGGAACATCATTGTTCTGAGTTAGATTGGACCTTAACTTTCTGGCTGTTTTTTAAGATCCCAAAGGTATGCTTATGTTCCTAGGCTGAGACTGTCAGTGAGAGCCCATGATATGGCTATGTTATCTACGTTTGGGTTTTATCCTAATTGCCAGTTATGTATTTTATTTTTACTGTGGGTTGTGTTTTAACTGCTTTTAGTCACCTAATCACCACAGGGGGATGAGCAGCCAAATAAATTGAATAAAGCAAACAAAGATCCATCTGAGCAGCATTTCTGAAACAGTTTTTGTGGGATACCTGACCCAGCAGAGTGACAAAGATGAGAAGGAGCTTAGATTCTAAATCCTTTGGCAATTGGTTTAAGGAACTGAGTCTGTTTAACTTAAAGAAGAGAATACTAAAGGGAAAAATGATAGCAGTTTTCTAAATATAGGTAGTCTTGACTTACGACCACAATTGAGCCTAAAATTTATGTTGCTAAGTGAGACATTTGTTAAGTAAGTTTTGCCCCATTTTACAACTTTGCTTGCCACAGTTGTTAAGTGAATCTGGCTTCCCCATTGACTTTGCTTGACAAAGTCACAAAAGGTGATCACATGACCCCAGGACACCACAAACACAATTATAAATATGAGTCCGTTGCCAAGCGCCTGAATTTTGATCACGTGACCATGGGGAAGCTGCAAGAGTTGTAAATGTGAAAAACGCTCATAAATTGCTTTTTTTTGGGGGGGGTGCCATTGTAATTTCAAATGGTCACTAAATGAACGGTTGTAAGTTGAGGACTACCTATACTGAAAGGCTGTCACAGGAAAGACACTGCACACTCCCCCAGTTAAGAATATCTTGACGGGTTTAACTCTGCTTTTTATCTGCTTTGGAAGGAAATGGATAACCAATGTTTCTTTAAATCCACTTGCTATTGTGCAGAGGGCTCTTTTATAGTTCAGTAAGCTCTCTATTCAAAGTGCTAACTTCTTTCTTCTTCTTTCTTTCTTTCTTTTTTCTCCCCTTCCATCCTTCCATATCTTATATAAAAGTCTCAGACTGAAATCCTATGGCTGCTGGAAGAGTGTAGGATGCAGCTGTAACTTATACTGGATTTTCTCTTCTTTTATAGAAGGTGGATGACTTGTGTACTCCCATTTCCTCACAAACAGATCAGCACTGGAAACTTTAAAATTAAGCAAGTTAGCCTAAAGGAAAAAAAATGATGATTCGGAGGATCCCCACTCTCTCTCCTGACATCTGCCTCCCAGCAGATTGAGGAAAAATTCAGACAAGCTTGAAAGGTAACCTAATTAAGCAGCCTTCCATTCCAAACAGTTATACGGGCTGTTTAAAAATAAATTCCCAGAAACAAACAAAGGATGCAGAGATATCTCCATTTTCACTTTACTCTGCCTTATTTTAACAAAGGATTGGATAGGGCAGGGTAGGGTAGGGTTAGAAATCAAAGCATTTATGTAATGATTGGGTCAACCTGTTTCTAACTCTAATATTTTCATATTTTAAATTTTTTTGCACATCTCTAACATTGGAGTTTTTAATGGCCCTAAGACAAGGCAGAAAATTGCCCTTTTTATTACTGTATCTAATGTCTGACGTGAGGCACCTTGCTTCCTCGCTTAAAATGTATTGGTTATTGTTACACTATTCAATAATTAGGCTCTTCTCGCTACAAAACTGGGCAATGCACTATTGAGGATCAATATGGAATGGCTACATAGCCTCAGAAGTTAGATTTCTCCTTGTTGCTGAACTTTGACAAGAGATCTGAATCACCTTCTGGCAATAAAAAGTAGAGATAAACAGCCTGGCTAGGTGGCTCAGTGGCTAAGACACTGAACTTGTCGATCAGAAAGGTCAACTGTTTGGTGGTTTGAATCCCTAGTATAGGGTTCCTGCGTGAGCAGGGGGTTGGACTAGATGACCTCCAAGGTCCCTTCCAACTCTGTTACTGTTATCTTGGCATCGTCTTACCCATCCGGCTTCAATTTTATCACTTTGCTTTCTCAATATTTTTCCTGTAAGTTGCCATGGAAAAGAAATTTTGTGTGCTACCTCTACGACAGGGGTCTCCAATCTTGGCAACTTTAAGACTTGGGGACACTGCTTCTCAGGCACCTAGTCACCGCAGCATTGGCAGGGGGAGCTTGCATCCGACAACACGGATCTTTCTCCACCCCTGCAAGCGCGAAGCCGACACCACGGCTTCTCCTGCGCTCCGCTGGCTGCAACTCACGATTTTGAAGGTCCAGCAATGTCCCAGGCAGTCCGGACAATCCTGCGAGGCTTGGATTCAGCAAAATGACCAAAAAAAATGGCCGCTGTTGCTCTAGCAGCTCAGCTCATTTCAGGCTCCCAGCAGCAAGGAATAATAAAGAAGAGGGGTGTTTTGTTTTTTTTGGTTTTTTTTTGGGGGGGGGAGAGGTTTGAGAATTTTTTTTTTTTTAATTTAAGGTCCAAATATGCTGATTGAAGAGTCAAAGCAATGGAGCTAAAGGAGGTAGTCTCTCTATGGCCGACTGAGTTTGCCAACTCTATGGCCAACTTTGCTGGCTGAGGAACTCTGGGAGTTGAAGTCCCCAAGTCTTAAAGTTGCCAAGGTTGGAGACCCCTGCTCTGCGACATTTCCTTCAGTTCTGGATCATGTTATGCTGTAGGCTCTGTGATGTTCCCCTTATTTGCCCGCTGAATGTTGACTTCTTGCCTCTACAAAGTCTTAATCACATGGGCATTCCAAAATCAGACAGCCATGATGCTCCTCCATGGTATTTACACATGGTGTTGACTTGACTTCCAAGAAACTGCACAAGCCATGTGTAGTTTTTCTTCCTTTTGTGTTCTTACTGGAGACTTCACGTAATTAATTTCTGTTCCATCTTTCGGACAAGATAGTACATCCTTCTTATACCATTTGTCAAAAAAAGGGCTGGGATAGCTCAGGCAATAGAGAAGCCTTTTATTAGAACACAGAGCCTGCAATTACTGCAGGTTCGAGCCCGGCCCAAGGTTGACTCAGCCTTCCACCCTTTATAAGGTAGGTAAAATGAGGACCCAGATTGTTGGGGGGGCAATAAGTTGACTTTGTAAAAATATACAAATAGAATGAGACTATTGCCTTATACATTGTAAGCCGCCCTGAGTCTTCGGAGAAGGGCGGGGTATAAATGTAAACCAAAAAAAAAAGTCTCCTTTAAAGCTTTCAAACATTGATTACAATTTGCTCTTATGCCGAGTTTTGTCTGTCTGGTGCACCATGGAAGTTCTTTGCATATTATTCAATCTTTAACACAATGCTTAGTCCAACCAAGAGCACAGAAGGGCAAAGATTGAACCCTGGTACTGTAGACCAGGGGTCTCCAACCTTGGAAACTTTAAGCCTGGTGGACTTTAAGTCCGCCAGGCTTAAAGTTGCCAAGGTTGGAGACCCCTGCTGTAGGCAGTTCAAGCTAGAATACTACAGCTCAATTTCTCTCCCGATCCTTAGAAAAATCTGTTCTTTAACAGACAGATGTTGCAATGTTTCTCACCGCTATGAGGCTCTCAAGTTTAGCACATGGTCAATAAAGCCTTTATGGAAAGAAGAAATTGTCAATGTGTTATTTTACTTGCCAGCTCCAGAAATATGCTGGTTGACAGATCTTAAGGCAGAGAAGTTGTCTTGAACTTTTTCTCGTGTCAGTTACAATTCAATTTTATGAAAGAAAATTCTTCTTCCCTTTTCTTGCAAAGAAAAGAATTCAGAGAAATTCTCACGGGAAGTGTGTGGAGCTGTTGCATTTATTTAGTTGATGTCGGCTAAGGATGAAGGTACTGTCATTCATTATACAATATTCTCTCCCAATGGTTTGTGACTGCCCTGGTTCTCATGCATCAAAGAAATCGTAACATCAAAGAAATGCTTCAACTGAGCTTTTGTTTTTTTAAAAAAAGTAAAAGTACCAAAATACTGCTTTTATCACAAGGAGAAAATTGGAAAATTCTTAGATATCTTTTCCTTCCCCTGGACAAATTTTAAGAAATCAAGCAATTTCTTTCACATTAACTTAAAGAACTTTGAAAGGCCATATGTGTCCTGTTCTTATCAGAATAGAGACATGGAAAAGTAGATGGATATAAAAAAGTAGATTCTAGTAATAATGAATGGGATTGCTCACTACTTCACTACTGGTTTTTCCCAAAAATAAGACATTACCAGAAAATAAGTCCTAGCCTGGTTTTTTTATATATGCCTAATATAAGCCCTACCCCCCAAAATAAGCCCCAGTTAAGGTTGTCATCAGCCGGGGTATGTGTGTGGATGAATATGGCCAGCACTGGAGGCAGCAAGGACATGGGTGTCGGACAGCAGATGCAGCCTGCACAGTCCAAGTGAGTTAATTACCTGTCCAAGCAGGTGAGAAGCATGTGGGTCACGAGAAACCTGAGAGTCAGTGGACCAGAGTTGACGGATAGCCATTGGAGGCTCGTCTTCGTATCTCTCGGCTTGCCTGTGGCCCGTGTGGCACATTGGGATCACCTGCCTTCCCCCACATGCCTCTGCCTCCACCAGCTGCTGGTGCCACCACACGAAGACAAGCCTCCTATGGCCACCTGCCCACCGACTCTTGGCTTTCCCATGGCCCATGTGGCACATCCAGATCACGTACCTCTGCCGCTGTCTGCTGCTTGGAAAGGTAATCAACTCATCTGTGTTGCCCAGGCTGCGCAGCCTCAGAGTGTGCTGACCAAGGCGCCAGCGGGCTACAGCTGTTGCTGGACACCTTCGGCCCATGCGTGCTTGCCGTCTCTTGTGCACACGCTGGGGGTGAGGCACTCAACAGGGCTGATCACCCTGATATCGTGTTTCCCTGAAAATAAGCCCCGATGCTTATTTTAGTACAAAAAAAATATAAGACTGGGTCTTACTTTTGGGAAAACACAGTAGTTGCCATTATATAGAGAGCACCAGTTTCTACCAAGAATTGTGATTCTTTTTTTGGGCTATGCCCACTCTCTCTTCTAATTTCTAGGAATCAAAGAAAATAATTTTTGTAACAAAAGCAAGACAAATTTAGTTAACAGTATTCTGTCATACACATTGGTAATCATAAATGCTGTTACCCGTTGCTAGGAAAACAAGTTGTTTAATCCTTGAACATGACAAAATATTGATTACGGTAATATTCAAAATGTTTCACATCAGTCACTTGGAATCTAATTGCCCTCATTGCTATATATTGTGCTTAGTACTGCCTTCAGTCAATAAATGGAAGAAAAGAATTAAAAACTAGCCTTAGGTGGTAACTGTTTTCTCAGAAAATCAGCTCATTTTCCTCAAGTCATTAATTTTGCCCTAATGAATTCATGTGTGTTTGTGTGTGTGCACATTGGAAATTTATGAAGTAGCTATTGCTTCCTGAGTAATTGCACTGTGGGTTCGAATACTGAATTATTGTTTTAGAAGATTCCTCCTAAAATATCATTGTCTGAATCCCATTCTTTCCCAGTTTGGTGCTGTTCAAATGTGCACAACAATTTCCCACCCTATTGGAAAGCGCTAAACTGAGGAAGACAGATGTATTACAGAATAAGCTATTATTGGAATTTTTATTAGTAGTATTGTACTATCATCATCAGATAGGTAGGTAAAAACTAATACATTAAAACAGGGGTCTCCAACCTTGGTCCCTTTAAGACTTGTGGACTTCAACTCCCAGGGTCCCTCAACCAGCAAAGCTGGCTGAGGAACTCTGGGAGTTGAAGTCCACAAGTCTTAAAGGGACCAAGGTTGGAAACCCCTGCAATAAAACATTTAATATTTATTAGGGCATTAATTGGTTCTTTTTTGCTGCATTGAAATAATACCAATCACTAATTCCTCTTTTATATCACACAATTTTCTCATGCACTGGTTTTAAAGTCTGTAGAGGTTTCTCAGCAGAAATGGTATTCAGCAGGTTCTGACCAGTTCTAGAGAACGGGTAGCGGAAGTTTTGAGTAGTTCGGAGAACCGGTAAATACCACCTCTGACTGGTCCTGCCCCCATCTATTTTCTGCCTCCCAAGTCCCAGCTGATCGGGAAGAAATAGGGATTTTGCAGTATCCTTCCCCTGGAGTGGGGAGAGAATGGAGATTTTACAGTATCCTTCCCCTGCCACACTCACCAAGCCATGCCATGCCCACCAAGCCACGCTCACAGAACCAGTAGTAAAAAGATTTGAATCCCACCACTGGTTTTCAGTCATCCAGGTCATGGTTGTCCCAAAGGTGCTTTTTCAGGAGGCAACTGGACTTTCTTGTTTTTTCTTTGAAGCCGTTTCGCTTCTCATCCAAGAAGCTTCTTCAGCTCTGAGAGGACAGTGGAGAATGGAAGGATTAATATTCCTTGCAGACAGCTGGTAATTCGCATCCTTTTAGCACTTGGAAGTTTATCTGTGTCCTCAGGGTCACCTGAGTAGTTCTCCTGGTTCCTGTAATTCCTGTAGAAACGTCTGAAAAAGCCTCTTGGACAAGAAGTGAAATGCCTTCAAGAAAAAACAAAGTAAGTCCAGTTGCCTTTTGAAAAAGCACCTTTGTGATGTCTTGAGAGACTAGTACTGGTAATTTCAAGGACTTTTGAGTAATTAAGCCTTTAAGGTACTCCATACTGAAGTGTCCCACCTTCTAACATAGTGCTACAATGGGAAACACTGACATCTATTTATTTATTTTTATTTATTTATTTTGTCACACAGTATATATAAGCTTAAGCATGAAATAACTAAACAATATATATATAAGCATGAGTATGTAATAACTATGTTAATTGGATATAACAAAAGGAAACAATAGGACAGGAACGGTAGGCACGCTTGTGCTCTTATGCACGCTGTGGACATCACTGCCCCTTCAATTGGGGTTAAATCTGTTCAATATTTATGTACAATAGCAAATGGAATATGAAAAATCCAAGCAGACTGACTCTCAAGGAGCGATTGCTCCATCAAAAGCCAGTAAGTGCAAAAGAGTATTAATTCCACAGTATTTACGTGTTTAGAAAAAGATGTGAGATCATTCAGCAGTATATAGTAGAAAAATGTTACACTTAATTTGTATATTCAAATGCAAGGTATATTTCCTTTGGAATAATAATTTCATATGCAAATGAAAAATGCCTCTGATGTATCACTCAAATTAATTCCCGACGCTTTCTGATCCTGAACGACCACATTCATGAGTGTCCTTTTTCCCTCTTCATATTATCCCCTATGTTTGATCCTTTTTGAAAGTTTATCTCCCTCCCTCTTGCATGGGAACATGGTTTAGCAATGTAGCAATGTTCTGATGGTTTTGAAAAATGTGGGGTTTTTTTTAATAGTCATTGGAGACCAGGAGTGTGACAGAACCTGTTCAGTGGCTAGGCTGTTATGAATGGATGCCTCACCCCAGCTATAAGTTTTTTAATTGGTTTTTAATATAACTTTAATAAGTAAATAAGTCCCTATAAGTAGGGATGCGGTGGCTCAGTGGCTAAGACACTGAGGTTGTCGATCAAAAGGTCAGCAGTTCAGCAGTTCGAATCCCTAGTGCCCGCATAACAGGATGAGCTCCCGTTACTTGTCCCAGCTTCTGCCAACCTAACAGTTCAAAAGCACATAAAAAATGCAAGTAGAAAAATAGGGGGGCCCTTTGGTGGGAAGGTAACAGTGTTCTGTGGTGTTTAGTCATGCCGGCCACATGACCACGGAGATGTCCTCAGACAGTGCTGGCTCGTCGGCTTTGAAACAGAGATGAGCACTGCCCCCTAGAGTCAGGAACGACTAGCACATATGTGTGAGGGGAACCTTTACCTTTACCTTAATATAACTTTACATTTCTATTGTTTTAAACCATTGTATTGTTTTCCCATTTTTATCTTGTTTTAACTGTGAATTACCCAGAGTTATGAGTAGCTATATAAGTTTCAGGAATAAATATGGGCATGGTATATTCTATCTCAATGACACTGTTACAGATGGACAATCGGACATAAGACTAGGGCCTTTGCCTATGGGCTCCACAAATGCAATGTTGCACATACTTTTCAAAGAATCCAAAGGCGATTCTTTCTCCTCTTATTACAAAAGTTACAAAGTCTGGGGCCCTGTGACTTAACCTTCACTAAACACGGACGCGGTGGCTCAGGGGCTAGGATGTTGAGCTTGTTGATCGAAAGGTCGGCAGCTCAGCGGTTCGAATCCCTAGTGCTGCCGTGTAATGGGGTGAGCTCCCATTACTTGTCCCAGCTTCTACCAATGTAGCAGT
Source organism: Ahaetulla prasina (assembly GCF_028640845.1). Taxonomy (NCBI): domain Eukaryota; kingdom Metazoa; phylum Chordata; class Lepidosauria; order Squamata; family Colubridae; genus Ahaetulla; species Ahaetulla prasina. The sequence goes on along the minus strand of NC_080543.1, from coordinate 28,485,407 downwards.
TTCAAAAGCACGTAAAAATGCAAGTAGAAAAAATAGGGACCACCTTTGGTGGTTAGGTAACAGTGTTCTGTGCGCCTTTGGTGTTGAGTCATGCCGGCCACATGACCATGGAGACATCTTCGGACAGCGCTGGTTCTTCGGCTTTGAAACGGAGACGAGCACTGCCCCCTAGAGTTGGCAACGACTAGCACATACGTGCGAGGGAACCTTTACCTTTACCTTTAAACACTAAGAATTCAACTGCAAGGCTGAAACCAGATGTTTTCTTCACTTTGTTTAGATATTAAACATTGTAAAAGTAAAGATGAAATTATTTCATTCAGTTTCTTAGTAGCCTTGACGAAGTGGCCCTTTCCTGCCTTCTTCCTGGAATTTTTGTTTCTGTTTAATTTCCCAACCCTACCAAAAGCCCTGAAACTCTTAGGCAATCTCCCATCCAAGTACTAACCAGGCACAATCCTTCTTAGCTTCTAAGATCAGTCAAGTTCAGGTAAATGCTGCCACCTGCTGAGGCACAACAAAATGAAGGGTGGCAAATGCAGTTGGCAAAAGACAACATAAGACTTCTTCCAAAACTTCAGGAACAGAAACCTGAGTAGAGGCAGAGTGTGCAACCAACCTGCAAACTAGTTTGAGAACATTATCAAGAATTCAAAGTGCAAAAGTACAGCTGTGTTGATCACCACTTCAGTTCATCAATTGGGCATCAATTCAACTACTAATTGATCCTTATAAGATCCACATTTTAGATAATCAGTGCTTCTTTCTATATGCAGTGTCCTCACATGTATACTTTTATTGTATGCAACTTCTGAGCCAAGAATATTTTAAATTGAACTTTCACAGATTTTATAAACAGATTTTATAAACACAGATTTCATACCTTTCTAGTGCAGGGGTCTCCAACCTTGGCAACTTGAAGACTTGTGGACTTCAACTCCCAGAATTCCTCAGCCAGCAAAGCTGGCTGACGAATTCTGGGAGTTGGAGTCCACAAGTCTTCAAGTTGCCAAGGTTGGAGACCCCTGTTGTAGTGGATTAGTCCATTTTTATTTGAAAAGAAACCTATAATAGATGTATTTTGCATTTTTTGCTATAAGTGCAGGAAACTGAATGAGCAATGCAACAAAAGAAATTTCAACAGTAGCTTCTGGCACTGCAAAACCAGAACTGAAGGCAAAATGTGAGAATGAGACAATTCTGCACATCTACAAACTATGTGTAAAAGATGACGAATTTTAATTAAACTGAAACCATACATTTAGAATAGCATCTCAGTTTAGGATACACTATTATGAGCTATTCTTCTCAAAATATTTTGTGTCAAGAGCCACTTCTGTGCCAGATTAATGGATTACAGATTGAAATGGTTGTTGCAAAACACAGTATACAAGCATGCGCACTCCAAAGCTCATGATAGGATGAGGAGAGGGAGTAATGTCCTACAGAACTAATCAATAAGGTTGTCTGGAAGAGTAAATCAGGCCATAAACAGAAAAGTGTCGATATTATTTAAAACAAATCACAACCAGGAAACAAGGCTGACAAGATCCCCATGCTAAGGAAAACAATGCTCACACTTTCCTCATTGGTAAATTACAAGACAGCAAAAACCCTGCTATTTAGTGTTTGGATGAATGGTTTTGGAATATTTTAAAATATTTTTTAGTAACAAGCCTGGAGTTTGGAGGTTCTGAGGACCTGGATAAGTGAAACTATAGTAAGATCAGATTTTTTAAAAAAATTGATTGTTGTACATCACCTAGAATCATTTTTGGTGAGATGGGTGGTATATAAATCAGATATATAATGCATATATAAATAATAATGCCCTGTACAAGTTAAATCAAACCTTTATTGTCAACGCACAACATGTGTACAATGAAATTGAATGAGCCTCCCTTGGTGCAGCCCCCTCCCCCAAAACATAAAATACATCTCAATAACTCAATAAACGAAAGAAATAGAATCCCTAAACCTAAATATTAAACTAACACACATTCCCATATACCTGTTTGTATGTAACATTATATTATATTACATTGGTATGAACATGTTGCTCATTGCACTGGCCCTGCAAGTCTATCATATTAAACCTAGAAAATTTAGAACTCTGCCGCCTTTGACATGACCTGAGTTCAACTCATAGAATCATCTGTTACAACGTCCTTCCTGTTGAAGACTACTTCAGTTTCAATCACAACAATACACGAACACAAAATAGATTTAAGCTTAATGTGAACCGCTCCAATCTTGACTGCAGAAAATATGACTTCAGTAACAGAGTTGTTAATGCCTGGAATGCACTACCAGACTCTGTAGTCTCTTCCCAAAATCCCCAAAGCTTTAACCAAAAACTATCTACTATTGACCTCACTCCATTCCTAAGAGGTCTGAAGGGACGTGCATAAGAGCACCAACATGCCTACCGTTCCTGTCCTAATGTTCCCTTTGATTGTATCCAATTTCATATAGTTATTACATACTTATGATTATATATATGCTTATATATCGTATAGTTATTTCATGCTTATGCTTATATATACTGTTGTGACAAATAAAATAAATAAATAAATAAAAATAAATTGTGGTGTTATGTTGTATTCAGAAGTCTGACAGCACACGGATAAAAGCTATTTTTCAGCCTGCATAGCCTGGCTGGCTATGCTTCTATATCACCTGCCCGATGGTAGGAGAGTAAAGAAGTGCTGACCAGAATCATCCCTGAGGATTTTCCTTACTCTGTCAAGGCAGCAGGTCCTGGCGATTTCATCCAGTGGTGTCAGGGGACCCATAATTTTTTGTGCTGTGCTCATCACCTTTTATAATGCCTTTCTGTCTGTGGCTGTCAAGCCAGCATACCATACTGTAACACAATATGTAAGGAGACTTTCTATCGTAGACTGGTAAAAGGAAGTAATCACTCGTTGTTCCACCTGATTTTTCTGCAAGACCCTAAGGAAATGGAGTCTCTGTTGAGCCTTCCTGACCACCTGGATCGTGTTATTTTTCCAGGTGAGATCTTGGCTAAGGTAGACTCCCAGAAATTTGAAAGAGGAGATCCTCTCCACACAGCCCCCCTCCTTGATGTAGAGTGGAGCAAGTTCCTCTCTCTGCTTCCAGAAGTCTAACACCATCTCCTTTGGCTTGCTGGTGTTTAGATGCAAGTTGTTTTCTGAGCACCATGTAGATAACTTCTGGACTTCTCTGTATGCTAATTCGTCTTCTTCTGTAATAAGACCCAGTTCGGTGGTATCATCTGCAAACCTTATTCTCACATTAGATCAATCATAAGATATGCAGTCCTTTGTGTGCAACGAGTACAAGTAGGGACTGAGCACACAGCACTGAAGAGAGCCAATGCTGAGTTTCAGGGAGGAGGATGTGAAAGACCCAGCTCTCACTGTTTGTGACCAGTCCATCAGAAAGTCTTCAGTCCAATCACAAGTGAGAGAAGGGAAATTCAAGTCAGTCAACTTTTTGATGAGGATGTCCGGCAAAATGGTGTTAGAAGCCAAGCTGTAATCTATGAAAAGGATTCTGACATAGGTTTCTCTAGATGATTCACTACAGAATGAAGGGCAGTAGCAATCGCATCGCTTGTCGACCTATTTCCTCTGTAGGCGAACTGATATTGGTCGAAGTTTGATGGAAGGCATGACCTGAGGTGTTGAAGAACCAGTCTCTCAAAGCACTTCATCACCACAGACGTTAGTGCAATGGGTCTGTAGTCATTCAGGCTGTTTATGGCTGTTTTCTTCAGGACTGGAATGATGGTGGCTGCTTTCAGACTTGATGGTACACTGGCCGTTTGCAGGGAGATGTTAAAAATCCTTGTTAGGATCTCAGATAATTGGTCGGCACAGGTTTTTACCACTTTCCCCAGTACCCCATCTCGACCTGCAGCTTTATTGGAATTCACGGCCTTCAATACAACTCTCACTTGGTGTTCATGCAAGGTGAGTGGCTGGGACCTGGCGGGCTGGCGGGCTGAGGCTACAGGGTCAGGTCTCTTGACCTTGTAGCAGGCAAAGAAGGTGTTCAACTCCTCTACCAACGAGGATCTTCACCACATTGCCCTTATAGTTGGTTAGGTGCTACAGTCCCTGCCACACCTGCCTTGGGTTGTTGTCTGTTAGATGGTTCTCCACTTTTTGTTTGTATTTTTGTTTAGTTACTTTGATGCCTCTCCATAGATTTGCCCTGGCCTCATTGTATTTATCTCTGTCACCTGCCTTAAAGGCAGAATTCTGGGCTCTCAGAAGTGTCCGTACCCAGGGGTGGGTTCTACTTACCTTTACTACCTGTTGCAATGGGATCACACATGCGCTGAGCTTCTGCACATGCGCTGATTGCCTATGATGACATCCGGGTCGGTGGGCAGAGCCTCCTGATGGTTTTACTACCAGTTCTATAGAACCGGTCCAAAACGGGGGCAACCCACCACTGTCCGTACCTCTGCTGACATCCAGGGTTTGCAGTTCCCAAAGACTCTGATACATTTGTCCACTGTTACATCCATGCATGTTTTGATTTATGAGAGTATGGTGTCAGTGCAGCATTCTTGCAGCTCCAAATGTTCAAATATACTCCACCCAGTAGTCTCAAAGCAGTCTTGCAACTGGCAGAGTGCTCCCTCCAGCCAGATTTTAACAGTTTTCTTGACTGGCCGCATCCTTTTCCTAAGGGGGATATACTTTGGGCACAGTAGCAGACAGATGTGATCAAACGTACCCGGATGGGAGAAGGGGATTGCTCTATATCTCTCTATTTCTATCTCTATCTCTATCTCTATCTCTATCTCTATCTATCTATCTATCTATCTATCTATCTATCTATCTATCTATCTATCTATCTATCTATCTATCTAGTGTCTTATATGTCTTAAGTTTGAATACATATGGTCTAAAACAGGTATAGACAGGCTTGATTAAAAATCCCCAGCCACGACAAAAGCTCCCTCAAGGTAAGTTTGCTGCTGCCTTTTGATGGTATCATAGAATAGAATAGAATAGAATAGAATAGAATAGAATAGAATAGAATAGAATAGAATAGAATAGAATAGAATAGAATTTTTTATTGGCCAAGTGTGATTGGACACACAAGGAATTTGTCTTGGTGCATATATGTAACTTAGAGAGCACTGTACTAACATTTGCATCAGGTGGAATATAGACAGCGGTGATAACTATAACAGAAATCTCTCTAGATAAATAAAATGGCCGACAAATGACAGTTAAGAATTCCGCTTCTGGAGAACAATGTGTATAAGTAACTCTACTGTTAGTACACCAGTCATTATATATGTAAATACAAAGTCCTCCATCTTTGCTTTTGCCAGAGTTGCTGTTTCTGCCGAAGCGATATGTGGTGCAGTTAGTTAGTTCCACTGACGCGTCTAGTACAAGTAGATGAAGCCAGGTCTCTGTGATGATCATCACACAGCAGTCGCAAATGAGCTTATTCACTGCCATCCATAGCTCTAGTTCATCAGTTTTGTTGACAAAAGTTGACAAATGCTGGTCTGTGAGGCTGTTTCCGTAACCAAGCTAGCAAACCAGCTCTACATCCCCACTTCTGCTTTCTCTCTCTTGGCTCTTGATGCTGTCTCCCAGGCCCAACAATGATCCATGGAGAGCTGGGCAGTCTTACTACATCATTCTGTATATTATATACAAAAAACTACTGCTAGTTGGTGACTGATCTGGCTTGATTTCAGTATCATCTTTGATCTGTACCCGTAAAGAGGTAGGTCTGCCATTGGGAAAAATTTCTGCATTCACAACTCTTGCTACAGACAGTAGCTAATAGGTTTTGCCCAGTCTTAGATGTCCACCCAATGGTGCACATTTTTGCACTAAGATGCGCTGGCAACAGTTATATCATTATATCACAATTAGATTATGTAACACACTGTATTGGGACTGTCTCTGAAAATGACTTTAAAACATCAGTTCAAAATATGATGAGTATCTGCTAACTGAATGTGGTAGATTTAATAGCATAATATCTATGCTGTGTATAGATTGTATATGGAGCATTCTTAGGCCTGAGCAAATCTTTTAATAAGGCAGTCCTTTGAGCCTGTGCAAGATTCTTTTGAGATTCTGCATGTAAGTGAAGCAACTATTTCATCAGTTTTTCTGGCAGAAAGGCCTTCTGTACCGCAACAATAAGAGAAAGCATTAAAATTAACATTTATTATTTATTGAAAATGATTTAAGCCCTTGAGGTCCGCTTCTTGAGTGGAAAGGATCCTAATGAAATACTATACTTGATGATGCAAGTGTTCCTTACATTCAACCTAGGATCTCAACTCCATTCTCTTTTTCCCCTTCTTTGTTTTGAATTTTATTTCAGTTTACATCATGTATGCTGACCTGTAGGGCTATTCAGTGTAATTAGATAGGAGATGGGTGAGAATAATGCATTTAGAAAAGGATAGAATTTGCCACATAGAGGTTTCACTGAGCTAAACAAACAAAATATGTATTAGACACCTCTGTGTTAATACAGACTTGTCAGATTTTCTTTTATTTCCCTCTTAATGTTTGCACTTTTTTCTACACTGAAATGAAATCACAGCAACATAAACAGTGCTATACTTGCAGGTTACCTATATGTTTTTCAACATGGTGAAATAATGTGCACCACTGCACAGACAGCTATTTATATCACATATTTCACACTTTTCCTTCAGCATGAATGCTTCTGTTCAGAACTTATTTTTTATTTGATACCATCCAACTCCAAATTTATTTACTCTGTTTTTTTTTACAGATATGTAATGGAATGTCATGAAATTACAGAGGAAGTGATCAGGAGACCATGGGCTACACTGCACTTTGAGATGATTATGGTCAATAATGCAAAGTTGATAGGGTCATGTAATTTATGTGGGAGGATTTTCAACATTTTTTTCCTTTGGGTTTCTGGAAGAAATTTATCTTATGGGTGGATCATTGTATTTTAAATAACTTTAAATAACAAGAAAATTTTAGAGTTGGCATTCTAGATTGAGTGTTCCTTGCTCAAAATGGCAGGAACTAATTTTCCAATATTTAGCAATACTGGTCACAGCAGACCTCAAATATTTTGCAAAGGGAGATCTTCTTCTCACCATCACCATAAGTCACCATCTTGTGGCTTACCACCAATGTTGCACGATATCCCCAATCTAGCCAGATACACTAAGACTGAAATATCCCAAATCATGGACCTCAGCAACCTCTGCCTCACTACCGATTTTCAGTTTGCTGGACAAATATGCCAACAAATCAGAGGAACTCTCATGGGACCACCACTCTCAGGATTCATAAAAGAGACTGCAATGCACCATCTAGAAACTATAGCATTCCCACAGATACAACCAAAAGTATGTGTCTGGTGTGTAAACAACATTTTTGTCATAATAAAAAAGGAACAGCAAGGGAAGACACCTGAAGCTATCAACTTCTTCAAAGGAATAAAATTCACAAGGAAAGAAGAAAATAACAACACACTACCCTTCCCAGATTATCTTCATCAGCAGACGAAATGGTAGAAAATCTATTGAAAAACCACCCACACTAAATAGTCCATTATCAACTAAAAGCCCAATCTCCATGAAAGGATGTATGTAAGAACATTATTCAGATGAGTACAAATAGATGGCAGCAAGTTAGAGCTCTAGAAAAAGGAAACCAACTGCATATGCAGCATCTTCCAACAAAATGGATATACATGCAATTTTATCAGAAAGTGCCTGACCATTCAATTGCACCACAGCACAACCAACACAAGCTATGAAAAGGAGAACACTGCCATACATCAAGAGCTTGGCATTCAGACAAATCAATCATCAATAGAGGTAAACCACATTTACAGACCATTCAAAAGACAGAATAAATGAAACCAGAAGGGGACAAAAAAAGAACCCCAGAACACATCCTCTCCAGCAGCCAATACTCACATTAGTGGAGATTAATGCCAGGCAAACAATCAAGCAGAAATCAATAATAATACCCTGATAAAGGAACTATCTCAAAGGAAACCACACCTCCACACAAAAATGGTATAGGGAGCAAACCCTATAATTAAGGAATAATTAATTAAGGAATATAATTAAGGAAAATATATCCTTCCATTCCCCACTATCCTGCTAGAGCTGAAGAAGTTTCTTGGATGAGAAGTGAAACATCTTCAAAGAAAAACAAGAAAGTCAATTTGCCTCCTGAAAAAACACCTTTGGGACAACCATGACCTGGATGACTGAGAATCTCTACCGACTTTAGCTATTCAAGTTAAGATGAACACCTTTTGAATGGTGTGGGAATAGGAATGGATTTCCAAAGGAAAAATAATTGCAGACTACACGAACTAGGAGCACTACTCAGGTGAGCCTGAGGACACAGATAAACCTCCAAGTGCATCAATGACCTTCTAAAAGGATGCAAATGATCAGCAAAGGATAGAAATCCTTCCATTCTCCACTATCCTGTCACAGCTGAAGAAACCTCTTGGATGAGAAGCAAAATATCTTCAAAGAAAAAAACAAAAAAGGCCAGTTGCCTCCTGAAAAAGCATCTTGGGGACAGTTATCTAGAGTGTTCCTTAAATAATCTTTATATTCACAGACATTTTTAGATGGACATTTCCAACTCCAAATACTCTTCAGTTAGATTTAGAGGCTATTTACATAATGGCACAATTCCTAAGTAAACAATGCATATGAATTGAATTTAAGCAACTCTGTTTGGTATTTTTTTGTTTTTGTCAAGAAACCCAAGTCACATTTTATCATTCATTATACATCGATTCAGTGACTGAGCTCTGCTGGCCAGCTCCCTTCAGCAATGCTATCCATCAGCAGCAGTGCTGAACTACTGGAGTAAATGTTTATTCTTTTCTTTCTTGATCTCATTGTGACCATTTTAAAGAACAGCTACCTGCTGACATCATTCTAGATCCTGAAGCCATAATTGGATGGTTATCTCTGAATTCAAGTCCCTGTATTTCATATTACCAAGTTCCTATCAGGACCAATGTGGAAGTATCTCAATCAGTTTGTGCACTAATTATAACACAAGATCATTTAAGTTGTTATCGCCATCAGATTAAATAATTGTTTTCTTTTTCTTCTCCTACCCGCTAATAAATAAATGAAAGAGTTCGGAATAAAGCTATATGAAAGAGATGCTTAGCATCTTCAGAAAAAACAACAGTAATTTATAGATCCAATTAGGCTTGAAAAGCCAAGCTGCTGATGTCCAAGGGAAATTACAGCCACTTCTAAAAGTATTAGCCTGAACAGGTTGAGGGCTTTCTAAGTCAAACAGAGAGTTCAGATTGTACTGTATAAATCCTCTTTTCTTATATACCTACATTCAGGTTCACTTTGAAGATTATGGTAAACAAAATCTCTACTGATTCCAAAGGGCAAAAAAAAAAAAGTGATGTCAAGCTTGCTATTAAGGAATTTTTAAAATATTATTTAATGAGTTTTGGCTGAAGAAAGAAAATTCCATTAAGAGAAAGTCATTGATGATGAAAGTACTGGCAGCAGCTTAACTTACCAGTACTAACATCATTAAAGAAGTTAATTATCAGTAACTATCATAATTATTTAATTTCTTCTCCTACCCGCTAATAAATAAATGAAAGAGTTCGGAATAAAGCTATATGAAAGAGATGCTTAGCATCTTCAGAAAAAACAACAGTAATTTATAGATCCAATTAGGCTTGAAAAGCCAAGCTGCTGATGTCCAAGGGAAATTACAGCCACTTCTAAAAGTATTAGCCTGAACAGGTTGAGGGCTTTCTAAGTCAAACAGAGAGTTCAGATTGTACTGTATAAATCCTCTTTCTTCTTTGAAGTATGAATAAAAGACTGCTGGATTGTTTGTTGAGATAATCATACATTCCTATGGAAAGTGTCTTGATATTTTTTTCCTTTGCCATTGGGGAAGATAGTGATATCTGAAGATTATTCCATGCAGAAAATTAGGGAAGTGATGGAGTTGATAATATTATTACCAGAATTTGTAATCCTGTGTGTGTGTGTGTGTGTGTGTGTGTGTGAGAGAGAGAGAGAGAGAGAGAGAGAGAGACAGAGACAGAGACAGAGACAGAGAGACTGAGAGAGATTGAGAGAGACATAGAGAGAGAGAGACTGAGAGAGTGAGATGGAGAGAGAGACAGAGGGGGGAGGGAACGGGGAGGGAGAGGGAGGGAAGAAAAAAAGTGTTTGTGTCCTACCAGGGGCTGGAAAGAGATGGATTAAAGGACAGCACTGAGGCACCTATCATAGCAGCACAAGAAGGCACTAAGTACCAGATCCATAGAAAGAGGGGTCTATCACACCAGACAGGACCTGAAATGCAGACTATGCAGAGGGGTCCCAGGGACAGTCCAACATATGATGGCAGGATATAAGATGCTGGCAGGAACAACATATACTGAATGCTACAATCAAGTAGACAGGATTGTGTAAAGGAACATCTGCACAGTGTATGGGCTAGACCCTCCCAAATCTAAATGGGAGATTCCTCAGAAGGTTGTGGAGAATAACAGGGCTAAGATCCTGAGGGATAAAATGATATAGACAAACCAGTACTGGCCTACCAACCAGATATCACAATGGTAGACAAGGACCAGATTATAGCAGTGATGATAGATGTAGCAGTGCCGGGTGGGCCTGAAGCAGGAACTAGTGAGGTTGTGGACAGTAAAGGCCAAAATGGTCCTAGTAGTGTAAGAGCACTTGAGTCTCAGTTGGGAGAATGGATCCAACAGATCCCAGGAATAACACCTCTGATAAAGGACCTGAGATTGAGGAACACATACTACTTGTAGGGAATTTATAGGATTCAGCAACTCAGGCAATTGTGAAATTCTTGCTGCATGTAAACAAGAAGCTTCATTTTCAAAAGGAAGGTTTTCATTAAGTTATGGAAGATTCTTTCAGATTCTCAATGTCATATCTCTGGATTTGCTGAATGACAACAATATAATTCCAAATCTCCTTGGCTGGAATCTGGCTGGGATTGATTGACATTCCTCAATCGACTGATTTACATTTCTATGCTACTCTATTCCCAGTGAACTTCACATACAGATTCTAACGTCATTATGAAAGTTGTTGACCATCACAACCTGAGTTGGAGAAAACTATAGTATATGACAGTGATGGCTAACCTTTTTGCCGTCACGTGCCAAAAGCAGGAGGAGTGCAGGGGATCACGTGTGCACGGACCCACCCCCATAATGCAATTGCCCCTCACATGCCCTCCCCCCCATACATGCGCACACAACCCCCTATACTCTCCCCACATTCCCACGCATGCACGTGTGACCCCCATGCTCCCCCATGCATGCATGTGTGACCCCCATGCTCCCCCACCCCACAAATGCATGCACAACACCCCCACGCATGCACACCGCATCCCCATGTGGCTTGTTTTGGGCCTGGCAAGCCTCACTTGGTGTGTCACTTACCCTGATGCCGGAAAGACATTCCTTCAGTGTGAACTCCACTCCTGTGGCAGCGCTGCTTGTTCTGGGTGGCTGGAAGGGAGGGTTTCTCCTCTAGCATCCCAGCCACAAGCAACAGAGTGACAACCACTGCGCAGGCCCACAGCCCCAGAAGAGTAACAGGGGCAGGGCTGCTTGTTCTCAGTGGCAGGCAAAGCGGGTGTGGGGGGCACCAAGGACAAGCAGCTCTGCCCCTGCTACTTTTCTGGGGCTGTGGGGCTGCGCAGTGGTTGTCACCCTGCTGCTTGCGGCCAGGATCCACCGCCTGCCCCTTGCCCGTCACCAAGAACAAGCAGCCCTGCCCCTGCTGCTCTTCTGGGGCTGCGAGGCTGTGCAGCGGTTCTCACCCTACTCTTGCGGCCTGGATTCTGGAGGAGACCGCTGCCCCCCCCCCAGCCACCATCGAGAACAAGCAGTGCTGTTGCTGCTGCTCTTCTGGGGCACCTGAGCCGGCCAAGAACTCTGGACCACAGACATTCATCACCGTGGGCTGGAGGGCTGGGGCCACGCAATAAGCCCACTCGGGTGGGAGGAGAGGGAAGCCTCGGCCTGCCGCTCCCGGCTGATAGCTCTGCTCCCCTAGGAAGTGACTGACAGGATCCCGTCTCCGCATCTTTGGACACACAAGGTGTTCTTAGCATGCACATGTGCACCAGAAACCAGATGAGGTGGCCAGCATGCTTGCGCACACCAGAAATAGGAAGATTATCTTCTGGGTGTGCACATGCACACCGGGCGACTGCTCTTTCAGTTTCTGATGCTCCCGCATGCGTGAGGACCAGCTGGCTGGCATGCCAGGACCCAGAAGAGCAATGGGTGATGGCTCCGCGTGCCCAGAGAGATGGCTCTGCATGCCACTTCCAGCATACGTGCCATAGGTTCGCCATCACGGGTATATGATATTTGTAAATATTAGGTAGAGAGGGCGAGGGACAGAAAATATGTTCACGTGGGTTGTCTTATGATAAAATGTTCTAAACTGGGGTCACTGTTCTGAGAACATTTCTGTTATGTATTTGAATTTTTGGAGGGAAATGACTTTTGAATGCCATACAAAGAAATATCTGTGAACTGTTTTTAGATTTGCTTCATTTTTTTTTTTAATCAGGAAAGCAAAATCTCAGCATGAGCTGAAATTAGTAAAAAGAATAATTTTTAAAAGGCTTCTTTACGTGTATTCAAAGTAAAAGGGAAAAAAAGAATCAGTATGCCATCTGTTCAGCAAAATGGTAAAAAGGTAGCGGATAACAAAGAAAAGGCAGAGCTATTCAGTTCTTTTTTGGTTCTGTCTTCTTAAAAAACCAATTATGTGTTCCATCTGGAAATTCTGAAGGCTAAAAAGGGAGGGAAAACTGAAGCTGGAGTGCGATAGAAATATGGTGAGGGAATACCTCTTATTTTGAGTTTAAGCCTCCAGGACCAGATGCAGCCTAATATACTGAAAGAACTACTTGATGATTTCACCAAACCTTTATGTAATGTCTTTAAGAAATCCTGAAGAGCTGACAGAGTGCTAAATAACTAAAGAAAAGCATATATTGTGCATATCTTTTTTAAAAAAGTTGGGGACAGTAAGTTTCAACAAGCTACAGACCAATTACTCTGACAACAAAACCTACAGAAATTCTAAAGCAAGATCCTAAGAAAACAGATTTATCTATCAGTAAACAACCTGTGACCCATTGGGCCTTCTTTTGACAGAAAGGCAGACTGAACATTAAATTTTAGGCTGACTACATTTTTTTTGTTCAAATGCTAGATAGTCCCATGATCATCATAAGAAGAGAATATATCATAAATAGAAAAGTAATTGTAGTGGTGTGCAAACATCAATAATAAGTCAATGTTTCCTCTAGCCTAAATAGATAAATGGGTGGGTAAAAAAAAGCAACTTCCTGCTGGGTTTTCCATCAACTTTACTTTTGGGACGCTAGCAGGAAGTTTCAGAAATGATCACATTGGAAGGTTACTGCAAAATCTCCATTCCCTCCCGATCATCTGAGACTCGGGAGGCAGAGAATAGATGGGGGCGGGGCCAGTCAGAATTTTTACTACCGGTTCTCCGAACTACTCAAAATTTCCGCTACCGGTTCTCCAGAACTGGTCAGAACCTGCTGAAACCCACTTCTGGATCACATGACAGCGGGACACTACAGTGGCCACAACTCGGCCACTGGTCTGAACATCATGAAAATTGAACAGAAATAATAGTATACCTTGATTTTAGGAAAGCACTTCATGGCATACTGATCAGCAACCCAGTTAGATATGAAGGGATAGCAAGATAATCAAGGGGATGTATACTGTAGCTATTACAAAGATCAAACTGAATAAGTATTTATCAGCAGTTCTTATTTAAATCAAGAGAGATATCATACGGGATGCTCCAAGGAACAGTTCTGGGTCCTCTATTCTTCAATGTTTTCATTAATGAATTGGATGAAGAGATAGAAGGAAAGCTTATCAAATTTTCAGATGTTACAAAATGAGAGAGCTAATGACCTTAAAAACAGAAACAAAATTCTTGATAGGTTGAAGAAATTAGCTGCAAGTAATATAATGACATTTAACAGTGATAAGTGCAAAGTTCTTTAGTTAGAAAACAAAAATCTGTTGCGTACGGTAGGAACACAACATAGTCCTTGGGTTACAGCAGCAATTGGGATCAGAATTTCCATCACTTGGTGATATTCTTGCAAGGCACAATGTCACATGACCACATTGCCTTGCAACAATAATTCCAACAGTCCCACTGGTATTTGTAATCCCAGGACCATATGGGTCATTAACCAAGGATATCCATGATGTAGGAAAAGACAAGAGTCCCAAAAAAGTGCACCAGTGGGTGAGATCTGCGGGTGAGACCTATTGGTGCCATGGCTAGGCACTACAGAGAACAGGTGGATGTGTGGGTGCTGCAGGCAGATGCTATGGTTGTGGGCTGGTGAGTATGCAGGTGCCACAGATAGGCATAATAGCACAGGCAATTCATGGGTGCCATGAGTGGGCAATTCTACAAAAGTATAACAAGAAGAAATCATTCCAGTCTATTCTGCTTTGATCAGACTTGAACATGTAAAGGATGTTTACTTGGAGAAAGAATGATGGACCATTATTAAGAGGGAGGGAGGGAGGGAGGAAGGGAGGGAGGGAGGAAAGAAGGAAGGAAGGAAGGAAGGAAGGTTAGAATGCAGCATTTCAAGTTAACTCTGCTGACTGCCAGCAGTTCAAATCTCACTGGCTCAGCCTTCCATCCTTCCGAGGGGGGCAGATTGTTGGGGGAAAGAGGCTGACTCTGTAAACCGCTTAGAGAGGACTGTAAAAGCACTGTGAAGTGGTATCTAAGTGCTATTGCATAGGAAGTGAGGGAGGCAAGGAGGCAGGGATGGTGGAAGGGAGAGGAGAGAAGGAGGGAGGGAGGGAGGGAATAATGAGGAAGGAAGGAAGGAGGGAAGGAGGGACGGAGGGAGGAGGGAAGGAGGGACGGAGGGAGGGAGGGAGGAAGGAAGGAAGGAAGGAGAAATGATAGCTGCAAGAAAGTAAAAAAGTGAGGAAGAAATTAAAATGAACTTGCTTTGATTTGAAGTCAGAGCTGGACTATTTAAAAGAGCTGATATTTTTAGAATGGCTATTACCAATAGCTGACAAACATCCAAAGGTGAGAACATACAAGAATTAGGGCATGGGAAATCAAGCAACATTTATATGTTTGCTATTTTGCAGAATTAAATCCTGGCTATTTTATTTCAGTAAGCTTTGCATAATTTTGGTCATGATGAATTTGCCAGACTTTACCGTATATCAATGGCATTGGCCCATTGACAAGATTTAGTAATAATTAACTGGATCGATGGTTACAGTTTTATCACCTATTCTTTGTAGTATGGCTATTCGCCATACAGCAAACCTCATTAATCTGTGAGTCATTTATCAGCTAATTACCTAAATATATACATATGCAATTAGAATTTACCTCTTGGCCCAAAACCTTGTATGTACAGAGTACAACAACTTAAAACATGAAAAAGTGTTATAATTCTCCTAATTACTTTTATTGATAATATAACAGGATGGTTCTCGTTAGATGCTGTAATGTCAGCCTCTTTGGGTCATGCAAATCAGCAGGCACCACAACGTAACAGTAGAAAAATAAATAGAAATGGGGAAAAAATCTTGTTCTGAAAACATTACAAACTTCATAATGAACTAGAATGACTGTAACTTTGTTGCTTGTATCCTTACGATTTATATTGATATTGATTGTTTCCTGATTGCTTATTTGTACCCTATGACTATCATTGTGTATTGTATTATTAAGTGTTAAATTTGTACCCTATCACTATCATTGTGTTGTAAGTGTTGTACCTTGATGAAGGTGTGTTTTTTTTAAGGTACACTGGGAGCATATGCACCAAGACAAATTCCTTATGTGTCCAGTCACACTTGGTCAATAAAAAATTCTATTCTATCCTATTCTAGAAGACATTCAGGCAACCCTTTTTGTCATCATATTTTTAAAAAGTGCAAGAACACTCTATTATAAGAACCGAGGTGACGCAATGGTTAGAGTGCAGAACTACAGACTTCTTCAGATGACTGCTAGCTGCAGTTCGGCAATTCAAATCTCACCGGCTCAAGGTTGACTCAGCCTTCCATCGTTTCGAGGTTGGTAAAATGAGGATTGTTGGGATTGTTGAGATTGTTGAGATTGTTGGGAACAATATGCTGACTCTGTAAATTGCTTAGAGAGGCTGTAAAAGCACTGTGAAGAGGTATATAAGTCTAAGGGCTATTGCTATCCAATCCATTAGAGTTTCCCTGAATTTCTCTTTCCTTTGAAGAGAAGTCATTTCTCTAATCAAATTGAATAAGACAAGACAGGAGTTTTGGCTTTCCACATTTCAGTTAATAACAAAGGAAGATTTTTAGCACGGAGCTCCTTCCATTAGACTTTTTCAATAGCGGTGTTACTGCCTCCACCATGACAAGTCTATAGATTTTATAAATTGTTGCAGAATTTTTCCTTCCCCTGAAAATGAATTGGAGATGCCATGCAAACCATTATTCTCTGCCCTCAGATTTTGGAGGGTTTTGAAAGGGGCCAACATCTCCAATTGGGGCAAAGATTGGAAATTACAGACACACACCAAGATATCTTGCCTCCAAGCTCTTATAAATCAAAAGCAGCTCACTGAAATGAGAAAAAAAGAAACCTGGAAGGCAATTGGAGTTTGTTCAAAGCTACCTATACAGGTAGTCCTTGACTTACAATCACTATTGAGCCCAAAATTTCTATTATTAAGCAATACCATTTATGATCATTCTCGCTGCAGTTGTTAAGTGAATCACTGCACTTGTTAAATGAATCACTGCACTTCTTAAGTGATCACTGCACTTGTTAAGTGAATCACTGCACTTGTTAAGTGAATCACTGCACTTGTTAAGTGAATCATTGCAGTTGTTAAGTTAGTAGCAAAGTTGTTAAGTGAATCTGGCTCCCCCATTGACTTTGCTTGGCAGAAGGTCAGAAAACATTGCAACCATCATAAATATGAACCAATTGCCAAGCATCTGAATTTTGATCATGTGGCCAAGGGGATGCTGCAATGGTCATAAGTGTGAAAAATGGTCATAAGTCAATTTTTTAGTGCTGTTGTAACTTCAAACAGTCGCTAAAGGAACTGTACTTAGTAAAGATTACCTGTACTCTTGTGATATGGAAGTATCCCATTCTAGCCAATCCCTAAAATTAAGTTAAATTTATTTTAAACTTCTGATCCATAAAGGATTCCAGGATTTCACCTGCAACTCAGTCTACTTTGTAAACTCTGTTTGCATTGCTTTTGTTCTTCCACCTCCAGGCTCTGCTGATGCCCTACTGGAATGCAACTAGTCCCGACCATTTTGGACTCTACTGGTGTAGCCTTTGACTGCAGCAGCGATCTTCAAAAGATCACTTTTCAGTTTCCAAAAACAGGCAGCACCCAACAAGCAGATTATAATTTCTTTCTCTTTTTTTTATGCAATGCTGATTTGCTGGGTCTGTTTCTACAGCAGTTGTCCCTGAGGACTTTTCTCCTTGACAGCTCAGCCAAGAGACTGCAGTTAAGCTATCACTGTGTTTCCAAAACAGCCTGGGGCCAGAGGAGGCTGGCTTGAGTTCTGATAAACTACTCAGTTCAGGGTTGCCTAAAATTCTAAAACTAAGGGCAACTGCATAAGTGATCACCGGAAGTGGGGCAGGAAGGCAAATGGGGAGAGACAAAGGTTATATTTACAGTTAGGCTAACAGAATGGGGTAGGTATAGGTATATGTTGAACATTCAAAATTTATTCTTTCTGGTTTTGCAGAAATTTTTCATTAAAAGAGCTCATGTGGAAAATATCAAATAAGCGTGCTCTAATTCGTGCTGGTAATGAATCAATTCTTGGTCAGCCTTATAATGAAAATAGAAAGAACCTTTCTTCAGGCTGTGCTTTCAGGTGTGTTAGTAAAGGATAGTGGAACCCGAACTCATTGAGATAAGGCCAGTTGTGGGTTCCACTTACCTTCGCTACTGGTTTAGAACTGTGAGCTCACGCGCAGCGCTTCTGCGCATGCCCAGAGCATCTATGATGACATCTGGGTGGGTGGATGGAGCCTCCCACTGCCGCCACTACCGGTTCGCCTGACCCGGGACAAACCAGTAGAAACCCACCACTGGGTAAGGCTGACCTCAGAGGTTTCTTCTGTCCCACCAATCCATCTCAAAAGAGTCCAGTCTCTGTTGCATCAACATTAGGCTTCCCTCCCTGATTTCAAAGAAAACTAATATAGGTAGTTCTTGACTTACAACAGTTCATTTAGTGACCATTCAAAGTTAGAACATCACTGAATAAAAGTGACTTATGACCATTTTTCACACTACAATCGTTGTAGCAGCCCTATGGTCACGTGATTTACATTCAGATGTTTGACAAACTGACTCACATTTATGATGGTGGCAGTGCCCAGGAATCATATGGTCACTTTTTGTGACCATCTGATAAGCAAAGTCAATTTGGAAACCAGATTCACTTAACAACCATGTTATTAATTTAACAACTGCACTGATTCACTTAATAAATGTGGCAAGAAAAGTCATAAAATGGGGCAAAATTCATTTAACAAATTTCTCACTTAACAACATAAACTTTGGGCTCAATTGTGGTCATAAGTGTAGTGTGTGAACAGGCCGGAGTTGAGATTCTGCCTACAACATTTGCCTTCTTATGGCAGATGACTGCAAGGAATATAAATCCTTCCATTCCCCACCATTCAGTCAGAACTGAGAAAGCTTCTTGAATGAGAAGCGAAACATCTTCAAGGAAAAACAAAGAAAGTCCAGTTGCCCTTTGAAAAAGCTCCTTTGGGATTTGCCTTCTTAATTATTTTCTGTGAGATTAAACCCAAAAAATAAAATTACCAGTACTGTGTACAAAATAAAATGTTATTTCACGCTCATGAAAACATGAACCTCTTCGTTTTCTTAGATAGCAATACCTTCTCTATAAAGGAAAACATGTTTAAATCAAATAGGCTCTAGAAAGATAACCAAGAGCTGCTGAGATTCAAGCCCCCTGAGAAATTGAGCATATCCAAACTTGGAGATGTTTAGTATTTCTTAATCCATGAGGGTCAATTTAAACACTTCAAATGCTTTGAAAGTTCTCTTACGTGCACTTTTCCTAGGATGGAAGATGCAAATAGATTCTAAGGCACCTTTATGACCCCAATTTTCATCCCTCCACAGGAATAAAGCACATAGCAGGTTACATCAGATTTTAAAAGCAGAGCCTGACTTGATTGTACTTAGATAATAAACCACTGGAAAATTCCTGGCTAAATTGGGAAAGTGGGAAAAGAAGACATGGCAAACAATGTCCATATCATTGCCAAGAAAATTGCATGGATAGTCACCGGGAAGTGGCTTCAATTAATCAGATTTTTATTTTTAAACAGAAATTCAACATCGTAGATATAATTACAGGTGATTTGAATGTCTTACTCTCCAGTCACAAGGGAGCGATAGCAACTTCGGTATAGAGAAATCCACCTGCTTTTTCCATCATTTCTCATTCAATATGATAAGGCTTCCGAATTTCTTTTCAAAGGAAGAGAGTTACATAGAAAGTCTCTTGGCTCTAGTATAAATTAAGAAATAGTCAAGGGGTGCATGTTAATATTCTGTTTCTCACTGAATAATCCTCTCCCTAGTTCCCTAGCAGCTCTCTGACTTGCCAAGCTTCAATGAGATCTCAAGCCAAGGCATGCTGAAGAATCTGCTCCCCTTGGACTTCAAATGGGAAAGTGTGGGCATCCGGGAAGGCTTCAGAATAATTTCTAAATTCTCTTTTTCAACTTGAGGGGAGGGGGAACTGTTTCTATTCAAATCCAAAAGACTTCCACCTATGGAGCCTTTCCCAGAATGCGCTATTTTCAGTGAGCCTTGCCTTTCAAATATTATTGGGGAATCGGGTAGAATCATTCGCCCACTTCTGGGTGGCCACTGATTGGCAGATAAAGTTATTTGTTATTCCAGCTTTAACTGTTACTTTGGATCCCTAAACTTGGATCTTTGAAATACTGCCTGAATGTCCAACTTTTACAGCAGGGGTATCAAACTCAATTTCAATAAGGGCCGCGACAGGGCTGTGGTTGACCTCGGGGGCAGGGGTTGGCATGGCCAAAGTGGGTGTGGCTAACTGGGTGGGTGTTGCTGACTGGGTGGGCATGGCTAGCTTGACACCATTCCCCAAACGCTGGCATGTTTCTTCTTCGCACTGGGTAGACCGGGCCAAAGCCCCGCAGGCTGGTCCCTTACATTTTCCAGGACGGCCCCATGGGCTGTATCTGACCACATCGCAGGCCAGACGCGGCCTGTGGGCCTTGTGTTTGACAACCCTGTTTAACAGAACCAAAGGTCACAGATATCTTTTTGAGCAAGTTACTGAGATGAGCTCCCCCCCCCAAAAAAAAGTAGCTGGGACTAAGACAAAAACTAAATTGGATCTTATTTAATTTTAATTCAAAATTTAATTCAAAATTCAAATCATTGCAGTTGATCTGTCAGCTTCTCATGAGAATTTGTCTTTTATACCTTCATAACAATTAAAATTAGTGTCAATATTTGGAAATATTCTGGGTGCTGTATCGAAAGTTTGTATAAAAAAGGCACCTGGGACTCTGCTCCCTTGCTAAATAAATAAATAAATAAATAAATAAATAGATAGATAAACAAACAAACAAACAAACAAACAAACAATATATAACTATTCTGTCCTTTGTGAATATTAAGCTCATTATTAGACATTTCCTCTAATGTCTGAATGTATTTAAATAAACTTGTGGGGAAAAACAACTCAAATCAGTGTTTCCAAGACTTTTTTGGAAACGTTTAAATGAATGCATGGTTGTGTCCTTCTCATTTGAGGTACTAAAGGGAGTAGGGGGCTAGGCTAGGCAAGGGGAAGATCCTTCCAGAGGGCCCTTAAATACTCTTAAGATGACGTAAGAATATTTTTAAATCGGCAGAAAAGAAACATAAATTCAGCATCTCTGAGAAATGTATCATCTAATGCATCCCAGATGGCATCTTCAATTTCAATGAGTTGGACAGACTTGCACATTTTTTGGCTATTCTTTAAATAATTGGGAGAGAGAAGTTTGCATCGTCTCACAAAAAAAAAACCCTGGGATGGGTGTCTGGAGTAACGGCATCTGCAAGAAAAAAATCAAAATCAGCAAGATGGCAGATGGAGCATCACAGCGCAAGCCCCACCCCTTTTAGGCAAGCTTCAACATTATACACACATTCTAAAAAAAAAAAGATAGGGTTTTTCTTCACGATGTTCCATCTGCTATCTTGCCAATTTTGCTTTACCCGCAGATGCTGCTAGTCTGGATCCAAAGGCTGTCATCGCATAACAGAGATAATAGAGGTCCCTGTGAATATTAGAGCCTTGGTACAAAGTCTGGTTTAGATGGCTAACTGTCCAGTTTGTCATTACAGAGGGAAATTATCTCCTTCTAGTATAATTTGTGCATGGAAACTACCTCAGACCACTTTTTCCCGGAAAAAAATATCGCCCTGTCCCAGGTGCCAATCTACAGAAAGTTGGTCACACTGAGCATTCTGAGGCTGATTTCTTCGGGCTGGAGATCTCCCTCAATCAGGGGTGGGCTGTTCGGGGTTCACAGGGGTTCGGGAGAACCTCTAGCTAAGATTCTGTGTAGTTCGGAGAACCCCCAAATCCCACTCCTGGCTGGCTCCGCCCACCCTGCCCCACTCCTCCCAGAAGTCCCCATGCAGCCCGTTTTGGATGCAGGTAAGTGCAGGGTGCACGTGGAGGCTCAGGGAGGGCGAAAATCAGGCCTATCGGAAGTTTAGGGAGGCCAGAAATGGGCCTGTTTCCGGCCTTCAGAGCCTGGGGAAGCTGTTTTCGCCCTCCCGGAGCCTTGAAGAAAACCTCTGGAGCCCGGGGAGGGCAAAAACATCCCCCCACCACCATGGTGCAGGAAGCTGACTAGGCCACGCCCACCATGGCCACACCCACCCAGCAACCAGGCCTAGAATCCGTTGCTAAGATTTTTGAAGCCCACCCCTGTCCTCAACCATAATTAGCTAATTAGCACTCCAAATCTCTACATATCACATCATGGGGCAACTATTGTATGTGCTAAGAGAGCCAGAATTCATTTTGTTTCATTCTGGGGTGTTCAGAGAATAGAGAATTTATAATACACAAACACACACAAACACACACACTTCTTAATCACATTTTCTATATAACATGAATGTCAGTTCAGATACAAAGATTATACAGGTAATTCTGTCAGGAGGTTACTATGGCATGAGAAAAGGTATCTGATATAAGAGTTTTTTTTCTTCCATTCAATCATATCAGATTTTTGGAGGTTGCCTAGACAAGTCCCTACAATTTTCTTGGCAGGGGTTTTTCAGAAGTGGCTTGCCATTGCTTCTCTCCCAAGGCTGAGAGTGAGTGTATGGCCTAAGATCATCCAGGTGGCTTTGTGTCTAAGGCAGGACTTGAACTCACAGCAATTTCTAGACTGATGCCTTAATCACTAGACCAAACTGACTTTGACCTTTACTAAATTCATATTTACTGCACCCACTTCTCTTTTTCAGTAATCTCATTTCAGTTATCTTATAACGTTACATACAACAGAGTTTAGGAATAAATAGGTTTTTTCCCCCAAACGTAACTGTTACCTATAACATACAGCTGAAATAATAAGGTAATGTCTGGCTCCCACATTAAAAGCTACAGAGAGAAATAAAAACAGCATGATACTAGGGATATAATATAATGAAACAGATGATTACTGTAACAGTAAATCATTGGGGATTAAGGATATAACTTGTAAAATTTCATACACAATTGATTCTGGATCTTTGCTTGCTTGTTTGTTTGTTACATACAAAGCATGCAATTACTTTGATCCTGATACTATTATCACAAGATGCCATTGATTGCAAGTGAATCTGCATCTTTAAAAGGTATATTTTGATCATAAGCTTGGATAAATCAATTAAAGCAAGCAAATTAATGGCTAAGGCAAGCAAATGGCTCCAGCAGGGAAGAGCTGATAAGGAATGTTCCTTTTATCAATTAAATTATTATTTTGCTAAACCTTTCTGAAGTTTGTGTTGTCTATGATAGAAATTTCCAAGCATAGATTGGAACATATAAACAGATTCCTGTCGACTGCTTGAACAAATTCCTGTAGTTTTCTTGGCAAGATTTCAGAAATGATTTGCTATTGTCCCTTCCAAGGGCCAAGAAAGAATGACTGGCCTAAGGTCACCCAGCTGTCTTCATGCCTAAGGCAGGACCAGAACTCATGATCTCTCAGTTTCTAGCCTGATTCCTTAACCACTACACCAAATGGGTTGTCTGGCATATTACAAGTATATAAAAAGATAAAGGTTGCCCTCGCACATATGTGCTAGTCATTCCCGACTCTAAGGGGTGGTGCTCATTTCCGTTTCAAAGCCGGAGAGCCAGCGCTGTCCGAAGATGTCCGAAGATGGTCATGTAGCCAGTATGACTAAACGCCAAGGCGCACGGAACGCTGTTACCTTCCCACCAAAGGTGGTCCCTATTTTTCTACTTGCATTTTTACATGCTTTCGAACTGCTAGGTTGGCAGAAGCTGGGACAAGTAACAGGACTCGCCCCATTACATAGCACTAGGGATTCGAACCGTTGAACTGCCGACCTTTCAATCGACAAGCTCAGCATCTTAGCCACTGAGCCACTGAGCCAAGTATATACAAACCACTATATATTTAATTCTCAATTCTGTATGTATAGCTTTTAGGATTTGAATTTTAATTGGTCCCTAGATCTTAACATGTACTCGCACAAATGTTGTTGTAAATATTTTTATCTTTGCTTAATAATGAAAACAAAGACTTTATTTTTAACCATACTTTTTATACTTTCCAGATGTCTGTGCCAGAGCAATCCATGTATTAAGTTGACTATGCTGGGTTACAAATTAAATATGCCCAATAAAACACAAAATAAAAATATGCAACATAAAATGGCTGTTCCTCAGAATTTTGAAGTCCACACATCTGCAGGGTACCAAGATCTCCAATTATCACATTGGCTCCCATTACTTCTTTTTCGGTTTCCTCTCCCTGTTAATTAAACAAAGTTCTTTCATCCTTCATACTTCCATTACTTGCTCTCTATACCAATCTTATGTACACCATCTAAATCAATGTTGTATAATACACATACCATAATGATCTACCATGTATGCAGCAGTTGTAGTCCCAGAATTCAGCCACAATCGTTTTAGATTCTAAATAAACTATTCATTCACTAATTCGAATAATAATTATTTTATTAGAGCCTAGTGACAGTTATAATTATGTTAAAATACTGATAAACATTGTAAAAGAGATGATCTGTCCTATCCCGACATAGTGCTTCTTGAAAAATGATACCTGCTAAAACAGTAGGTTTATTTACATACTTCTAACATTTATATCCTGCCTTTCTTCTAAACATCTCAAGTCAGAGAACACGAGAGTCATCTGTGAAGCTTATCTTCTCAACACAACCTTGTAAGATAAATTGGCCTGAATGTGACTGGTGAAAACTTATCGAGGAAAATTTATGGTCAAGATGATACTCAACCAAATTCTACCCTGACTAAAAAGAAAGAAATTAGAATAGCTGACATCTCAAGACTGTTTCATATAACTACAAGCCATCAGACATCAGTTTAGACAGAAAGAATGAATGTCAAGTTTAAGAGCTCATTTAGATAATTCAGACATTGTGGTTAGTCATGCTATATAGTTTGTTTGATTTAGATAACCATAGTTTGGTTATTATGATGAATAAATCCATTCCAAACTCCCCATATCATAATGTCATGTTAATGGCCCATAAAGCATTCATGGATCAGGAGGAAGAATAAGATGTGGCATTAATTCAATCAGATGTGGACCTCCAGGCCCCAACAATAGCAGTAAGGCAGAATGATATCCTAATGTGACTAATTATGTTTCTAGAAACATAGAAAACAGAATCTCAGTTCTGATCTCTCAGCCTTCATGAATCCTATTACTTCTGCATCACTTGCTCAACATCTTAACAATGCATGTTATTTGATGACTTGAACGCACAGAGAACCAGAATTGTGCTGTTGTGTGAGAAGATACCTTGCATAAGGCAATCTCCTGAACAGCAGGCTGGTGCCTCAAATTGGGAACTGAATGTTGGCTGCAATCAGATTGAGGATGGGAGCTTCCTGTCTTTTAGAATTTTGCTTTGCTGGACTATAATGCTAGAATAACTTTCTGTGACAGCCCAACACCTGGCATTCCTTTAAGCTGCAAAAGTCACGTTAGATCCAAGATACAATTCTGCTAAGAAATCCATTTTACTTCAATATGGATTGGAATAATAGTAAGGCTTCATCAGATGAGTGTCATTGCCGCTGCTGTTTCAAATATTTATTGGTTTATCAAAATATAAAACAAATATGTACAAAGAAAAATGAAAATAAGAGAAAAATAAGGGAGAAAAAGGGAAAGAGAAAAAAGTGTAGGGTGAGGGGGAAAGAAAAATAAAAGCATTGACTTCTGACTTTATTCTACTTGCAGTAGAATAAAGTAGTAACATAAAATGTCAACTTTTTAATTTTATATAATAATATATACTAGCCATTTCTATGACAACAAACCTATCTAGTCAGCAAACCCCAAATCAAAGTTTTACTTTTTTCCACCTTAAGCACGAAGTCCAAAAGCACTTTCCTAGTGGAAACAAAATTAATTGCATTTTTTTCTTTCATCAAAGCAGTCATTTTCGCCATCTCTCCTAATTCCATCAACTTTTGCAGCCATTTGTCCACTGTGGAATCAAAGTATCCTTCCATTTTTGTGCATAAATATTCTTGCTGCCATCAACACATATAACATCAAAATTCCTTTCCCCCAGCCCAAGTTATTTATCCATTAAGCCTAAGAGAAAAGTATCTGGTTTTAATTGTTGTTGCTGATTTAGAATCTTCAACTGCTTGCTCTGTGACGCTAAAATCACTCTAAAAAGAAGCAAAAGCATGATGGCTTGATAATATAAAACCAGCATAGAACCATAATCTGTAAAAAGAGGAAACCACCTTTCTTGAATTAAGATAAAGGTAAAGGTTCCCCTCGCACATATATGCTAGCTGTCCCCGACTCTAAGGGGCAGAGCTCATCTCCGTTTCAAAGCTGAAGAGCCAGCACTGTCCGAAGACATCTCCGTGGTCATGTGGCCAGCATGATTAAATGCCAAAGCTGCATGGAACGCTGTTACCTTCCCACCAAAGGTGGTCTCTATTTTTCTACTTGCATTTTTTATGTGCTTTCGAACTGCTGGCAGAAGCTGGGACGAGTAACGGGAGCTCACCCCATTACACGGCACTAGGGATTCAAACCGCTGAACTGTAAACCTTTCCATCGACCAGCTCAGCATCTTAGCCAATGAGCCACCATGACTCGACTTTCTTGAATTAGATTACTTAACTCAGTTACATGTTGTCTACAGTAATCTTAATCTCCCCATTCTTTCCAATGGGTAGATTAAAATATGAATTAATCACATACACTCATAAAAAAGTAAATTAAAGGAATCCAGTCGAGGGTGTAAGGACCAAGTTACAATGTATGTATTATCTGCAATATGGTCATAATATTTATTTATTATTTAAATTTTTATGGCTGCCCATCTCACATTTATGAATCGGGGGGGCTAACAGTAGTTTAAAACACCGTATAGAGCTATGAAACACGCATAAAAACTGCAGCTGGAATAAAAGCGAACTCACCAGTAGCAAATCAACATAGCCATTGTATGGGCTGCTCAGTCACACTTCAGGCCCCATGACAGAACCATGTCTTGAAGGCCTTAGAAAAGGCTAATAGTATCAGGACCAATCTAATTTCTGGGGAGGGATATTCCAAAGTTCTGGCACCATGATAGAAAAAGCTCTTTCTGGACCCCACCAAACAACACACTCTAATAAAGGAGACTTAATGGGGAGAGGGAATCCCTTAAATAACCTGTCTCCATGCTATGAAGGGCTTTATAGGTTACAACCAATACCTTAAATTAAACCCCAAAGTACACTAACAGTCAAAAAAACCTTACAGAGCAGGAGTGTAACCTGCACTGGTGTTGTTGTGGGCCCCCCGCCCGCCCGGCGGCCAGCACAGCTGGCAGCAGAGTCAGACAGTGAGGAGGTTGGGGAGGAACTTGGGCCAGTCCTGGAGGATGGGGAAAGCTTGGATAAGGGCCCTGCGTCGGAGGCAGAGAGGGAGCTAGACAGCAGCGAGGCAGAGGAACAGCTGGAGCCTGTTCCCAATGTATGCATGCGCAGAGTTGCCAGAAGACAAGAATAACTCAGAAAGCAGGATCGACTTGATAGTAAAGCCACACCTTGGAGGTGATTGGCCCCTCCCATAGAAACAAAAGAGGAGCAAACAGGGAGTGGGCTTTTGCAGGAAACAATTTGGTTGGTCGGTCGTTTCAAGAGTAGAAAGTTCTGTTCATGATTCTAAGAGACTCTGTGGCAAGTTTTGCCTTACACTGCATTTGGAAACAAGTTACGTGGCAGCTTGCCAAGCGAGCTAAAGTATGTTGATAAATATTCCTTTGAAAAACTGTTTGGACAAGCCTTGTGACTGTGAATGAAAATAATTCATAGTCATGTAAATAAAAGAGCTTTTGCTGGGACCAAGACTCTCTTCCTGCTTTTTAAGGGAGCCTAGGTCAAAACAGATGCAAGAGCATCGGTTCCAGTGCATTCTCTGCCAGCTGTAGCTTCTGAATGTTCTTTACAGGGTTCCTCATGGAAAGCAAATTGCAATAATCCATTTAGGAGGTGACCAAGACATGAGTAATCACAAGCAGGTTCTCACAGTCCAGGAAAGGGCACGATTGGAGGGCTATGAAAAAGCCCTCCTTCCCATGGCTGCCACCTGTTCTACAAACAGGAGTTGTGAGTTCAGGAGAACTTCTAAATTGCACATTGGTTCTACTCCATCCAGAACTTGATCATATGTCATCAGGTTGTTGTCAACCCTTTGGACCACCTATGTTTTCTCCATGATGATGTATCCCAACCTAGTCCTTCCGTCCTTCCAATGGAATTTTCCAGAGAGCTGAGTCTTTATATAATGTGTCCAAAGTAGGATAATTTAAGTATTGACATGGGTGCCTCAGGTGAGAACACTGGGTTGATTTGTTTAGTTAGTTTGGAAATCATTCTGAACTCAGAAAAAGAGATGATGATGATGATGATGATGATGATGATGATGATGATGATGGGATTCTCCCTTATACTGAAACTGTGTGAAAGCATATTTCAAACCTGAGCAAATTACTATTTCTTAGACTCAGTTTTTAGTCTCTTTTTAAAAAATTAGATAAGCACTTGTAAAAGTAATATAATGCATAAGACAATGATATAGCTATATGTAGCTGTATCAAGGAAAACCCCATTAGTTTCAATGAAATGTATTCATAGTTTGTTATTTATTTATAAATTGGAAACTTCCCACTTGTTCCAAGTTGCGAGCTGGTCTTCTGTATTCTTAACACTGTTACATAGAAATTATTCATATAAACCTAAAAGAAAACAACTGAATTCAAGCAATTTGCTTAAGCAGATCAGTTAAAGATTAGTGGCTCATACAGCATGCTAAGTTGATTCGTTTTATATTAGCCTGTATGCATATTGTTCAATGTGTCATTTGACCTCAGTTTAATTGGGTTATTCTTTAATGTATTTGGTCTTTTCAAATCTGATAACTGTGTTATGCACGTTGTGTGCACTTAGCCAACACTGTAGAAAATCAGAAGTGCAACACAATCGTCTTATTACTGAGATGAACAGTTGGTGCATAAAAGAATGGCTCCGAAACTTGCGCGCTTTTATCAGACACTCATGTCCAGGGATATGAATTATTACAGCATTAGTAGCAGTAAGAAGCAGAATAACAAAGCAACATTTCTGTATTATTTTGCAAGCATAATTTCCAGAAGCCTTGTTTGCCATCCTCCTCTTAGATCAGAATATATTATTATCTTCATTCAGCAGATGGTGGAAGGTACCTCAACTGACAGCTGTAGTTTTCCTAAGGTCACCTAGCCAAGATGACATTTAAACTGGAGACGTTAACATATCAGCTCCAGCTTTATATCCTTACTGTGGAAGAGGCGTTTGCACCCATCTCCTTCTTATGGAATTTAGCTGTGGACTACATTCTTATTTGAATCCCAGTTGAAACCAAGGGCAAAAACAGCACTTGGGGAAAAGAGAATATATTCTGAGAATGAATTAAGCAGCATGCAACTTTTTAGCATCCCAGAGCTAACTCACTGTCTTGTTGCCAAAAATTCACTCTTAGCTTCACATTCAAGGGTTCTTTTCTTTCAACAACACCCCAGTTTCGAAGGTGGAAGCTG
Source organism: Ahaetulla prasina (assembly GCF_028640845.1). Lineage (NCBI taxonomy): Eukaryota > Metazoa > Chordata > Lepidosauria > Squamata > Colubridae > Ahaetulla > Ahaetulla prasina. The sequence goes on along the minus strand of NC_080543.1, from coordinate 28,455,876 downwards.
GCAAAAGAGACATTTGCTGCTGTTGCTGCTACTGGGAGCCACAATCCTTTTGTGCTCTGGTAAAATCTCTAGAGGGTTAGCCGTGCATCACAGCCCACATTCACCCTCCTTCTGCTCCATAATCTTTCAGACAACACACATTTCCTCATCTAAGGAAATCTCTCTGCATACATGCACACATGCATACACACATAAAGTCATGAATTATTTGAAAGCATTTGCCTTCGGACAAGTCCCTAATATAGCAGCCTCAGTTCTCCATGGGAAGAAAAAAAAGGTGAAACCCATCTTTAACAAAAGAGGGTTGTCTAAGATCACCAACCAGTGTGCATGTGGCACTTATTGTCTGCAAACAAAAGAGGCTTTCTCAACCACCATCCATCCTCTGGATGGGTCAGGCTACCATTTTCATCGTCCCTAACAGGAAACTAAACAAAAAAAATCTCCAGCGCTTTTGAAGGAATCCCAATTGTGAGGGGCATGTAGGAGTCCTAAAAACTTGTAGGGGACACTCTTAGTGCACAACAGCCTCAAGTTCCCATCCTGTTGGGAATCGTCCATTAACATCTCCTCTTTATCATCGAGGATCGGACCACGATGTTTAACCTCTCCCCACTCGTGCCCCCCCACCTTAGAAAGATGCCGCTCAGTACAGCAGGTCACCCCTTACCTTACCGTCCCATTTCCCATCAATCGCACCTTGTGACAATATTGATAACTGCCAAAAAGCTGAGCAGCCTTGTGTCTAGCAGTAAGGCTCGGGGAGAGAGAGGCGCGGATCGAGCCTTCGCAAGACTGAGGGAAGACTGAGGGAAGAGGTGGGGGACAGTCCGCCAGCATGGGAGGGGAACCCCCACCCCCCGCTCATCCTTTCTATCCCACCACAACAGCCGGCGAGCAAAGCCTCGGAGAGGGACCGTCTCGGAGAAGGAAAAGTGCGGTTGATTCTCGCGGGAAGCGCCATCCGCCTGCAAAAGCCAGGCGTGACATTGTTTGGGTTCCGGGATTGAGACGTCTGCCTGCCCCGTAGATTCAGTCTCGGGCTACCCACGGAAGACGCGGCGGGCGCGCTCCGGAGTTCTCGGGGAGCAGATGACCGGGGAAAGGAGGGGACTCATGCCCCGCGGGCTTAAAAACTTGCGCAGGAGGAAATTAGCTTCGGAGGCGGGAGAGGATGGGGGGGGGGGGCGTTGGAAAAAAGGGGATCCTCGCACCTTTGGCTGCTGAGATGCTCCGATGCCCTGACCCGCCGCGCCCTCCCTTCCCCCCCCCCAACTGAAGACCTCTTCCCAACCAATGTCTGGTCCACATCGCCCGTCTGCGAAGTCTCTTCCTCCCCCCAGAAGATGCTGCGGGGATCCGGTTTGGTACCCAAGGCGCAGGAGGAGGGCACCTACCTGGCTTGGCGCGATGGAGATCCCCGTCCAGTCCTGGGCAGGACAAAGAGCAGCCCTCCTCGCGCCTTGCCCCAATCCTCGCGTGGCGCCTCTTCCGGAGCTTTATATCCGCCTCTGATGGATGGCAGCGCCGGTAGAAGAAGGGGAGCCGCGCGCAATGGGAAGGAGAGGTATATGCGCGGCGCGAGGAGCGCCCACCCAACGGCGTCCGCTGCTCCTGCCAAGCGCCTCGGCTCGACCGATTCTACTGTTCCCACTGCGGCTGGCTTTAAAAATAAAAAATAAATTAAAAAAAGTGAGCTCTGGTGCCCTCTGCTGGCGCGCAGGGAGATCGTGGCCGCGGCCGTAGAGACGCTCGAACTTAACGAGAGGCAGATTCTGGCCCCGAACTCGAGAAAGCGCCATAAAACGCCGAGATTCCCCCCCCCCCCCACGCCGAGGTCGGGTGCAGCAGGCTGCCCGCCGATGTTGCAAGCTGAGCCTCGGAAAGAGAGCCTCGATGCCCAGAGACCAAAAAAAATATTTTTTTAAAAAAAAAGGGGGGTGGAGGGAGGGAGTCCATACTCCGATTGAACCACTTGCTGTCTCTTTTGGGTGCTTGATTAGTTGCTATAGTAGCAAAACGTTGGGGTGTCTCAAAATATTTCAGTCCTAGAAAATATGTTAAGGCATTTTGAAAATGGAATTCCTGACATACTTTAGGAAATCTTGTCCGGAGGCTACCTTGGAAATCTCTCCTTTAGTTCTAAGAATCTGGGCGGGGGCTGGACGCAATTCTTGGTGCTGGGATCCTAATTCATGCATCTCCAGGAGTGGTTGTGGGGAGGGGGGAGATGGCGGTTTCTAAATAAGGCAGAGGGGCAGCCAGACAGATGTATTATTCAGGCTCTGCTGGCACAAAGCTGGCATAGAACTTATAATTTGATTCCACTCCTCTGTCAGTTATGATGGAGGAACTGGATCTGAAAAGAAGTCACCTGAGCCCAGGTACTGTGAATCCCACCTTAAAACATTTGGGAAGATCAAGTAGTTCCTTAGGCTGACTTCATAGGATCTAACCAAGGTTGGATTCAACCAAGGTTTCACTCTCTTGGGATACTTAAGAGATAAAGAAATAATACAGATACAAAATGATTAGAAATTTGGCACTTGGCAATCGGCATCTATTTACAATTTGGCTCATATTGGGTCATATGAGACTTTCCCAGCTGGCTTCAATGGGAAAAGCTGATTTGCTTAATAACCATGTGATTCACTTAATTATAATGATTCACTTAACCATGTTTTAGGAACAGAAATGCTGGCCCCCATTGTGTTTGTAAATTAAGGATTACCAGTAATTCTTTAGAGTTGGATATAAAGTATTACATGCTCTTCTCTATGGCAAATATAATAAAACATCTATACATGGGTGTCTATGTCCATGTGATTCAAATAAATAGAAATAGCCAAATATATCCTCCTTTATTGCAATTACTGCAGAGATTTCCAAAAGTACCACATAGCATCAATCCTCTAACAATTCCCAAGGAAAAAAAACAACAATTATTATCAGACCTCAATCGTGACATAATAAAAAGAGTTTCTACCGACTGATAGGTGGCAGTGAAGACATGAGCTAAGCTACTTTGAATTTGGCTTGATAGGTTATATTTTATTTTTCTGATTATGGGATTGTCACGAAAGATTTTGATTTGATTTTGGGAGGCTTGCATGGTATATCCGTTTTCCAGAAGCAAATTCATAGTTGCTTCCTATTTCTCTTTCTAGTTTTTCTCCAGCGGCCCCTCTGTGAATTCTTTCTGGGAAGTAGGAAATGCATCAAAAGAAAGCCTGCAGCTCTCCCCTGTTTCTCCCCACGGCAATCAGAAGCTTTCTTCTAGCTAAAGATGAACAGAGATTCTTGGTCTTATTTTTTTTAATTAAAAGAATCGTATAGCACTAAAGAATAAACTCAGATGCCTCAAGGAGTCGACAAGGGCCAAGGGAGCTTTCCCTGAGCCTTGGTAGTGCTTAACTCCTGCCCTATGGGAAAATCCAATCCCCACATACCCTGCTTCACCCCTCTTCTGTCTCAAGCACTTCAGGATTTAGAATTCATTTTTTTAAAAATAATACCATGTGGGGCATTCCAGGGTATTCGCTACATTGCTGATCTATGCTGATAGTTTCTATGGTGTTATTGCAGAGGTGTCAATTCATTGAGAGACGCATTGGGGTTGTGTTTGACTTTGGGAGGGAGGAGTTGGGGAGGCGTGGCCAGGGTGGGTGTGGTCAGCTTCACTCATGTCGGGGCGCCTGTGGTGGCCCGAGTGTTCTGCCACTGAAAATGGCGTCTCTCTTCTGTTTTCAGCTGGGACGGCCTCCTGCAACCCTGTGCCAGTGAAAACAGAGCTCGGGAAGGTTGCAGGAGGGCCATCCCAGCCAAAAATGGAGATTGGGAGGCCATTTTCGCTGGCAGAGGCACCGTGGGCTGTTTCCAGGGTGGCCCCATGGGCCAGATCTAAGCATCCTATGGGCCAGATCTGGCCCATGGGCCTTGAGTTTGACACCCCTGTGTTATTGTATTTTGTTGTCTAATATTTATCTTAGAAATGTCTGCATATAAATAACAGAAATAATGCCACTAAAATTGCAGTGAACAAAGGAGTGAACCCGTATGTAGGAAGAAAGCAAAATTATCATACATTCACATGTGGCTAAGCTGCGCTCACAGCAGTGCTAAGAGGGCTTAACACAAGGAGAGTGAGCTTGGAGGTCAATCCTGGCAATGCCTCAGCCATGTGCTAAAGTCCTTCCTTTGATCTCCTCCTCTTCTCCAGCCCTGTCACCACAAAAGCATTTTAAAGTCTAGCTGTGGGATGCTCTAGACAAAATGTGAACATGGCAGCAACATTACCAGCTGAGAAATGAAGTGAATTCTGTGCAATCGAAAAGTGGCTTCTGATATTTCAAAGAGTTCAGAGCATTTAAAGGGGGCTTGGAATTTATTTTTGAAAAGAAAGAAAACTGAAAATCTCACCAACTATTGCTCCTGATACTACTTAATTGTATACTGTACATTTTTTTCTTGTAAAATTCAGTGGAACTGCAAAATGGGCATTTGCTTTTGTTTGATTAAACTCCAGGAAATAAATACTAAAAACTAAGCCCCTTTATCCTTTTATTTGATACTTTATATTTAAAGAATTTTGGTTTTGGCCACAGTACTAATTTCCTTATCATTTGCAAGAAGCTTGAAGAATTGCTTTTTAGTTCCTTTGAACCTGTCACACCTTTTGCAAGATTCAGCAGGTCCACTGGGCAGGAATCTTGTCTAAGGGCAAACTGTGGCTCTCAAACGTGTCCCAGCAGAGTTGTCAGATATGTTCTGTCCAGCTGGGATATTGCCTAGGTAACAAAAGCATCTGTTTAAGCCCCAGCATCCAAGTCATTAATCTTTTGCCTGTGGTAGGAGTATTAACCCGCCCTGAAAACAGCGATGAATTTTTAATGAGGGCAAGGCTTGTTGCCCACCTTCTTGCTAAATGGGATCTCTATCACAATCCTTCCCTTTGCTGGATCCGAACTCAGAGAGTGGGGGTTGCCAAAACAGATCCCAAAATATCAAATCAAAGATTTCTGGAAGCAGTCCTTCTCACCTTTAATTAGTGCTATTTCTTCCTCGCAACATTTTCATGGTGGAGAGTTTGACTGTTTTTGGATCACCTAATGCTGCTTTGCACTATGAAGAGCAATTAGTGCTCTGTTCATTCACACTTGATCAAACACAGTGCAAATATAGGGGAGTGCATGAAGGCAACAGCCCCCTATTACCACCCAAAGCAAAGGATGATTCAGATGTTTTACTTCAAGAATGTACTCAAAACATATTCATGGTGGAACATTGAATTAAAACTTAGAGCTGTTGGAAAGTCAGAGAAACTGACTCAGGGCTCCAGAAATAGATGAATCTGGTCTGGAAACAGAAAAACAAATTTCCCTTTTTCTGTCTACATGGGGGGGGGGGGGGGAATTAAAAATTGTTGCAATTTTCTGTGAGTCTGAAACCTTTGGGAATGCTAAACCTGAAGCTGCTCTTAAAATGCCTGCATTTTTAAAAGCACTTTTAAGGTTTTTTTGCCTATTATTTATTGGGACAGAATGTGGTGTAGTTCGCATGGATAGCAAACCCTGTCATAGGAAAATCCATGCCAAAATTTAGGCTGAGTGGGAGGAGGATGAAATATTTTTATGCTGTCTTTTTGGAATGCGGCAACGGCATCATTCTTCCTAGCAGGCCAGATTCAGTTATTGAAAATTAATCAGTACCAGATCATGTGATCAGAATAAAGTCATATCTACCGCTCCACCCCAGGTAAATAAAAATTTGTTCCAAATAACTTTTTGGAATTACATGCAAGCTTTATCTGAATCTACTACCCCATCCATAATAATTGAAGATGAACAGCAAGAGACAGCAAGAATAGGGGTGCCAGACCCAAAAACCTTCACTGATGGAATGGTTCAAAGAGAATTGGGGTTGGGAATTAATTTCAAAGCACAACTCTTTCCTTTTAAACAGTTAGTTACTGATGTTTTTCAAATGCTGAATTGACTAAGTCCAGGACTGGGGAAGAATGTCAGGTAAGGGTGAAAGCCAATGAAGGAGAACAAAGAGCATTTGGGATAAAGGTCTAAATTTAACTTCTGATTCATCATAATTACTGAAAATTCCTAGCTAAGATTTCTTATTTATCTCAGTGAGATGCCATAATGAATGAGTGTAAAATGTAACATGGATGTGATGCACACAACAGGTAAGTGGCAATGAGTCCTTTCTTCTTCCTAATTAGAATACAAATTAATTTGTACCAATGCTGATTCCTGGAATGTAACGTCTTGGTGGGAACTCAGTTTCAGAGAAACTGAAAAGCAAGGACAGACTGTGGAAATGCCCCTCAGCAAGTGCAGTGCACATTCCTCAGATGAGCTTCCAGATCACAAAGAGTTGATTTCAGATGTACATAATCTGCATGTCACCCCAGAAGCTATTTTTGCAGCCTATGTTGGATTGTACCTGTCTTCTTCTTCCCCAGAAGTTTGCCAGTGAGGCAATTAGTGAGTGGTAGGAAGCAGTCCGTACAGCTCAGATTGCTGGGTTCCTTTTAAAGAGCCTTCTTACAAAGAAGGAGTAAGCTATATCCCACTCTGCTCATAAAAGCTAACAGTGAAGGTTCCCCTCACACATATGTGCTAGTCGTTCCTGACTCTAGGGGGTAGTGCTCATCTCTGTTTCAAAGCCAAAGAGCCAGCACTGTCCAAAGACATCTCCATGGTCATGTGGCCAGTATGACTGAACGCCAAAGGCACTTGGAACACTGTTACCTTCCCACCAAAGGTGGTCCCTATTTTTCTACTTGCATTTTTGCGTGATTTTGAACTGCTAGGTTGGCAGAAGCTGGGACAAGTAACGGGAGCTCACCCCATTACATGGCACTAGGGATTCGAACTACTGAACTGCTGACCTTTCGATCGACAAGCTCAGTGTTTTAGTCGCTGAGTCACCGCATCCCTTTTTAATTATCTGTTTTTATTTTTATTTTTTATCTGCTCATATTACCTTGCTAATGTGCATTTGGGGAACTCCTAGGGTGACTTTGGGCCAGTTCCTCTCAGGCCCAAAGTTGTTGGGTTGAAAATAATGGAGGTGAGGGATATAATGGATTGTGGAAATTATCTTGGGAGACAGGGGAACAGTCAGATAAAAGGCAGCTAAGCCCACAGAAGAAATGGGGCTGTGTCAGAAGGAAACTCACATACACCCTCTGCTTCTTGAACTGTAAATGTGACTGGAGAAATATACTTTCAGGCTTGCAAGTCTCTGTTAATGTAACCTACAACAAAGCAGAATTAGTTTATCTGGGTGTGGTTCTGTCTGGATTACCTCACAAAGCTGACAGGAGCACTAGATAACCAACTTGACCTCCTGGGAGAAAAGGCCAAATAAAATTCAAATATAGAGATAACAATTGTGCGCAGTAATGGGATTAATGTTTATGCACATGGTGCTAATGCAGCTCTGAACCACATCTGGGTAACCAATGCAAGTTGCCCCTCCTTACATCCACTCTCTTTCCACTGAAGCAAACATTGCCTAATTTCAGCAGTAAGCCTTCAATGTAAGAGCTGGGACCTGCATATTTTCTCTTTCCCCAGCCTGAGCCCAAGGGAAATTTGTTCCGCATTTCAAACAAAGGATAGATTTGTACAGTGCTGATTGGCCAACCCTTCTAAATGACCATTCTTGTGTTTGCATTGGTGGATTTGTGAGCCTCAAGGTTGATCATGAAGCTGCTTCTCTTGCCTACTCAAGCAATTACTAAATTGCCAAATAACAAAATAGATAAAAAGTCAAATAATATTGAGAGGCAAAGACAGATTAAAAATTATCAGGGAGAGACTTAAAGAGATGGGGCACATTTAGCATATATTATCATAAGTGGGAAGTACATGAATAAGTACAAATGCCAGCTCTGACATCCATCTGTTATTGTTTGATAATTCTACAGGAGCCTAAACCACTGTTCGTGTGAACAATTAATTCATTATATTGTGCTACAAGTATGATCCATTGTCAACCAAGATAAAATGCCTGTTTTTTTTTCTTTTTGTTTAGAGACTGGATACCATTCAGAGTGAACATTATGGTTGTTGTTCCTTTTGTTCATTCACTTCTGAATGCAGAAAAGTACTGAAGTGGAGAACATAGGCTGTTGGGCAAATGGAAATTTAATGGCCCACTGCTGTGTCGTGCTGAGCTGGCATGTAAGTGCTTATAATGGAAGGGAAACCAGCAGTAACAATGGTATACAGGGTCATCATAACACACATTGCTTTGTTGAATCAGCCTTTCTCCGTCTGGTTCCCTTCATCCTGTCTGAGGATTCTAGGAATTGTAGTCACAGCGCATGACTACCAGGTTAGAGAAGCAGAACGTTGGAGAAGAGTATATGGAACAAACCTCTACGTAGTTTTCTTTCAGCGCATGCTCATTTATCCTTTGTTTCTACTGTATCTTCCTCTTCCAATTTTCTGCTCCCTTTTCCCCCTTAGGCTGTACAGATACAAAAAAAATGCTAAACTTTTATAAGGTTAATTCTGATTGAAATTTTTGAAGAATGCAATTTACTGTTTATTGATATGCATATTTGATGTTTAAAATTATATTCATTTCAGTTGATCCTATTTTTATACCACATTATACTATTATCTCTTTGTTTAACATTCTAATAGTTTTGTAATTAACATTTTTCATTTTCTCAGGTAATTGTTACATGTATCTACCTTTCCTAATGGCTCTCTTACTGTATTATGAAAGGATGCTTATTTATATTGTATTTCAGTGAACAAATATTTCAATTTTATTTTCCGACTCTGATCCTTTTTTTTTTATTACCCACAGTAGTACATTGAGTATCACTGAACAAAGCTAAGCTGGACTTCTTGTTTTTAGCTGGGACACAATGGAAAAGCTTAGGTGGCTAAAATTGTTCAACCTTGGTGAACAGATGTAACCTGGTCAATAAACTGCAAACCAAGCAAAACTCTAAACTGGCTCTCACATCCCATCTAACAAATATGCTAACACAAACTGTGTAATTCCACCTTCATGTCAGCCTTACAAGGTAATCCAGACAAGAAGCATACCCAGGGGTATTAACCAGGGGTGAAATGTAAAATCTGTTACTACCGGTTCTGTGGGCGTGGCTTGGGGGGGGTAATATGACTGAGTGGGCATGGCCATTTTTTTTTACTTTTAAAAGCATTTTTTCTACAACCTCTTCTGCCGAAGAGGTTGTAAAAAAATGCTTTTAAAAGCCTGTGATGATCAGGCAACTCAGTTGGGATCGCCAGAGGGAAAAAAGCTTTTAAAGGGTTCTGATGATCCCAGCTGAGTTGCCTGATCGCCAGAACCTTTTAAAACCATTTTTTCTGCAACCTCTTCAGCCGAAGAGATTGTAGAAAAAAATGCTTTTAAAGGGTTCTGATGATCCCAGCTGAGTCACATGATCATCAGAGTTTTTTTAAAAAAACTTTTAAAAGCATTTTTTCAGCCAAAGAAAAAATGCTTTTAAAAGTTTTTTTAAAAAAACTCTGATGATCACGTGGCTCAGCTGGTGGGAGAGGGATTTTTTCTACCAGTTCTCCAAACCACCTGCTGCCATCGCTACTGGATTGAGCAATCCAGTCTGAACCGGGAGCATTTCACCCCTGGTATTAGCTCTCTCTTTACTCTAAGGTTATATTAAGAGATTCTTGCAAGTCTGAACATAAATATCTGCGCAGTCTTGCATCAAGCCAAGATTGTTCTTGGGGCGTTGCCAAATCAGAAGAAGGCCCCGGGGAATCAGGCCTTGCCAGCCCCTCCTCCTCCTGGGTGCCAGGGAGGGAGAGGGCCCAGGGGAAGCAGGCCTTGCCAGCTCCTCCTCCTCACTTTCTGAATCATCCTCCTCCAGTAGTCCGAGTCTGGGAACCTGGGTCACAACACCTATGTTCTGACCTAGGCTTCCTTAGAAAGCATAAAGCACAATCTTAGTCCCGGTAAAACCTCTTTTATTTATATGGCTGTGAATTATTGTTATTCACAGTCCACCAGGCTTCACAAACAGTCTTTCAGGGGAATGTTTATAAACACCCACCTTATGTCCCTTGGAATGCTTCCAGAGAACTAATTGCCAAATGCAGGGCAAGGCCAAACTTAGCACAGAGTCAAACAGAACTTTTCAAAGCTTGAACCGACCAGATGAGCTAATTGCGTCCTGCAAAAGCTCACATCCTGTTCGCTCCTCTTTTATGTCTTTTGGGAGGGTCAATCATCTCCAAGCCTTACTTCCAAGTTGACCCTGTTTTCTTAATTGTTCTTGTCTTCTGGCAGCTCTGCACATGCACACACTGGGAACAGGCTCCCGCTGTTCTTCTGCCTCACTGATGTCAGACTCTGGAGGCTCCAGAGACTCCAAAGGCAGCACATAACTATCAAATGGCCTTGGCCCCCTCTCTGCGTCTGATGCAGAGCCCTCGTCCAAGCTTTCCCCAGCCTGCAGGACTGGCCCAAGTTCCTCCCCAACCTCCTGACTGTCCGACACTGCTGCCAGCTCCACTGGCCACTGGCAGGCCACAACAGCCTAGTCTGTGGCTTTTTCTCCCATCTTCCAAGGCCATTCCCACATACCATTATATTTCCACAGTCTAAGATCTTTTAGTTACACTGGGACTAGAACACATAAAATTTGTAACGTTCAATTTGGAAGAAGCTTCTATTTTGATGTGCAAATGGAGACAAAGCTGGATTGAAGATTTCTAAGAATACATATAAAAAAAGATACAAATGCAGATATAGACCATGTTAGATTACCTGAAATGATATTTCAGCCTATATTTCTTTTCCATTTAAGATGCATTACCAAGTGCCCACATTAAATGAGCCAAAAGTGTGACCATAAGAGAAAAGACCTTTTGAGTAATATTATCTTCTTGTGGTGTCCTTTTTATTTTCCAGATAAAACTAATCAACAGAAAAAGAAAAAATGTATATAAACAGAGTTAGTTAATTCACATTAAGTATGTAAGTAAAGATAAAAGTGAGGTAGGGCCTGGAAATTTATCTCATTAACAAAACAGTTCCAAAAGTGTTACTAGATCACTTAAAAGTCCTCCTTATTGCTCCAATAAGTAACTACATAAAAACAAAAACAAAACTCCTACTTCAAACATAGGCAAGGCACAAATATTAACAATATATTGCCACAAGCCAGGTGTAGGTTTTCCTCTCTAATATTATTGGTTTTGGATGTCTCTTATGTGGAAGAAGTTCCCAGTCCTTGATGTGCTGATAAATTACAGATGTTAGGAATACAGCCAAGCAGTTATGCATCCTTAATCAGCATAAATCAGTCTAAAATTTTCCAAAATATAGCAATAATAGAACAAACTATTTTCTAAGGTGTCTAATATACCAAACTGAATTTTGCTTTGCAAACATAGTCTATATTTGCAAACTATCTATGTATCCTCCTTGTCCACACATTAATTTATAGATTGCCTTCTTCTCAAGTTAATTTGCCTTATAAATATCTTTGGGTAATATAACGTTGTCTGAATTTCAATACTTCTACTTTTGCGTGAACAATATGAGCCAAAACCTGATACACATTTTGTGGTAGAACATAGGAACTGAAAAAATATTATGGTCTGCAAGAGCTCTTGAAGCCAATATAGCAAACTTCATAAAGGAAAAAGTTCAGAACTGTTGACTTGGAACAGCAGTATAATATTAGTTTATTAAAACATAATCGCATATAGAGAACAAATCACAGATAACTGAGGTAATTAACTTAACATTTATTTTGTTTTGCAATATATAAACAAATTCAGGGACTTTACTGTATTACACAGTGTGACACTCCACTTCAATCGGTAGATTTTGATTGCATTAAATGGCACAAAATTGTCAATTATTTACTTATAATACGTTACATTAACCATCATGGTGATCAGAGAGAAGAAACTCATTTTTTTCTCCTCCTTCAACATCAGAAAGCTCCAAGGATGCTGTGTAGCTAGTTCTACATCAGACATCCCCTTAAGGTTTTAAGAAGTCTCCAAGCAATCTGTAACAAAGGACAATCACTGTTGTAGGTTGTATTAACCAGATAAGCAGTTGCAATTAGTGACACCTGCTCCATACATGATAAATGGTCATAATAATATCTGAGCTCTCAAGCTTTATTGTGCAGATATAATGATACGAGTGTTTCCTGCTTCATTGATTTAATTAGCATTAGTCATATTCAGGCAAGGAGATGTTCTATTCTGAATATTAATTCGGCAGTCAAATAGCATTTAGACCTTATATTTAATTGTGGGGTTTTTTTGGTAAGTTTAAAATGAAATTTGTTTTATGTTCCTGATAGAGACTTATATTTTTTGGTATGGTTGATAAAGAGATGAAGGAAATATAATTTAATTGAAATTTAAAATCTGATTATCCCATAAGTAGAATATGAATTGTGATTTTCATCTGCACAAGAGAGATTTTATCACATTTCCAGAGCACGCACTCACAGAAGAGATAAAACATTGATTCTAATAATATTGTGGCTTCACAAGTAATTACCATGGTTGGGGGTTCCTTTTTGCATTTAATAGCCACAAGACAAGGAAAACAAGTCTAGAGTAAGTGGCTACAATGCTTATTATTGCTTCCTATAGATTTGATTCAAATATTTCTATAAAAGTCGAGATTGGTTTGTCTCTGTAGAGATTATATGTGAAGGTGAGCCAGGAGTGCTATTCAGCAGGTTCTGACAGGTTCTGGAGAACCAGTAGCGGAAATTTTGAGTAGTTCGGAGAACCGGCAAATACCACCTCTAGCTGGACCCAGAGTGGAGTGGAAATGGAGATTTTGCAATATCCTTCCCCCAGGAGTGGGGACGAAATGGGGATTTTGCAGTATCTTTCCCCTGGAGTGTGGTGGGAACAGAGATTTTGCCACACCCACCAAGCCACGCCCACCAACCCACACTACACCCACCAAGCCACGCCCACAAAACCAGTACTAAAAAAAGTTGAATTCCACTCACTGAGGTGAGTTCATTAAATGAACAATCTCACGATCACCCAAGTGCAATTGGTGTGCCAGTTGTAGACTTAACTGGACCAAGACATCACACAGTAATGTCTGCTTCACCACTGTTTATTTGGACTTCAGCAAAATCTCTACACAGCACTGAAGTCCTCTCAAAAATTCAGTTCACCCAGAGTATAATGGCCAGGTCTTAACTGGTATATGAATACCAACCATGAAGACCATGAACATATTACTGTACATCTGTGTGACAGTATGATAGGATGTAGCATGGATTTATAGGAGGCAGGAGTTCCTTCCCAGAGAGCAAAAAGACAGCAAAGCTTGGAATCAATAAATGAGAATATTTGTAGTTCAGGGTTGAAATTAAGGGTCCTTGGTGTTCTCTGAGCTTGCTTGCACTGCGGAAATTATCTAGTTTGGGTAATGAAAGTCTGCAAGGAAAAAAAAACTTGGAATGTCTGGTAGGTAGGAAGAGGACAAAGACAGCCACTCCACAGCAGTTCAGAGTATATCTATGGTTATGAAGAAAGTTGCTTTAATATATAAGCAAACAGCAGCAAAGAAACTACTCAGAAGTAATTTCATAAAAAGTAACTCTGTTTTTGGTTCTTGAAGCCTGACAGTCAGACTCTACACTGGCTTACTATTAGCTTTTCGGGCAATTCAAATTTATAAGGTAAAGGTTCCCCTCACACATATGTGCTAGTCATTCCCGACTGTAGGGGGCGGTGTTCATCTCCGTTTCAAAGTCGAAGAGCCAAAGTCGAAGAGCCAGACGTCTCTGTGGTCATGTGGCTGGCATGACTAAATGCCAAAGGCATACGAATGTTGCTACGTTCCCACCCTATTTTTCTATTTGCATTTTTTACGTGCTTTTATGAACTGCTAGGTTGGCAGAAGCTGGGACAAGTAACGGGAGCTCACCCCATTATGCGGCATTAGGGATTCGAACCGCTGAACTGCCAACTTTTTAATCGACAAGCTTATAGGTCATGTCTAAAAAATCCTTGGTGCTGAGGTATTTGTAAGCTGTGTCCTCCAACCAAAATTGACCTTTCCAACTCACACACCTGGGAGGAATTGTGGTGACCCCCTATTTTCACAAACATGGTGTGAAGCTGCCCTTCTCAGTGATAGTGACTTTAGTAGAGATTAGCTTCTGCTTTGAAATCAGGTTGGTCCATAAACCTTTAGCCTTCTGGAAATTATATAAAATAAAGTTTGAGGTAGCTTATGAGTGGTGATGAAATTCCCAGGACCAAGTGAGATTCAAGGGTTTTTCATACTTGACAGTTGCCACAGTTGATGTCTGCATTATTCTAAACTTACCAAATTTGGAAAACACTGTTTTAGAATTATTGGAATTGTTTTAACTGAATTGCTCTTGTGTGTGTGTGTGTGTGTGTGTGTGATCTGTGTGTGTGTGATGTGCTTCATTATGCTAAACTACTGAGAATCTAGTTGATTGTGGCAGTTATAAATCTGGAAGACAAAAATAAATAAATAGAAAAATATGGGAAAAATACACTGTGAAAGAAAAGAAAAATAATGAACCTTTAGCCAGATCTCTAAAATGGTATCCTATGAATTCTGCTATCTCTCATAAGAACATGTAGACAGAGGTCGGAGAATGTTATTTGATTTTGCCAAAGGCAAAGAAGCTTTAACCAATGTAACAATAATATTCTCCAAGTGCATCTGGAATTACAAATCATTAAATATGAAAAATATTCAATTGGTCACTTTAGCAAAGAGTATGATGATATTAAAAAAAGTCACAATTACTGAATTAAAACTACCAATAGGTACTTTTTAGGTGTGTTATGTGTGCAATTAAATTTTTAAAAAGGGGCCCTCAATCACATATTTACACTCACCTATTTCTGTACTTGATTTCTTAAAAGAAGGCATAGTTTGCCAGTATTGTGTGGAACATTTTACAGGCAGGGATCGCTTTAAAAAAAAGATCCTTAAAATATACACAAGTAAAATGCCTATATATTTCAGCACCTAAGACATATTCAAAATTGTGAAATTGCACTTCCATTTAGTTTTCAATAGATGGCACTTAATGTAAGCTACATGGTTACAAAGAAAAGGGAATTTTAACAACTACTTTGAGATACTGATTGCACTACGGTATAAGCTTTTCAAATATAAATACAAATTATTGAATATGTCAGTGTTACCTCCACAGGAAAATGGTGCATAGCCCTACAATCAAACATAGAGTACAAGGAAGGCTGAGAATATAGTAGCACAAATACCATGATCTACTTCAGGCATTAATTCAGTCTGCTTGTCATATATATATGGGAATGCTACAAGATGCCCAACTTGTATTACCATGCTCTTTAATCCTACTCTTTAATGTTTATCTCATATCCATGTATAACTTTGACAATGGAGAGTAATTATTATTCATATTCCCACTCTAAACGAGTTGAAGGTACTATTTTGAAAATGCCACCGAGGCAATGTGGAACTATTCAAAACAATTGCACACGACAACACATACAAAGAATGGGCATAGTAAATTATTTTTACAATAAAGAACTTTTGGAGAATTTGAACATTCAAATAAGGGTCAATAAGTAGTCATAATAGCCAAAAAAAAAAAAAGCCTAGTTAAACAATCAGTAACTGATGAGTTTGCATGGAAATATATACTTGAACGGATTGGGGTATAATGTGATACACCAAATGTTTCTGGATTAAAATCAGGGAGGAAGGCATAATGGTTTAAATGAAGGGAGAGATCATGGTTAAAGAAGTAGAGAGGGATCATAGTTTCAAAGCAAAGCACCTGCTCTGAATAGAGAGAGTCTGCAGATTCAAATCTTGGCATCTCTACTTGAAAGGCTCTGATAGCAGGCAGGACTAAAAGAGAACCAGGGGTGAAATGCTCCCGGTTCAGACCAGATCGCCTGATCCGGTAGCGATGGCAGTAGGTGGTTCGGAGAACCAGTAACAAAAATCCCTGCCCCCTCCATGCCCAGCTGAGCCACGCGATCATCAGAGGTTGTTTTTTTTTACTTTTAAAAGCATTTTTTCTTCTGCTGAAAAAAAGCTTTTA
This sequence comes from Ahaetulla prasina, assembly GCF_028640845.1. NCBI lineage: Eukaryota > Metazoa > Chordata > Lepidosauria > Squamata > Colubridae > Ahaetulla > Ahaetulla prasina. Next base: position 28,439,771 of record NC_080543.1, on the reverse strand, counting down.
AAAGTAAAAAAAAAAGCCTCTGATGATTGCGCGGCTCAGCTGGGATCATCAGAACCCTTTAAAAGGTTTTTTTTCTTCTGGTGATCCCAGCTGAGTTGCCTGATCATCACAGGCTTTTAAAAGCATTTTTTACAACCTCTTTGGCGGAAATTGTAGAAAAAATGCTTTTAAAAGTAAAAAAAAAAGTTGGCCACGCCCACCCAGTCACATTATCCCACCACCACCAAGCCATGCTCACAGAATTGGTAGTAACAAATTTTACATTTCACCCCTGAAGAGAACCCTGCCTGAGATTACTGTCAGGAAATTGTTATTTGCCTAACTAGTTGGCCAGGCAATATATAAACTAACTATGTACGTTTGTAGAAAGGCATGATATTGCTTTAAGGCTGTGCTGCATCATGCGAGCATCCTGATTGGTTGAGCTCCGTAGCCAGTGTATAAAAGGACTACTAAATTATGGCTTATGGGGAATCTACAGGTACGCTACAGCATTGTAACCTAATGACATGCTGCAACTGTATATTTGAGCTTTATGATCATTGCTTGATCATGGCTAGTTACTGATTCCTCAATATTTACTGGCTGTTGTGAATTAAACTGTGTTTTGCCGAACTGAAAGAAGATCTTGTTTGTTGTGCAAGTCTACGTTGGTAAGAAGACTTGATATTTGTAACATCCCTGACTGGCTTTATGTGTGTATGACCTGGATTGTTTTTGGACTATGTCTTTGCCTTTTCCCTAAAAGTAAAGGAATATCAAACCCCCGTTTGTCTGCAAGTGTCTGTTATTGTATACAACCAGTCTCAGTCGTTTTCATGTGCAGGGTACTTTGCTCAACAGTCCACAACCTTGGTTGTGAACCCAGATTACCCTTAACATTTACCACAAATAAAATCTAAAACTAGGTAGAACTGGCATTTGGTACATTCTTTTTCAAGTCAGAATAACAGAGTTGGAAGTCTTCTAGTCCAACCCCCTGCTCAAACAGGAAACGTTATAGGAAACCCTATAACGTTTCAGACAAGTGGTTATCCAATCTCTTCTTAAAAACTTCCAGTGATGGAACAGCCATAACTTGTGGAAACAAGTCATTCCACTGATTAATTGTTCTGTCAGGAAATGTATCCTTAGTTCTAGATTGGTTCTCTCCTTGATTAGTTTCCATCCATTGCACCTTGCCCTGCCTTCAGGTTGATCTCCTCTTCTTTGTGGCAGCCCCTTAGATATTGGAACACTGCTGTGAAGTTAGCCCTAGTTCTTCTTTTCATTAAGCTAAACATACCCAATTCCTGCAACCGTTCTTCGTATGTTTTAACTTCCAGTCCCTTAATCATCTTTGTTGCTCTTCTCTGTACTCTTTCTAGAGTCTCAACATCTTTTTTATATTTTGGTGACCAAAACTGGATGCAATATTCCAAGTGTGGTCTTTCCAAGAAATTCTAAAGTGGTATTAACCCTTCATGTGATCTTGATTGTATACCTTTGTTAATGCAGCATAGCTGCATTATTCTGTACCTGTGCATTTGGTTTTTCTTGCCTAAATGTAGTACCTCACTTTTCTCACCATTGAATTTTATTTTGTTAGATAGGGCCCAGTGTTCCAATCTTTCAAGATCCTTCTGTATCTTAAACCTATCTTCTGGAGTTTTGGATATTCCTGCCAGCTCCATGTCATCTGCAAATTTGATCAGTTCCCCTTTTATCCCCTTGTCAAAATCATTGATGAAGATATTGATGATACTTCTATTTGTGTATGTGGAACCCCAGTGTCATTGAGTTGGTGCCCCGTCCTAAAGCCCTACCAATGTGGAGGCATACATCTCATCCTGGGACTATGCAGAGACCAATAGCCATTTTTTCTCTCTTTACACAACAAAGTTTTTCTTTGGCAAAACCAAAACTTCCTGTGCAGGAGATACGTGCTGCCCACCATACGACTGGGCTGCCTTATGTGCAAGCAAGCAGAGTCATATCCACAGAAATACTGAAACAGAATCCCACTGCGTCCTGCTGCCCTCAGCCAGGAAGAAGCACGTCCAATATTCTTTTTGCTTCAGCACAACAGGCACGTAATGTGCAGAACAGAACACAGCCCTGCCGAACAGGTTTTGATACATCCCATAAGTCATACAAAGTTTTAAAAAAAACTTGCAGAAGCTTTAGCCAAGAAATTCTGAATTCTTTAATATCTAGCAAGTAGAGATATGATGTTTTTGTAAACCTGGGTGGGAGCAAAGGAAAAAGTAAGGATATCCAGGTTAGAAAAAGAGGGGTGAAAGAGTTTTGAGAAGGACAAACAAATTGTCAGATACATTTCGTATTTACCATTTCTTTGTGGAGTAACTTCTCGGAAATTCAACAGGAGCCTTTTTGGAACGAATGGCAGGACATTACATTTAGCGTACAGGAAAAACAATGCATCCCACAAAATCAAATAAATTGCATCATTAAAGGAAATAGATCCACAAGGGATTCAGTCTTGTCTGTCGGTGCATGTTTACTTTGAAATGCAGGGGAAAATGAAATACACCTCCAAGATAATCTCAGGATAAAAATGTGAACATTTATGGCTCAAAGGGTTAGACGCAAATATATTAAAGTGAAGTTCGGTCTTCCATGTTATGTCTTCTATACCAGGTGTATAGAAGACATAACATTGGAGACTCCTGTTCTATACATTACATGAAAGTTACGGGTGTTCAAAAATTTGGTGAGCAGTAAAGCTGTTTTGAAGAAAAGATAGAAAATAACTCCATAAGTCTGAAATGTCCAATAGCCCATCAGATAAATAAAAACCAGACAACCCTGATCTTGGGGTTTCCATACAAAAAGCAGAAGAAGAAGCTTTCCATAGCATAAAAGTAAATCTATTTGATGATCTAACATCTCTAGCATCTGCAAGTTGATCTCATTAAAAGCAGAGCCAGAGCAAACATGAAAGGCAACAATGGTACCTTGGGGTGAAGATCCAGGGACCATGGGCCAGAAGCCTTTTTCAATGCCTGAATGAAGGAATATTTGCCAGCATTGATGGCTCCTCTGGATCAGGGGTGTCAAACTCAAGGCCGGGGCCGAGATTCTGGCCAGCAGGGTGCTTAGATGCTGACTTCAGGGCCACCCTGGAAAGAGAAAGGATTGGCCTGTGGTGCCTCTGCCAGAGGAAATGGGCTCTGCCGAGCTCTGTTTTCACTGGCAGAGGATTGCAGGAAGCCATCCTAGCTGAAAACGGAGCTTGGGAGGCCATTTTCTTTAGCAGAGGCACCACAAGCTGCCACAGGCACCCGTGACACAAGTGACATCAAGCTGGCCACACCACCCTAGCCACGGTCATCCCAGCGCCGCCGCCCCCCCGGAGGTCAAACACAACCCTGATGCGGCCCTCAATGAAATTGAGTTTGACACCCCTGCTCTGGACTATGAAAGTGAATGAAGTAGTCAGAAAACCACTTCAAGACCAGGGCTAGATAAATTTTGACTCTCCAGATATAATTGATTTTATTTCTAAATAGACCTAGGCAAGATATCCAAAATTGAGAGATATTGAGGGGCGTAAATCTGCAATAAGATTGAGGGCTCCTACCACTGATAACCAACATATGGACAGTTAGCCCACAGTTTTATTCTGTAGGGGAAAAAATTAAAAAGCAAAAAAACCAGTATTTTTCTGGCTTGTCTGTAAACCACATTTGGTCTGAGGAATATATCACATGCATGGTAGCTTCAATCAGAAGTTTATTTTGCAATATTTTTATTTGCATTGCATTTTTTTTTTCAGTTGGAAAGCCCTTCCCTTCCTTCTGCTTTCCAAAGTTGTTCATGAACTATATACATTTATAAAAATGAGTAACTTTATTAAGTATAAAGTTGTTTACAAATATGCTTGTGTTCTTGAGCTAAGCATTAAACTAGTAAACAATGGCATTGCCAATTGTTTGGCTTTCTTGTACGAGGCTTTTAAGGACTATGGAATCACAAGATCCAAATGCACCTTGAATAATCACAATATATTTGTTGTCTCTCCCTTTTATACGGGTTGGGATTAGACTCCCCAACTGAAGCTCCAACCCATGAAAGGTACTAGGAGAAAGCTGAGCCAAAGAAATGCTGTGAATAACACTTGGGCTTTGTTTGACCATTTTTTTCCTTAACGTGCCTAAAATTAAAGAAGCCATTATCAGTTTCCTACAGATTCTTTGGAAGCTGATCTGCTTCATTAAGAAACTCAAATTACGGAAGCAATCTTGTTAGAGCTACTTCCCCAGTTTTTGCATCCTGCTGTGGTGATTCATGTCTTTTTGTGTTAAGCATGGAATCCAAAAGATATTTTTAAAAGGGTCTTCTCATTATGGCTGGTAATTGCATTTTCTTTTTCTTTTCTCTCTCAAGATTTTCAGTTTATTGAGAATCAAGGGCTCCGATTGCATCTCATAATCCCCAAGTTTGTCACCATTCCCAGTTTCACATCTGCCATTGTTTTAACTACCCTGGAAGATTAAAAGCATTAAGAAGCAGGTCAGACCCTCCAGACAACATATTTTACAATATAGTGTGAATGACTTTATAACCCCAGATCCCTACTTTCTCCAAGAAAATATTTTATGCAAATGCAAAAGTGCTTGAGCTATAAATTATTTATGAAGCTGCAGAGGGATAAGATCTATGAATAATTTACATATTTTGCCAGGCTAATGTTAGGGTGGCTATGATAAATAATTCTGTGTAATGAAGTTTCCAGTTTAACAAGAAAGCTTGCATCCTCTTTTTAATGGTATTAATATAATTTAGCCAGGTGGGATGAGGACACGCCTTCTAGGCAATGATGCAGCGCGGCTGGGTAGAACTAAGATTTTTGGCTTTTTTTCGGTTTGAACAGGATTTTTAAAAAGGATTGTTTAGGCATTATGCTATCTCAAAAGAGAGAGAAAGTATTAGGAATTGTCTCTAGGATGTCGACAGAGGGATCCAAAAACTCAAGATGATGGATGGAGCTGCAAGACTGAAGCCTCACTTTTATTATGTGTCATGGAAAGAAGAATATACGGTATACCAAAATGGAAAAATGGATCTTGAAATCCATTGGAACTAGATGGCAAGATGGCAAAATTGACTGCTCTGCTTAGAGACAAAAACTTGACTAAGTTTCTTGTGACTTGAAGGCTACTGTTAGGTTTCTTACAAGACAGGGCGAAAAATCATCTTTTGATGTTGAGATTTGACGATTGGCTTGGCTTGGCTTGGCTTGGCTTGGCTTGGCTTGGCTTGGATTGGATTGGATTGGATAGGATTGGATTGGATTGGATTAGAGAAACATTCCAGCTTTTTAAATAAAAGGTTATTTACATTTGACGATTTATGATGCATTAGATTAAAATTAAACATGTGAATATTGGTATTTTGGAATGTTGATTACTAATATTTTAAGATGGTTTAAACATAGGTGTTATTTGTTTAAACTTAGAGAAAGATTGTTGTATTTGTATTATCTCTGGACTAAAAAGAGAAAGTCAGAGGTCATTTTTGGTACAAAATTGTTTGATGTATATTTTGTCACTTTTAATTTGTTTTACTATTGCCTTTCCCTTTTTTTATGTTGGTTTGTATTTTAATATTTGACTCTGAAATTTAATAAAGAGAGGATTTTTTTTTAAAGGAGGGTTGTGATTGATTGCACAATTATATTTGCCAGTTTGATTTTTTTGACACCTTCCTTGAAAACTCTCATGAGTGATCCCCCAGACTCTCAAGTCTGTCCAATCTTGCTACAAATGTTATCCCAAAGAATGGGGGATCATTGTCAGAGAACTGAGAAACTTCGTGAGGAGCAGTGGTGGGATTCAGCCAGTTCGCACCACTTCGGGAGAACCGGTTGTTAACTTTCTGAGGCCTTTGGTGAACTGGTTGTTGGAAGAAATCATTAAGGCAGAGAACTGGTTGTTAAATTATTTGAATCCCACCACTGGTGAGGAGGTTCCTTTTTCGAAATGGTTAGAGGGAGTTTGAATTTATTCCCAAATTCCCAATAAATTTCTTTGGGATTTTAAGGATCAATCTGACCCATAAAGCACCTTTTCCAATCCTGTCAACATTTTAACTGATTTAATATTACAATTGGAATTTAAAACTCTCTGAAACTCTTCTATTTCTCCTCTTTAGAAATATGTGACATAGAACAGTGGTCACCAACCGGGTGGTCCCCGAGAAAATGTTGGTGGTCCGCGGCGCACAGAGAATGAAAGAGAGAGAAAGAGACAGAATGAAAGGCAGAGAGAATGAGAGAGAAAGAAAGAAATAGAGAGGGAATCAGAGACAGAATGAGAGAGAATGGGTAGGAGAGGGGGGGAGAGAGAGAGAATGAGAGAGAAAGAGTAGGAGAGAGAGAAAGAGAAAGAGAAAGAGAGAGGGAGAGAGAGAGAGAGAAAGAAAGAGAGAAGAGGGAGAGTACTTGAAGGACCCCATCCCATCACAGGGAGTTCAGGCGCTTCAGCAAGGGGCACACTGGATTTTTATTAGTGGTCCACGGGATTTAAAATTATAAACTTGGTGGTCCCTGAAGTCCAAAAAGTTGGGGGGCTCTGATATAGAAAATACTGCAAGAAAAAAAAAAGCAGCGTAGTTTTATTCATCTATCCATTCATTCATCTTAAACAGCTGCTATCTCACTAACATGACGCTAGGTAGAATTTAAGAATGGCTTTTAAAAATAACTGATGCATTGGTTGACAGTTTCACATGTTGTATGACATAGGACTTGAATGGAAACTAAAGAGAAGTCGTTTAACATAAATTTAATACAAAGTGCCAGATCTATCACTTACATTTGGATCAATGCAATCAGATGACTGTGGTATTTGTTTGTTTAAACAATTTATAGAACTACTGATCTCACTGTGGCAGGTACTTTTCATTTGGATTAAGGGATCAATTTAAGAGGGAGAAAAATCATGGATTAGAAGTGGGGGGAAGGTTTCCTTGGATACTGATATGCCAATCAGAGCTTATTGTCAAGAAGACAGCTGCAATCTTATTTATAGATTCCAGTTGCAAAGGAAAAAGCTGTGATCTCTTCCCATCACTCTGTCAGGCTCTAGTGTGCAAATGATAGTTGACAACTGCATCAAGAGCAGCCTGGATAAAAGCAGAGATACCAGGAGCAAAAACTTCAAAGGCAGACTAGTGAGTGGTTCTGGAGAATTTCAGAATTTCTCCCTCCGTGTTCAAGTTTAGCTGCAGATTACTGAAGAACGCTTTAATAACATTGAAAAGAGAAAGTGATAGGAAGCATTATGATAAAAATGAATTAAATGTTCACAGCGCCTTTTTTTAAAAAAAATCACCTGGGACACACTTCAAATATCTTCAGATCCAGCAGTTATAACCAGATCCCTGCAATCAGATGACTATGATACATTTGTTTAAACAATCTTGTTTTTGCTGATTTCTTCCCTTGGGTGAAGAAGTTAATAAATGTAAGAAAAGACATTTTAAAAAATGGAAGAATTTCTTTAAAAAACATGGTTTCATTTGAATATGCATACATTAGAGCAGGGGTGTCAAACGCACGTCATCATGGTGACATCACGTGATGTATCAGGACTTTCCCCCCCCCTTTCCTAAACCGAGTGTGGGCGTGGCCAGTGTGTGACACATCCGGCCCATGAGGCGGGAGTTTGACAGCCCTGCATTAGAGAGCAAATTTTAATACACACCGTAACCCTGTTCTGACAATAAATTCATTTGAATTCAGAGAAGAGTTTGCTATGTGATCACTCTAATCCAGTTAATACTCTAACCCTAGATGTGTTCATTTTAGAGCTAAAGAGAGACAGATTAATTGTCTCTTCCCAGATCTAGGGTAAAGTTTTGGAGAAGTCCAACAAATATGGAGCTTTCCCAAGAACAGATAATCCTTTTTTCTCCTTCCATAGTGGTTGAAAAATGGCAGAGGGCGATGGGGCAGGGGTGAAATGCTACTGGATCGGACCGGATTGCGCGATCTGGTAGTGATTGTGGCCGGTAGTTCGGCAATCCGGTAGCGATGGCCGAGCGAAGCTCAGCCCACCCGCCCAGGGGTCATTACTTCCCAGTTTTAACCAGGAAGTAAGTATTTTTTACCTTCTGCGCATGCGCATGCACTCCCAAGCTGGTAAGGAAGATAAGTAGATTTCACCCTTGGGATGGGCTTATAAAGTCCTCACTCATCTACATGGTGTGATAGTCCATGTAGAAGCATAGAACTGGACAACCCAGAATGACATATCAGAAAAATGGATAGACAAGAGATGGGACAATGGGAGCAATACTTGCTGTCAGGGAATTTCTTCAGGATAGAATAAATTACACACATATATATTTAAAAGGAAGATAAAAACTAATATAAAGTAAGAAAAAAGTGAAAGTTAAATGTGCAAGAATTGTGCACAATTCTATTTCAGACTTAATCATACAATGTTCAAAATGTTAAACTCTTTTTGTCTTTCGAATAGCTGTAAATAAGAAAAGTATTGCTAACTTATGCTTTTCTGCCTCCAGTTCTTCTTTTGATTCTATTTTGTATTCCCCTTGACAAAATTCTAGCATCTTATGATAAATTGTGTTTACCTATCATTTCTCAAGTATAAAATGCTTCTTGTGTTTCTTATTCTTGTTCTTCTGAGAGCCACAATGGCTCTTTGTTTTTAAGGCTCTAGGATTTCAAGCATAACCTAATTTTTATCTGTATCAAGTTCTCAATATGACACTTCTAACATGATTTTAAATTCTACATTAACTTTGGTTTTGTTTGTACCACAGGTACTGATGCTACCTAAATTTCAGATCATGTTCTTCTAACTCCAAAGCCTTTTATTTCTCAACAACACATACTTTTTCTTTCTTTCTTTCTTTCTTTCTTTCTTTCTTTCTTTCTTTCTTCCTTCCTTCCTTCCTTCCTTCCTTCCTTCCTTCCTTCCTTCCTTCCTTCCTTCTTTCAAACCAAAGAGCAAGCTGCAAAATATAAACTCAATTCAAGTAAACCCAATCTTCCTCTTTCCTTTGCATTTTTAACACCTTATATTCATGTTAGATTACCTTTTGCCACTGTTTAAATGTGCATCAGTTGCCAACACAGGCATTCTCTGAAACAAACAAACAAATAACAAATATATTTTGTCCCTTTATCAAATACGTGTTTCTTGTAGGCAAATAATACTTTTTTCAAATAATGACTGCTTTGAGGAGTATTTGCTCCATTTATATTTCACATTAAGCATTTGTAATCATAATCAAGCAAAAAATTAAGAAAAGTCTATACCTGTAGGTATATACCTATACACACATATACATATATACACGTGTGTGTCTGTGTGTAAGTAATATATATATATTTATGTAAGTATATACCTATACCTGTATATCTGTACATATAGTATCATGTATCATCCTTTCAGTTTCCTGTTGTACCTGTGAAGTTTTTATGTAGTCTCATCTGATTTCCCCCCTCCATTTGAAACTTCTCCAATTACTCTTTTAATTTTTTTCTAGAAATTCTCTCACTTGACGGACAGAATTTAGTTGAAACGTCTGCTGCCTAAAAGTAAAACTCACACCTCCCAATTTATCCCATTGAACTGGGAATCTTTTTCTGTTTTAATCTCTCATTAAAAAAAGAATACTCTTTTCCGACATGCAATATTCTAATGGGAATTTATTTAAGAACAATTAAATATATGGCACAATAGACATTGCTGAAGGAGCGTGGGTGGCATTGCAGTGGCAAATGGTGGCCAGCTGGCGAATCCTGGACAGCGCTGTCTTTCTGGATAGATAGAATAGAGGATAGAATAAATAAAATTACCAGGATTTCCTGTAAAGGCTTAAGTGCTGTACCGACTCTGCTCATCTCCAGGAATATATGCTGAAGAAGGGGGATATTTTTCTGATGCCCCCAAAAGATAGCAGAAGGCAACACATCCAACCTGTATCGAATGAAGTGTGGCAGACTTTCAGGACTGTGGTGGATGGGATAAGCATTTTGGTACATACTCATCTAAAATTCCCACATGCTGCAACGCTGAGAAACAGACTGTTATGAAGATTCACATCCCAAATATGGTACTTAAGGATCCTTCTGGCATGTTCAAAGCCTGGTATTCAAAGCTTCTCCAATGATGGTCCTAAGAAGTAAAGCTTACCAGTAACTTTAAAAAATAAATCCAGGAATCTTTAAGAACAGACCGATTGAGGGAAAAGATCACTGTAACCAAAGGTTAAAATGATGATACCAAGGTCTAGCTTTCAGAAAGAGTAAACCCATCTGTCATAAAGTATAGCAGTATTACTGCATGTTGGCACTGCATGAAGAGTCATAAAGAACTAAGACCAAATAGCTTCAAGGAAGTTAATGTCTCTAAAATCCCAGTCTTGAATTGCTGACACATGATCTGAGCTATCAAAACTTTATAAGCTACAAGGATAATATGAGCTCCTTTCAAGTGGAAAAATCTCAGGAAGACCCATGATGAGTGATGAGTATAAAAAAATGTTCTCTCCAAGACATTCTTGACATTCTTAAATTTGATGATCAAATGGTTCTATGTGTGGTTCTATTTATGTACAATGCCTTGTCATTTTTCACTTTATCAGTTATGAAACCTGTGTAAAAAAATAGTTTCTTAAAGAGGACCAAACTATATTATTAGTTTTGTAAATGTCAATGATGACTAACCTTGTAAATTATGGGTATTAAACATTACAATAGCTAGACATGAATGTAATAGTTAACCAGTGAACAAACAGACATGAGTCAAAGAAAAGAGAAAGTTTGTTAATTATAAGTAATTATAATTAACCATAGGGTCAAAGATGAAATGTTTCCTCTTCTAAAAAATCTCCAGGTTTTTCTTGCCTTGGAAAGCCAATTGGTATTTTCTGTGACTACCACTTATCTTCAGTGAGATGGGTGGCCCTTTCTCTGTGCTTCTTCAGATATTGATATTCTCTCCGCTATTTAAAAGACGTCTACATGAAGATATTGCATGAAGTCATTAATCAATATGATACATGTTCTCCATCTCCATCAAGGTCAACCAGGTGACAAAGTGGTGGCTCTGCCTGTGTCTGAAGGCTATAGAGGTTTGGATCAGAAGGAAGAGGCCTCAACTCAACACTGACAGGACTGAACGGCTTTGAATTTTAGGGTCCCCTGCAGCCAGTGTTTTTCTATCTTTCATTATGCATGGGGCTTGCACTAAGCTGGGGGGAGGGCTTGGAATTATAGCTTTTGTTCAAAGAGCAGCACACCTTATTTTGTGTGCCAGATGCACCTTTTCCTGGAGTAGTAGGATGCACTGTTCATGGTCACTCATATCTTAGTCAACTCCCACAAAGATTACTGCAACATGCTCCAATGTTCTTGAAGACCATCCAGAAACTATCCAGAAATCCAGAAAGTCCAGAATCAGCAACAGAGCGATGAATGGACACACCTCAGTAGGCCCATGTTGCTTGTGCTCTGTGAGCTGCACTGGCTATAGCATGCTGAATGGCTAGAAGGCCCTTCAGCATTGAATATGCTGAAGGGCTAGAAGGCCCTTCATGGCATAGGCTGAGTTATTTGCACAAACACCTCTCCCCAGCTTTTCTTACCCTTTTGGTTCTGCCAGGAGAGGCACACTCTGGTTCCCTCAGTTACAGTAAAGATTATAATCTAATGGGAGCTAGAAAATGGACTATTTCTGTTGCAGTGCCTACCCTCTGGAACACCATGTCCCAGACATTAGATTGTGAAAGGCTAGCAGAATCAGAGCCAAAGTGCTGAAATTAGGGATATGCTCCATGGCTTCAGGTCCAAAGTTAAATGACCCATATTATTCTTACCATTTAATGTTTCTTGGTTTGTTTTTGTCAACCATTGTTGGTTTTTATGCTTTTACTGATACTTGTTGTGGCCCACCAGCAGCCAGCGGAGCTGGTAGCAGACTCAAGACAGTGAGGAGATTGGGGAGGAACATGAGCCAGTCCTTGAGTCTGGGGAAGACTCTGATGAGTGCTCTGCATCAGAGGCAGAGATGGGACCAGGGTTGTCTGACAGTTGTCAGCTGCCTTCGGAGTCGGACATCAGTGGGGCAGAAGAACAGCTGGTTGCCAGTGTGCACATGCGTAGAGCTGCCAGGAGAAGGGAACAGCTAAGGAATAAGGGTCAACTCATGAGTAAACCACAGGTGGACAGTGAATGGCCCCTCCCATAAGAAATAAAGAAGTATGAAAGGGGCGGGGAGTTTGCAGGAGACAATTAGTTCGCTTAATTGGTTCATGACTCTCACAGACTTCTTGCTAAGTTTTGAAGATATTAGCCTGGCAGCTCTCCAAGTCAGATAAGGTCTGTGACTGTAAATTCTCCCTTGAAAAGACTTTGCTGGATGTGAATGAGAGGAATTCATAGTAACTTAATAAAAAGGGGTTCATGCTTCATGCTCTTGGGAAGCCTAGGTCAGAACAGATACACCTCCACACACACACACACACACACACACACACACACAAAGGTAGCTGTCCGGAATCATATTTGTAAGATCCGCAACCATATAACTTTGATTGAATAAATATTTACCCAATGTCCTCTTTGCTGATACTTTGCTGATACCCAATGTCCTCTTTGCTGATACTTTGTCCCTACATGTGGGACAGAAATTGATTCCACAGCCTTTTTGGATTACTGACAAATAGCAAGAAAAAGATCTTTTAAATCAATTCTACAGTAGCACTTCTAAGCCTTACACTACTGAGTAAGTAAATAGGGAAAACAGCCCCCCCACTTCCTTGGAAAGAAATCAATCTTAAAAGCAATAATTTTTTTTTTAAAGGAAAAGGATGGAGGTCAGCTTCATCTCTATTTATTTTCCAGAAGTCCCTCCATCCCTGGTTTTGTCATCAGGCCTGGGGTCTCAGTGGACCCGTGGCTCCCTTGCTCTTATGTGTTGCATTCTTTTTAAACTATTTAATATTGATGGGCTTTCTGTTTTGCCTTTGTTGTATGCCTCCCACTGTCACTTCTTGTGAGATATGTGATGATATAATTTGATGTATAAAATAGTCATAGGAAAAAAATATTCAGTAACAAAGGAAACTATAGTGCTCCTAAAATCATAGAACAATTAAAAAAGGTACAAACTATAAACTATAAAAGACAACAGCAACTGTTGGCTGACAGAAGATAATGTAGATTTGTTCTTAATTTGGAAGAACTTTCAAGTTGCACCCAGAATAATATGAGGAAAAAAATGATCTCCAGAGATCATAAACTAGTTTCAACACCATTCAGGTTTTGTTGTAACATATTTTGCTCACTTAAAAAACAAAGAACACTCAAAGAGATATCTTGTTTTGTACAAAAATGATTGACTGAACTTTGTACTGTTTTAAAAAGGAATTTCTGTGTTGTGTTACTTGGGTATTAATCTAAATGAACTCAGTGCTGTGTTTGTGTAAAAGTATTTGTTTTGTAAATCCTCTGCAATTACAAACTGTTTGGGTTATTTTCAGGGCTAGTTTTCACACAGATTTTTTTACACAATTCACTTTTCTATTAAAAAACATTCATAATGGTTAACTACAATGTTAAAAATATAAGAGCTCTGTCTGCTTCCCTAAAGGTGAAGCAATTTCGCTTCTCCCTCTTCTGACAGAAAACATTATTTTAGCTATTAAACACTGAAGGAAAATGTGATAACAACTTGACATGGGCATGGCTTAAGATGGAACCATCAAGAAAGAAACGGAAGGTTTAATACTTGCTCAAGAACAAGCATTATAAACTAATGCCATGAAAGCAAAGATACAAAATCTATTGATAATCCAAACTGCCGACTTTACAACGACAAAGTTGAAACTGTTTCACATTTAATAAATGAGTGAAGCAAAATCACACAAACTAGACATGACCGAGTTGCTAAATTAACCCACTGGTCATTATGTAAAATTATTTACCTGTATCCAAAAAGTCATGGAAACATAAAGTGGAAAAAAATTGTTGAAAATAAGAAGGTGAAGATCTTATGGGACTTTAGAATACAGACAAATCATCATTTGGAACACAACATGCCAGATATCACAGTTGTCAAAAACCAAAGCATACAATTTATTGATATTGCTATACCAGAAGATGCCAGAGTCGAAGAAAAAGAACTGGAAAAAAAATCACAAAATATTGTGATCTGGCTATCAAAACTAAGTGATTATGGATAAAACATGTGACAGTGATACCCATTGTCATCGGGGCACTTGGCAACATGTTCAAGAATTTTACAAAGTACATCAAAAAATTGCAGCTTCCTGCAATTTTACACCAGCGGAACTGCAAAAGACCGCGCTACTCAGAATGATATACATTTTAAGAAGATACTTGGTCGATACCTAGGATGCTGGCAGCAACCCGTATCGACCATCAGAGCCAGTTAATGATATTTGTGATACATTTTTAAATGTTCAGTTGACTGAGTTTCATGTTTAATGAATAAAAGCAAAGGAGGAGGAGGAGGAGGAGGAGGAGGAGGAAGGAGTTGCCAAGCATCTGAATTTTGATCACATGATCGTGAGGATGCTGCAAAGACTGTAACTGTGAAAAATGGTCATAAGTCACATTTTTCACCGCTGTTGTAACTTTGAACCATCACTAAACAAACTGTTGTAGGTCAAGGACTCTCTGTACTCTTTCCTGCTCCTCTTTTCCCAACAACCCTATGAAGTGGGTTGGGCTGAGAGCGATTAGCCCAGTCACCAAGCTGGATTTCCTGCCTAAGGGAAACCTAAAACACCTGGTACCAACAATGTGAAATCTCTGGCAGAGAATTCTCCAAAATCACATAATTAACTCCTACAGTCTAAGAGGAATTTGAATCTTGGCCTACATTCAGTTCAACGTATTAAGGCTCCCATATTTTGGCACCATAATAGAAATAATATACGAACAGGTTTTTAATCTTCAATATTATTACTGCTGGGCATTTAGCTTTCACGCTGTCTGCCATTTATTATTAGTTCTGTTTCTACATTCGTCTATTAATGAGTGACTCTAAAACAGATTGGAGGCCACTTTGAATCTGGTGGATCTTCAACTGCTACGCTCCCATTAATTACTGTACACAAGGTACTTCATTTCCCAGTTATCTAATCACAGTTCTTTGACTTGTTCAAATTGTGGACATATTTCACTAACACTTTATAAGCAAGCCCCAACAGGGGATTCTGAAGCCTTTCAAATTTGGTCAGGAGAACTTTGATCAATTTGTCTAATGCTAAGTCAGATGCAAACCTTTTCAACAAAAAATAGCAAGGAGCAGCCATACGTATTCTGGTTATTTCTTAAGGACTTCCATGTGGAAAAAACAGCAGAAAATGAGCAACGGTTTTATTCTTGCCTGTACACCGCCCTGAGTCCTTCGGGAGAAGGGCGGTATAGAAATCAAATAAATAAATAAATAAATAAATAAATAAATAAATAAATAAACAGAAGCTATTGTGATTCTTAAGTGAAAAAATCATCTTTAAAGGAACATTGTCTTCAGACATCATGTTTCAGCATAAAGTAATCTGCTCTTGACAGGTAATGTGTCAACCCATTGGCTAACAAGCCAATCCATGCATATTGTTGAATAAATGATAATTCGTTCACACATATAATGGTTAACTATAAAGTTTATAAACCATGTTTGGGTTTTCCAAACGCACAATCTCAGCATCCAGGCTTTGTTATCGAACCAATCACCCTGAACCTCAAATCACTGGTAAGTCAACCAGTTTATACAACTGGTGGGGGAAATAAATACAGCAATAAATAAAATCTTAATGCAAGTTGCGAACTTAATATTTATATGCCAAACGAAAAATCTGACATCAGCACCTTTCCGTGCAAAGTCCCAAAAGTGCTTTTTTTTTTTTCAAGGGGGAATTGAACTTTCTGGTTTTTCTTTGAAGACGTTTCGCCGAAGCTTGGATGAGAAGCGAAACGTCTTCAAAGAAAAACCAGAAAGTTCAGTTCCCTCTTGGAAAAAAAAAAAGCACCTTTGGGACAACCACGACCTGGATGACTGGGAAGCTCCAGACATTTCCTTGCAAAGCTGCGCGCGTCTGCAGCAGCTCCCCCCTCCCACACACGCTGGACTACAAATCCTATAACCCCCACCCAGAATCGCCTCTTGGGATGCAGGCTGAGGAGGAAAGTATTTAAGAACTCCCGCTCTCTCCCCTTCCACCCTCTTCTCTTCCCCCCCCCATCCCGCGAACAGAGCGGAGGTGAGCGCAGCCGCAGCAATTCGAGAAGCCGCGTCACGCGTCACGCGGAGAAGAAAGATCAGTCGCTCGGCCCGAAGGGAGGCCCCGCCTTCGGGTCGAATGATATCCGAATGGAGCAATCGCTGTGCTCCTCGCCCTCTAGCTCCCCTAGTGGTGACCCGATGAACCAGCCTTGGAAGGAGAGCCGGCGAGGAACCTGCTATTCGCCGGCTACAAAAGGGCTCTTTCGCAGTCCAGTGCATCTTCTCTCGGCTCGCGACCGCTCGGACTTCCTTGAACTGCCCCAAAGCGCCCAAGCGCTTGGAATCGCCTTTTCGGAGGTGAGCGGCTGGGGTTGGAAAGGAGGACCGCCGGACAATAGTGCGGATTTGCTTGCTTGCTGCCTGTGCTTGAGCTACGTTCTTGAGCGCCTGGTTAATAAACACAAAGGTTTATTTGCAACGTATGCAATGTTAAAAACACTGGGAAATGTTTTTATGTACGCTCCGGGAAAATGCATGAAACAGAGAATTAGCCACATTTCTCTTTTTATTTTTTCCAACCCAAGTTACGACGGCTGCGCTCATGCATGGATCTGGATTTTAATTTAAAATTCCGAAGTGTTTAAAAGTTGTGGGTTTGTTGTTTTCGTGTGTATGCGTCTATGTTCGGGTGAGAAGCGATGTCCGCTTTGTTTTCCCAGAGCCGATCCGTTAGACCAGCTGCTGGAGGGGGACACAGATTGTGTGGGACTTGAATAAATTTGGAACTGAATAAAAAGAACATTGAGTTAAACTGCTGTGTCTAAGGCAGGAAAGTTTTGGGATCTGACAACCCAAATCGCTGGGGTTTGCAAGGGATTTTTTGTAAAGGTTATTTCAGGCTGAGAGGTAGCTTAAGCTCTTCCTTCACTGACTCTTTTTTTTCTTCTTGAAATTGTTGTGTAAGAACTGTATGTCTTGTGAAGATAACAGAATATGTAAAGATGCCCAAATTCCCTTTAACTTCATAGCACCTTCAGTTTTTGACAGTATTGTACTTGTTTATTGAGAAAAACCCTGCTTGGATAAAGCTATAAAAGAACAAGTCTTTTATACCTCCTGGAATAAACTGTTTTTGGTAGAATTTGTGTGCAAAACATCTTGACATGTGATAGATTACTAAGGAGCCAATAATTATATTAACTTGTGCTGTCACATGCTGCTCCTGTTCCTCAGAAAACCCTCTACAGCTATGGTGGACAAAAGTCAGTTTTGTGTTTGTTTATTGTTTTAAAATAATTTAGGTTGCTCATTAATACAATTATTCCTATGGAGTATAGAAAACAATACAATCTTAAATATCAAGTGCAGGTTTGAGGAAAGAATAGAATAGAATAGAATAGAATTTTTTGTTGGCCAAATGTGATTAGACACGCAAGGAATTTGTCTTGGTTGTATACGCTCTCGGTGTAGATAAAAAACAAGATACATTTGTTAAGAATCATAAGGTACAAACTTAATGATAGTCATAGGGTACAAATAAGCAATCAAATCATATTAGGAAACAGTCAATATACATCATAAGGATACAAACAACAAAGTTACAGTCATGCGGGCATAAATTGGAGGAGATGGGTGGTGGTAGGAATGGTGAGAAGAATAATAGTAATAGTAATGCAGCCTTAGTGAATAGTTTGACAGTGTTGAGGGAATTTGTTTAGCAGAGTGATGGTGTTCGGGGGGAAAACTGTTCTTGTGTCTAGTTGTTCTGATGTGGAGTGCTTTATAGCATCATTTTGAGGGTAGGAGTTGAAACAGTTTATGTCCAGGATACGAGGGGTTTGTAAATATTTTCAGTCCTCTTTTTGACTCGTGCAGTATACAGTTCCTCAAAGGAAGGCAGGTTGGTAGCAATTGTTTTTTCTGCTTTTTCTATTTTTTTGAAAAATACTTCAGTAGACATCAAAAGCATAGCACAGAGAAATCTTCAAATATAGTAGAATTTCACAAGTTTGTTAAGATCCCTAAATCTATTAATTGGAGAAAAGCCACCAAAATATACTTAGGTTTAAAAAATTCAGGGTTTAGGAATTTGTCACTACCAAAATCCTAAGGCATACTACCGAGAATCCCAATCCTGGATACTTCCAATTTCTGTGATATAAGTTATTGCTGCTTTTATTAAGTAATCGGGAATCAAAATCCTTGCCTATCTACTGTACCTTGCCATATTTTCTACTTTGCCCAACAAGGTATTGTGGTTTTGAGTCCCAAGTTTCATTGTAGTGAATGTGCTCTGAAGAAAAACGTCACTGAACTAATAATTGTGGATGTTTCTTATCCATTGATCAATATGTAACACACTACCTTTGGAAGACCAAATACCATGCCTGGCCTCAAAATCCATTTTTGAATGTTTCACAAACATTTCATGACATTGTCAATATATTGTGGAATCATGCCTGTCATCAGAGCTATTCACATTACATCGTGAAAACCAACTTCTGCTAAAGAATAGCAGAAAGCCCTGTATGCTGTAATGTGGACTTAATTCACTAATGTATTATAATGATTTATATACTGCTTGATATACCAGACTTTTGGATTACAATACTATAACTAATTGAGAACCTAACAGAATAACATTGCTACTGCAATATCCATATAGGTAGCTGCCGGCCATTAAAATATGCTTCTCCAAAATATATTTTTACAACTTCTCTTAAATTTTACAGGGTGTAAGAGGCAAGATGAGTTTGCATTTACTGATTTGCTGTTTGTGCAAAACTAAAGATGGAACTGAAAACCACCAGTATTTTTATCTCTGCTATATGCTAGAGTCCAAATTCTGCACTTTATAATCCTAAAAATGATTGTGTTAACTCTCTAACAGTTGGAAGACCTGAAAGATCAGGTTAAGACATATAATCATGAGGAAAGTAGGAATTTTATATTTTAACTTGGAGCATTGTGTTTTTGTAATGAAAACATCCCAGCTGCAATTGCTCTGTGCAATCACAAACTGAACAAGCTTTGTCTTAAAGTTTGTAACAGTTTGATTGTCAATAGAAGATCGCATCTGTGCAGCACCTTCCTTAATTTATCAAACAGAATCTGCACATTTATTTTGCAAGATGGGAGCAACAGAGAATTATTTTTAGTATACTGTAATCCTTACCACTTTGTAGATATAAACAAGAAGAAAAAAGCTTCATATCCAGGGGAAGTGATGATATGGGGTGGGATCAGGCGTGAAATATAAAATTTGTTACTGCCAGTTCTGTGGGCATGGCTTGGTGGGGGTGGGGGTAATGTGACCGGATGGGCATGGCCAACTTTTTTTTAACCTTTAAAAGCATTTTTTCTAAAACCTCTTTGGCTGAAGAGGGTGTAAAAAAATGCTTTCAAAGGTTTATGACGATCCCAGCTGAGGCACATGATCATCAGAGGCTTTTTTTTTACTTTCGGCCAAAGAAAAAATGCTTTTAAAAGTAAAAAATATATATATATCTGATGATCACGCGCCTCAGCTGGGCATTGGGAGGAGGGCAGGGATTTTTGCTACCGATTCTCCGAACCACCCGCCGCCATCGCTACCGGATCGGGCGCTTTGGTCTGAACTGGGAGCATTTCACCCCTGGTTGGGATTAAGATAAATGTATTAGCTTTTGGCAACATAGGTATACATATTTTAGCTCTTTATCTCAATCAGTAGAATTTCTGAAATGATGGATCTAGGCCTCCAGGTGGCCATTTAGAGGGATTTGTTACAAAAAAAAACAAACAGTCAGCCTTGCACAGGAAGTGTGGGAGCATTGCCACAGCCTAAACCCACTGAAATTATTAGTTGTATTCATGAGGTTGTTTTTAAGGGTGCTGTAGAGTTGCAGTACTTATTCTCTCTCCCTCTCTCTCTCTCTCTCTCTCTCTAACTGTTGGAAGACCTAAAACATCAAGTTAAGACATATAATCATGGAGAAAGTAGGAAGCAACATCAATGTAATAGCATAATCTGTCACTTAATTATCAGAATATTAAAATTCTGAGTGTTAACTTGGTGTAAGAACCCTACATTTCTCACTAGGATATTGGAATGCTTTCTAAAACAAGGCAGGCAAGCCTTGCAAAAGACAGGCAAGCGAGCAAAGCTACATTTTCACATCTTCTGCACATGCTCAGGATCTAGGTAGGTGTGAAATCTTCCCCAGCCTGTGGAAAACAATTTTTCTTCCGAAACCGATCCCTGGTGCCAGAAAGTTTGGAGACCACTGCTCTAAAAGTTAGCTGGTTAAAGAAAGACGGGTGGAGCTAAGGCTTCTGAATGAGAAGTATTGAAATGTCCAGCCTTTTCATCCTATGTCTTATTTATTTATTTATTTATTTATTTAATCATATTTATATACCGCCCTATCTCCCAAGGGACTCATCACTGCCACCCTATACTGCCCCTTTTTCCAAAGTTGCACTCCAATTTTTTTAAAAAACAGCCTTGTCAATACACTGGCATTTCCTGGGATTAAAAATTAGAAAGTGACAAACTCTTCTTCAGAGAGTGTCCAGAAAATGCCTAAGACAAGATTGTAGAACATGTTCAGTAGAGCCCATTGAATCATTGCATTGCATTGCTTACAATAAAAAGTTGTTCATTATTTTCCTTTTCCTTTGAGTCTCATTATAGCTAACCAGCTTCTAATGGCAGAAAAAGAAACTGAAAAGCTGAAAATGAAAGTACCTCAGTAGAAAGTAAAAATAGCTTTAAAAAGTTACAGCATGTACTCTCAAATGTATTTGGTAGAATGCATTATGTATAACGTAACAGGTAAGCCAGGTGAGTACAGCATGCTTAGAACATGATTTTTGAATTGTTCATGATTTCCCAGTGACCCCTTTGAATTAAGGAGCACAAAATAAATCGCCTGCCAACTTTTCCATCATTTGGTTAATGATCAGAAAATTGTAAGGCATGCATGAATTCTCTTCCTCTGAAAAGGCTAACCTATTGTTTTCTTCCTGAATTACAATTAAAGCAAAACCCCAAGGATGAAGAAAACCTTGTTACTGGAACCTGCCATCTCCTTATATATTTTTGCCTATTCTTTGACCACTCCCCTGAAGCAGCAATATGTATACAAGAGGATCTGGGAAGAAACAACCAACTCTACCTTCATAGTTCAAGATAATGTGTCTCATTGTGAACGGAATCAAAGCAACCCAATCTTTGTGAAACAAAAGGTAAGATTGGATTATGCACTGGGTGTGCCCCAGACAAAGTTAAACAGAGTTAATGATGCATAATAGCAAATCATGTTGAATTTAACATGTTCAGAGAAGAGGTTTCACGCCTGGCAAAGCATCTCTTCACTTAGCTGTAGTTACTGTATTTTTCGGACTATAAGACGCACCGGTATATAAGACGCACCAAGATTTTGAAGAGGAAAACAAGATAAAAAATAGTTTTTGCTCCCGCACATTTGGTTTTTGCTCTCCCCGGCCCCCAGGAGCACTCTGCAGGCCTCCCAAACCTTCTGTGTGTCCCATTTTTGAAACAGGGTTTTGGGAGGCCAAAAATGGCTGTATACTGTCTATAAGACGCACCGACATTTCCACCCTCTTTTAGAGGGCGGGGAAAGTGTGTCTTATACTCCGAAAAGTACGGTACATAGATGGGAAGCCCCCAGCAAATCTGAGGGCTGTAGAATAGTCCAGAAACAAGAATCGAAACAAAATCTATAAGCACTATTTTCCTGGATGCAGTGTGTGTCAGACACATGCAATTCACTAAGAAAATGCCTTTATCAGCATTGCAAAATACAAAGCAGAAATTATTTTTGAGCTAAAATTTTTGGAAAAATGCACAAACCTATCCTTAAAATATTAACTGTATTTGATTCAGACTCGAATGTGTCCTTTCTCATCTTTCAGCTAGCCTCCATTCTGAATTCTCAAGAACATTTCAGGGTTTTGCATAAATTGGGGATCAATAGTTTAGCACCTTTTTTCAAAGGCCTACTGCCATACTGCTGCCAAATAAACCATAGAAATATGTCCAGGGGATCCCCTGAACTCAAACTGACTCAAGGAATGTAAACAACACAGCTTCCAAACCCAATATTTCAACATGTGTCCATGTTTCAGCTGTCAGGATTTCTAACCATGCTGCCAGGAAGCAATTGCTATAACAATCTATTAAATGGTGAAGGTTGATGTGCAGATATAAAAACTTCATTGGATGTAGTCCCAAAGTTAGTAGTACCTAAATCCCTCTGACTTCCATAACTATGTTTCAGACCACATTGATTTTCTTTTATACGGCATACTAAATTAAGCCAGCTCAATTTATATTAGTTGAGTTTCTGGAGTTTGTCTGTCTAATGCAGGGATGTCAAACTTGCGTCCCATGGGCCAGATGCGTCATGTGCTGGCCATGCCCACCCGTTTTAGCGAGAGGGGGAAGTCATATGTCATGTGACGACATGACCCCGCAAGTTTGAAACCCCCAAACTAATGTGTCTTCCCCACACACAATCAATGATGATAATATCCAGAGAAAGGATGGAGGCCATACCGAAATGATTAAATATAGGGCTAGAAAATAATATGCTAAAAATAACAGTGATAGATAACTTTAAATCTTTGTTCTTGCTATTACGCTTTCATCCTCTTCCAAGTTCTCAGATCATCATTTTTGTGGCCTTGTTAGTTTTTTTCTTATTTGGCAGGTGCTTTTTAGCTGTAGTTTGCATTCCCAGGACAACTGTAACTGCAGGGCTAGATTTTGCATCCAGAAGGTCCAAACTACAATCCCTGACATCTCTGGATAAAGATGGGGAAAGACTACATTTTAAATTCTTGGAAATCTTTTCTAGTCAGTTCATTCTGTTTTGGGCTATAGCAATCCCTTGGTATAAGGCAATTTTTTGAATTTAATTTGAATTTGGAACAATGTGCTGGCGTTAAAGAAACATATATTCCAATTACTTTGGCTGCTTTGTTTAAATTGCTTGAAGCGTAGTGAACATTAAAAACCCTCACCTCATCATCTTAAGGGAAAATGGAATATTTCAGGGATTTCACAGTAACCACTTGGACACTGGATAATGTCACAAATAGTATCTGTTACATTTCAAAGTGTGTTGATTCCATAGTTTGTTTATACTACTTACCATATTTTTCGGAGTATAAGATGCTCCGGATCATAATATGCACCTACCTTTTTTGGGGAGGAACACAAGAGAAAAAAAACTGCCTCTACCTACTAGCAGTTTGCCTCCTTGCAGCAAACAGCCTGTTTCAGTTTCAGTTTCAGCAAAGCCTGATTAGCAGAAGAAAAAAAAATCTGCCTCCCAGCAATTTGCCTCCTTGCAGCAAACAGCAAACAGCAAACAGCCCATTTCAGTTTCAGCACAGTCTGATTAGCATAAGCAGCTGATTGTCGGTTGGATCAGCCTCCCATGGATCAGCTGTTTCAGGCTGCAGGGATTGCCAGGCACGAGGAGGCGGCAATAGGCAATGGCAATCCCTGCAGCCTGAAACAGTTGATGGTCAGGAGGCCGATCCAACTGCTTGTGCTAATCAGGTTGCTCTGAAACTGAAACTGAAACATGCTGTTTGCTGTAAGGTGGCAAATTGCTGGGAGGCAGAGGAAGATTTTTTTTCTTGTGCTAATCAGGCTTTGCTGAAACTGAAACAGGCTGTTTGCTGCAAGGAGGCAAATTGCTGGAAGGTAGAGGCCAAAGGATGGGGCTACATTCAGTGTATAAGACGCACCCAAATTTTCACCGTCTTTTGTGGGGGAGGGACTCCAAAAAATACGGTACATATTCAGGATAGATACATTAGATAGCAATTTACTGTCAACTAATATTTCATGCACTGAATAAGTTGGAGTTCGGTATATAAAAGGTTTAGTTTAATAAATCCATTATACCATTACAAAGCTCTTTTTAATGTGTTTACTAATTAGCTATCATACCAGTAGCATGGCTTTAGAATATTCATAGTATCTTTGATTGCTGGTTTCTATACACAAAGCTTTGTAGCAAACCAGAATTACTATTTATAGATGAGACCAGAAGTTGAACTGTAATCCATACATTGATTGATTTGTTTCTATTCTTGTTTTATTTTCTTCTTTCAGGAAGTCCAAGAAAAAGCCTCTCTCTTTGCTATGAAAACAGACTTATGTGGGGCAATTTTCAGCATTTTGGTGGCCTTTGTCCTCGTAGCAAATGGAGATCGATATGGACGCAAAATATCACTGGTTCTTCCCCTGGTGGGGAGTCTTACCAGCAGCATCTTCCTCTTTGTTATGTCAGACTTATCTTTGCCCCTCTATCTTTTCTTTATTTTCTCCTTGATTGGGGGGCTGTTTGGAGACTTGGCTACTTTTCTTGGAGGTGCCTTTTCCTTTGTAGTTGATTGCTGTGAGACTCAGAAACAAAAGACCGTCCAAATAGCCGTGGTTGACTTAATCTTTGGATTCGCCTCCGGATTGGGAGGATTGGTCTCAGGGTACATTCTAAAAAAAATAAACTTTATGTGGACATTTGCCATGATTTCTCTATTTCACATGCTCAACATTTTATATGTCATATTTTTCTTGGATGAAACAGTGAAAGTCTCTGCAATCCAGACCCAATCTTGGCGGGAAGGTCTTAAAGACACACTTTCTGGAGTATATCTGCTCTTTAAATCTTCCTCCTGTAAGAAGCGAATTTTAATCATCTTGCTGCTTTCCACATTCATGACTTACCTTTTCACAGTGTTGGGAGGGCTTAGCCTCTATGTGCTATACGAACTGAATGCTCCTCTCTGCTGGGACGCCATTTACATCGGATATGGCTCAGCTGTGTCCACCTCGGTCTCTGTGACTGGATTCCTAGGGATTGTTTTCCTTTCTCGGTGTCTGAGAGATAGCTACCTTGTTTTTATTGGAATTTTCTCTTATATGGGAGGAAGTATCATGGCCGCCTTTGCCAACACTACCTTGTTGATGATGTTGGGTAAGTTTCACTTGGTTAAGTTCAAAGATGATGGTAAAACATTTTGATAACGTAGATCAGTGTTTTTCAATCTTGGCCACTTTTAAGATATGTGGATCTCAACTCCTAGATTTCTCCAAGTTGGGGAATTCTGTGAGCTGATGTCAACATATCTCAGGGGTGCCTAGATTGAGAAATATTGATGTAAGTGATTAGAAAATTGGTGGTGCTTGTTATTTTCTACATTATTTATGGTGCTGTCCTAGACTTGGGACTTTCTCATGATCAGCCGCTCAGATTTTTAGTTGGAAATGCCAGGGGATTTAACCAGGACTTTCTGGACACAAGTTTCAACCTCTACACTCCAACTCTGTAATATGCAAGTGATGAAGTTTGTAATCTTTTAGAAATGCTGTGCTTCGAATTATAATTCCCATGCCTTTAGGACAGCGGTTTCCAACCTTTCTGGCTTGGTGGACCGGTGGGGGACGGGGGACGGGGAGAGGCAGTGGTGGGATTCAGCCAGTTGGCACCACTTTGGGAGAACTGGTTGTTAACTTTCTCAGCAGTTTGGTGAACTGGTTATTGGAAGAAATCATTAGGGCAGAGAACCGGTTGTTAAATTATTTGAATCCCACCACTGGGGAGAGGGAATGGTGCTGTATAAATGATAGGCGTGCATAAGCGCATGCACCTGCTGCTTGTGCAAGTGGAGCTGCACGCTCGTCCGTCCCTTGCATGACCCTGTTCTGAATGGGCCGTGGGCCAATAGTGGGTCATTGCCCAGGGGGTTGGGGATCCCTGCTTTAGGATCTGTAAGGCAACATAATAGCAGGGTAAAATATAAGCTACAGTAAAATAACAGCAATCAGCAAAACTACCAGAGGCAACAATTTATATAAATCATACCAAAAGAGCCTCTTGAAATAGCAATATTATAACTTACTCGCTGAAAGCTAGCAGTAAAAGTAAAATGTAGCTACTTGCTACATTTTTATTGGAAAATAGAGGTGAATCTTTTACTTCCTGTCCCCAGTTTGCAGAAGAGGCATAACTTGGCTATGTTACGTCTATTATTTTCTTGTCTTTTAGCCATTTTCTATAACTAGAGAGATTTCATTCTGTTAGTTTGTCATTTTAGGGAATGTGATAACTTTCCATTTTCTTTGTCTGCTGTCCCCACAATGTTTTTGAATAAGATAACATTATAACTAATTTAGTATATTTCATGACTTTTGTCCATTTTCTACCATGCTGTACTCCACCTAAACCATGACTGGTGCTATATGCAACTAAGGGAAACAGCACCTGTCCGATGTTGCATTTAAAATCTGAATGTAATGAATTCCTTCTTGCAATTGCTATGCATGAAAAGTATCTTGCAGCTTCATATGAGCCACAATGGCGCAGTGGTTAGAGTGCAGTACTGAGTGCAAATTGCTGCCTGCAATTTGGCAATTTGAATCTCACCAGGCTCAATGTTGACTCAGCCTTCCATCCTTCCGAGGTGGGTAAAATGAGGACCCAGATTGTTGGGGGCAATAGGCTGACTCTGTAAACTGCTTAGAGAGGGCTGTAAAGCACTGTAAAGTGGTATATAAATCTAAGTGCTATTGCTATCCACATGCTACAATTGAAAATGTGCACACAAAGGAATATCCAATATCTTCTGAAAGAGATATACATTAAATATTTCAGCTACTATTTTTATTACTCATACAAAATTCCTAAGTGGACAAACATATTGCTTATGACACAGATAGTCCTCGACTTACAGCCATTCAGTTAGTGACCGTTCAAAGTTACAAAGACACTGAAAAAAATGACTTATGACTGATTTTCGCACTTATGACAGTTTCAGCTCCCCATGATCACGTGATCACAATTTGGGCGCTTGGCAACTGGCACCTATTTATGACAGTTGCTGTGTCCTGTGGTTGTGTAATCACCATTTGTGATCTTCCCAGCTGGCTTCTGAGAAGCAAAGTCAATGAGGGAAGCCAGATTCGCATAACAACTGCATGAATCACTTAACAACTGCAGTGATTCTCTTTAACAACTGTGGTGAAAAGGTCATAAAGTGGGACACAACTCACTTAACTGTCTTGCTTAGCAACAAAAAATTTGGGGCTTAATTGTGGTCGTAAATTGAGGAATAGCTGTAATGAAAATATATTTGGTGGACGGCATCTTTTCCCTACTTTAAATCCATGAGGATTTCTGAAAGATGCTACCATGCTGTACCATTACCCAGACAATTATTTGCTGTTATTTGTCACAGTATAAATTGATTAGCTATTTGGGGTAATTATTTTAAAGACTTTCTTGTCTCCTATTTTGCAGTGAGAATACCATCGATGCTCCTTTTCATACCCGTTCCAGTTATTCGAGCCATGTTGTCAGAAATAGTTCTTCCTAATGAACAAGGTGAGTTGGGGCTGCTAAAGAATTAATTGCAGGTGTCAAAGGTGTCAGTGAAGTTCCTTGGATCTGTCAGTTTGGTTTTTTTCCCTGAAGCAACAGCTTTATATTTTAGTGTTATCTTAATTAATTCTGGCACCAATAACACCATTTCCATTTAGCGAATATAAGTTCCATTCTGCAATTGGATACCCAGATTCATGGCATTGAGTATCCTCATCAGCTTAATTTGGTGGCCACCTTTGAAATTTTATTTATTTATTTATTTATTTTTGTCACAACAGTATACACAAACATCATCATAAATTAAAAAAACAACACAACATGAAAGAAATATATATATATATATATATATATATAAGTAAAAGTATGCAACAGCTATGTTAATTTGATATAATGAAGGGAACAATAGGACAGGAACGGTAGGCACTTTTGTGCTCTTATGCACGCCCCTTATAGTTCTCTTAGGAATGGGGTGAGGTCAATAGTAGACAGTTTCTGGTTGAAGATTTTGGGATTTTGAATAGAGACTATGGAGTCAGGTAATGAGTTCCAAGCGTTAACAACTCTGTTACAGAAGTCATATTTTCTGCAATCAAGTTTGAAGCGGTTGACATCAAGTTTAAATCTATTGTTTGCTCTTGTATTATTGCGATTGAAGGTGAAGTAGTCTTTTACAGGAAGGATATTGCAGTAGATGATTTTGTGTGTTAAACACAGGTCATGTCAAAGTCGGCGGAGTTCTAAGTTTTTTAAATATTAATTATTAAAATATTAAATATTAAATATTAAGTTTTTTAAATGTTGTGATTCTTAGGAAAATGAAGTGTCCTGCATTCTATACTTTCATCAATCAATCAATCTTTATTCAATCATAGACCAGGACTCTTATTTACTAAACTTGTGAGGGTAGCTTAGTAGGAAAAGTTAATGCTAGCTTAATAGCAGGGATCAATCTTGTAATGCATACTTAAGCATATTTTGTATCTAAACACAATTCACAATATTTTTATTGTGCTTAACTTTATGGTAACCATCTGCTAAAGTATAACAAGGATAATCTGAGGGTGTAATAGTTGTCTGGGAAGGTTAAAGTCAGTTTCCAGCTTATAAATATTAAGTTGCCTAGTGTAAGTTGCAGCTCTAATTTGCTCGAAAACTAATTGGTTTATTAGTTAGATTTCTATTCATTTTTTTCAAGATATACATTGTATAACCCCTTTCCATTTTCCCTTTACTGCAGTCTTATGAGGTAAACCAATCTGAGATACAGGGTCTGGCCCAGTATAAATCCTGACTGTGGGGATTTGAACCTAGTCTTACACACTGATCACTACAGCAGCAGGATAAGGAACGTAACCCCCCTCCCCACCCTCTGCATAGTACACGCTGCCCCAGAATTTGTGTAAGCAGAATTAAATATGGGGTTGAGAAGGGAAGGTTTATAGAGTAAAATGGGTATCTTTCAAAAACTTTAACATATCTTCTCTTTAAAATCTGGATTTCCCATCCAAAATCAGAATGACTTATTTTTCCTGTAGGTTGGGATTATGGGACCAAATGGAGTTTTTAAGTCTTTCAAAGGCGCTGTTTTCTTTCCTTGACTGCCCCTCCAACTTTTTTTTAACATCCACAAAATTCTACCCCTGCTCCAGTGATGCTATGATGTCAGCCATATTTCTTTCAGACCCTAGCCAGGCAAATCTCCAGCTGAAGAGGTTTGCCCACCCTTGCACTGATAGCTCCGGATCTAACGCTGTTAAAAATGCTTATGAGAATCATCCTTGCTAATTCCATTGTGCAACATTACAGAAATCATAGAAAACAATTCCAGCCAATGTGGCCAATAATTTTAGAGATTGTAGTATCATCCTATTTGGAAAGTATTGGTTGGGGGAATATTACAGTAGCATATTTTTGCAAGGTTACAGAACCTGTATTATAACGAAGAACAGACAGATAGACCAGCTTATCTGGTCTGATTCTTGGGGTCTAACTTGTGTGGTTCAGACACTTGCCTGACCTGTCAGAGAAATGCCTTGGATGGTATGTGCAGAGAGCTGAATCAAACAGCCATTCCATTACATTATCAACTTTCTAGTAGTATAGTGTAGTGTAGTGCAGTGGTGAAATGTAAAATTTGTTACTACCAGTTCTGTGGGTGTGACTTGGTGGGAGGGGGGGTAAAGTGACTGGGTGGGTGTGGCCAACTTTTTTTTTTACTTTTAAAAGCATTTTTTCTACAATCTGTTCGGCCGAGCCGTGCGATCATCAGAGGCTTTTTTTTTTACTTTTAAAAGCATTTTTTCTACAACCTCTTCGGCCGAGCCGTGCGATCATCAGAGGCTTTTTTTTTTTACTTTTAAAAGCATTTTTTTCTACAACCTCTTCGGCCGAGCCGTGCGATCATCAGAGGCTTTTTTTTTACTTTTAAAAGCAATTTTTTCGGCCAAAGAAAAAATGCTTTTAAAAGTAAAAAAAAAAAACCTCTGATGATCGTGCGGCTCAATGGGGTGGGGTGGGGGGTCAGGGATTTTTGCTACCGGTTCTCTGAACCACCCGCCGCCATCGCTACCGGATCAGGCGATCCCATCCAAACCGGGAACATTTCACCCCTGGGGTAGTCTAGTGTAGTCTAATTATACAGACACACACACACAAATGTCTGGATCTCTGTAATCTAGTTTTTCTTTTTCCTTTTTTTCAGGAGCTTTATTTGCTTGCATTGCCTGCTTAGAGGTTGTGACTGGGACCATTTCAATTACTGTCTTTAATACCATCTATGCAATGACTGTAGCATGGTTTCCTGGCTTCAGTTTTCTCTTATCAGCTGGCTTCTGCATAATTCCACTGAGTTTAATGTGGTAAGGAAGGAACGTTCGTTTTTTTAAGGTTGGAATCTGTTTTGTAATTTCCCAGAAATGTTATCTCCATACAAAAGGGATAGTAGTTTTTATTTCCAATTCTCATCATTCATATAATTGTATTTTTCAATTATAGAAAATGTATTATTTTATTTTGATTTGATTTTGCTTGTATTGTCATTTTATCCTTGATTATTTTAACATTTTTTATGGGGTAAGCCACCCAGGGTCACTTTGAAAGGAGATGAGCTGGAAATAAATTAAATAAAAAGACTAGTCTGTTGTTTTCTATGACGGTGGTCACCAACTGGTGGTCCATGGACCACTGGTGGTCTGTGAGAAAATTTTGGTGGTCCGCAGAAAAATTATTTGCATTTTTTATATTCCACTAAATCAGAGGGTCTTCAAACTACGGCCCCTGGGCCAGATACGTGCAATGAACGTTTGTGTTATTGAACAGAGTCTCCCGCTTTGGGATCTTTTTGTGCGGGTCGGAGGGGGACAGAAATTCTGACTTGGGGTCTGCTTCAGCCTCCTGCTGGAGGGCTTTGGGCGAAGGCTGGGGGGAAGTGCTGCTGGTGGTGAAGAGCCGAGGGCCTTGTTCCAGTGGGACTGTATCATGGCCTGGAACTGCCTGACCATCTCAGCCCACTGAGCCTCTAGGCACCGGTACCTGGCCTTGCATTCCTGTAAGTCTTCCCTCTGCTTGAAAAGCCTCTGCTTGTAGTCCTCAGTGAGGTGCTTCTGCTGAGGCTCCTTCTTGGTCAGATCCAATTTGAACTGAGCTGTTTTGCCAACTCTTTCTTATAGTGGCTGATTACATCCAACAACTGGAGGGGAGGGGTGAGTTGAAGCCAGCAAGGTGCCCCTCGACATGAGTGACATCAAGTTGGCCACACCCACCAAGTCACATGACCACCTAGCCACGCCCACCCAATCGGTCATTAGGCAGATCATATTAGTGGTCCACAGGATTTAAAATTTGAATTTAATGGTCCCTGAGATCCAAAAGGTGACCCCTGTGCTATGATACCCCTTTCCATTTATTCTGTACCAACCTGACTGCCCACACTTCTCAGTCAGAAAAAGGTCTATGGGAGGAATTCCTCCATGATTTAATTGAAGCACACAAAGCTAGGGAGGAGAGATGGTTATTCCCTAAAGAATAGGACTGTCAGATACCGGCTATGGACCACCTCTTAACTAAATGGAAGAACATAGAATAACAGAATTGTAAGGGACCTTAGCGGTCTTCTAGTCCAACCCCCTGCAACATTGCTCTATTTAACTTAAGCCCTTTTTTAAAAAAAACAAAATTTTAGAAACAGATTCTCTGATATCAGTTCAAATGAAAACTAGTAATAAAAACCATAGGAAATTTATCTGCATGACGTTGACCATACCACTATTTGTTTTTATAAATAGAATACTAGACAACGCATGACCCCTTGAATCATCCTTTTAGAGATGTTTCCTTATGAAATTTCTCAGTGACAGAACTTCTAATGCACCGCCTTCACTGGAAAAATTTGGGGTACATTCAGAGATAACCTGCCTTGAAAACAGCCCATGTTGAACTGTGTAGCATGAACATCTGCACAATAAATATTTTATGACATTTTGTATTACATCATAAACTCTTTTATGATAAATTTTATGTGATAAAATGTTTTATAAAATTCGCCAAACATCAGTCCCACGGAACTAATGAGTCCTGGATTTTGGACACATTCTGTAGGTTAGCCCATTTGAGGTATCTTGGTTCAAAAATTGTTGCTCTATGATGCATTATTTCTACCAGTTAAATGTTGTGGGAATGAGAGTTTTAAAAGTATATACTGTAAATGCGGCATCTATTTAAATTGGAAATCTCCACCTTTAAATTGGTTAGGATTTGCTACATTTATTTGCTGCCCATCTCACCATGGGGCTATAGTAGGTGGTTTGCAACAAGAAGAAATGAAAAGAGTGTAAACAGAACTAAAATAATAGAATATTATTATTATGAGACTATTTCCAATTAAGTCTGAAAATCTGGAGTGTGAATGTCTTTGAATCTGATTTTAAATGGGCCTGGAGCACAGTGGAGCAGGAGAATTAAGATAAACATCTATTCACGTAGTAATAGGATTAGAGTTAGATAAATTGAAATTATCATTTGGCTTGTTTAGTATTTTATCTGGACAAAATAGTCTTGAAAATGGCTTGTTTAAAGAAGGTGGGGAGGGAGATAGTATTACAGGCAAATTATTTTAGGTTATTTTAGATTATATATCTATTTTACACTTTGAAACTACCCAATAACTAAAGATCTTGGGGCAGTTTATGATAAAACATGCTAAAAATACAATTTAAGTTAAAACATAAGGTAAAGGTTCCCCCTGCACATATGTGCTAGTTGTTCCCGACTCTAGGGCGCAGTGCTCATCTCCTTTTCAAAGCCGAAGAGCCAGCGCTGTCTGAAGATGTCTCCGTGGTCATGTGGCTGGCATGACTCAATGCCAAAGGTGCACAGAATGCTGTTACCTTCCCACCAAAGGTGGTCCCTATTCTTCTACTTGCATTTTTTATGTGCTTCCAAACTATTAGGTTGGTAGAAGCTGGGACAAGTAATGGGAGCTCACCCTGTTATGCAGCACTAGGGATTCGAACCGCTGAACTGCTGACCTTTTGATTGACAAGCTTGGGGTCTTAGCCACTGAGCCACTGCGTCCCTAGTTAAAGCATACACAACAAATATAAGCTAAAATATTCTAAATAGCCACTGAAATTTGCTGTTGTCTGTTTGGGTTTTCCCCCCTGCAATATTCAATTGTCCTGGGGAAAGCATGTTAAAGTGTCTGAAACGCTCTTAACAATTTAGAGCCACCTTTAGTCTTAATCTAAAAATGGCACAATGGACATTTTCTTCCTAAATTAACTTCAAGGAAAAGAAAGATTGTGTCTCTTTCGTGCTAAAGAGAATACTAGGCTTTTTGTATTACAATTTATGGCAGTTTTCTGGCTTATGTTCGTTTTCAATTGAATTAATATGTCTTATCTCCTTTTCCCCCCAGTTGGTTTATGTATGTTACTCCGCGCAAAGAGGACTATGCGCAACTCGCAAATGAAGAGGGCTGTCCTAGCCAGAATGACGACAGCTGAATAGAGAATACACCTAGCAGCTACTGCTCTTGCGTTCTATAATGGATTGACTTGTGGATGGGGTTGCCAGAGTTTCAGTATTTTCAATGGCTCCATTTTGAGAATTCCACAATAATTGATTGGCTCAAGTTTGCTTTTATCTTGGATTGCTATAAGCTGCCATGCAAGGGGTGCAAAGTAAATGTAAATATGCTCTATACTCCTTGAATGTTGACTGTGGGGTTTTCCTGTCTTAGATTTCTTCTCATTGCTGCCCTGTTGGCACATTGCCCTTTGATCCAAACTAGGTCAACTAAAAAAAGGGTATTTGCTTTGTCAGATCACACATTACAAGATTATTATGATAAATAAGTAAGTTATGCTTAAAATATTGATTGGATCATATGTGTTTTCTAATCCCTCAACTAATTCTGTGTCCTGAATCCAAAATTCTCAAGATTTATTTATCTAGGTCAGTAAGGTTAATCCTTCACTATCACCCTATGAAGTAAATATCTCTTCTTTTTTTGTCTCTGTCAGAATTCTTTAATGCCTATTATATTCACTGGCTCCTCTTTTAACAAATGCATACGCTTAGACACGTGTGAAGTAGTTAGTAAGAGATTGGGCTGGAACTGGGGAGGATTACCGTTTCCCCTGAAATAAGTCATCCCCTGATAATAAGCCTGATAAAATCGGGTTTTTGAGCGCATGCGCTAAAATAATAAGCCCTCCCTGAAAATAAGCCCTCCCTGAAAATATTTAAACGCATGCACAGCTGGTCCCCACCATTTCCTCTGGTTAGGGAGACAGAGCTGGAAATCAGGTAAGATAGCAAGAGGAGCCCCGTCTTGCTCCATGTGCCCCAAAATAATAAGACATCCCTGAAAATAAGGTCAAGCACTTATTTCAGGATTCAAAAATATATAAGACAGGGTCTTATTTTCGGGAAAACATGGTAGATAAAGTCTGCTCTCAGCCATAGAGCAGTCAGATCTAGGACAAAAATCAGCCAAATTTACATCACTGGTTGTTGTGGAGAAAACAAGGAAGGTCAGAGTATATATTGACTTAAAGGCAAGAACGGAATGTAATAACAGTAAAGTTCAGTGATTCATATTCCTTACAGGAATTGAAAAGGAAAGAGAAGGAGTGGTGAGCCACCCTGAAAATCATAACCCTCCATTCTCCTAACTTATTTAGTTTTGTAAAGAGGGTATCATGTAGAACATGGGTGTCAAATTCGCACTGTCATGTGACATTTCGCGACGTTTTTCCCTTCCGTGGAACTTGGGTGGACGTGGCCTGTGTGTAATGCATCTGGCCTGCAGGCCACCAGTTTGACACCTCTGATGTAGAGGATAAAGCAAAAAATCATACATTTGCACTCTAGGATGGAAAAAAGGGTCAACCCATAGGCGAACATAGCTTTTTAGTAGGGTTCAAAAATCTGTAAACTAGAAATTTCCTTCAGAAAATAGAAAGCATATCTTTATTGAGAAAAAAACAGAGTTACAAGTTCTGGCAGAAAAAGAAGGGAAAGGGAATGGGGAAGGGAAAGGGAAGGGAAGGGAAGGGAAGGAAAGGAAAGGAAAGGAAAGGAAAGGAAAGGAAAGGAAAGGAAAGGAAAGGAAAGGAAAGGAAAGGAAAGGAAAGGAAAGGAAAGGAAAAGGCATGCCCTGATCCAACACGACTGTTTAATGGATTTCTCTTATGTAGTTGAGAAACCCTTGCTTGGATACTTGCCTCCATCTCAAATTTTTTTTAGCAATCATAAATCAGCATAAAATTGTAGCAATACTGTAAAGACTTGGAATCCTAACGGGTACATTAATAGCTTGTATCCCCTGTACAGATGCATTTTGAACAGAGGGATATGGGAATGAGGAGATTTTTCCAGGCATGTACAACAGTCAACAAATTTATGTGTTGTGATTCAACAGTGATATCACTATTTTTTGTAGGAATCATTCCCTTTCATCTGTGGAACAGTAAACTTGACTGAAAACTTCTCTTCTTATTCCACATGGTCTCTGAAAGCCTCTTGATTTTATGAAACAGAATAGATTCTCCTCAACAGAGCCAGTTTGGTCTCATGCCTAAGGCACCAGGCTAGCAACCAGGAGATTGTGAGTTCTAGTCCCACATTAGGCATGAAAGCCAACTGGGTGACTGGGCTAATCACTCACTTTCAGCCCAGCCCACCTCACAGGGTTGTTGCTTTGGAGAAAATAGAGTAGTATTAGGTATGTTTGCCTTGTGCTATTTATAAAAATAATAAGAGATATATAAATATTAGAATATTAACAGAAAAGTATGTTGTCACTACCTGATGTTTGCCATCTTCTGTTAAATCCTTAAATGTGCTCACTGCACTTCTGCCCTAATGTATTAAAATGTACAACTTTAGACATGCTAGTCACATGACTTATCAAATCACATGTGCCAGAAAGGCAATTAATCAGCAATATTTCTTGTGCGTTGTTTCTTCTGAAGTGCACTGTGTAATTTGACATAAGAAAGAGGCTTTTAATGGTATTTTGATTTTGCTTGGGAACTGGTAAGTGGTAGAGGCATGCATCAGTGATTTTAGGAGAATCTTACTATGAATAATGGAAGTGACATACACAGTGTCCGCAGTGCTTGTACTGCAATATATAACTGCCTGCAGAGCAGGTTATTTATTATGCCTTCAGGCTGCCATTGAAGACAATGTTTAAACTGAGGTGAAATGAGCAAGAAGAGGGTAGCCTAAATGCATTAGCAGCGAAGTACACCTGATAATGTATTGGCTCCATTGAACACTGTGGTTTCTGGGTAATTCCATATAGGGTTGTACTTTACAACCTTTAGTGGGTTGTGGCTTTTGTATTTTTGTAAATACACAGCATTTTATTGTTAATAAAGACTAAAAGCTATGATTAGAGAAGCAATCATGTGTTCTGTTGCCCACGATTGCAATTATGCATATTTTGTAATCTTTCTCATGTGTTTTTAATATAATTCTTATATATTTTCCATCTGGTTCAGAAACCTTTTGCATTTTTTATGCTTCTGCAATTAAACCAAAGATAAGCATCTAATTGGTCGTTATTGTTTTAAATTGCCATGTAACTATACATTTATGCTTCTCTTCCAAGATGTTGCAAGCGCGTATGTCATTGTACTTGCTCAGTGCTACTGTGAGACATGAATATTTCTATACCTACAGTATGTGCAAGTAATCTAATCTAAGAGGGCTAACCCATCACAATGCCATAAGAGCATTCAAGGCAATGAGATAAAAGCAATTTCTAGCACTTTGGTCTGCAGTTCAAGGAATCCCATTCAGTGCCTATAGGAAAAGTTCTGCGGATGCCTTAGTGGATTTCCTGTAACTTTTAACTCCATGTGCGTATTGTTTTGTTTTCACATTATTTTGTCGTGTTCTGCTGCCACATCTTGGACGTTTGTCACATGAGCAACAGCGAGATTTAAACTGGAAGTCAGATACATGATCCATCTTCAGATGGATTTTGTCCGTGGAACCAAAAGTGAGGAAAACATTTTTGCTTCTTGCCATTTGCTGACTGTTAAGATTATTGTTATTCCATATGGAGAACTAGATGCTGGGAGCAATCCATTCTGGCAAATTAAATTCAGCTGGTTTTTTTTTGGGTTTCCAGTAGATTCCTGAAGCTACCACTGTTGGTGGCTTTAGGGAATAGGCAACAGATTGTGCACATCTTCCCATCATTTAAATGAACTCACAGTCCTTTCCTAATTTACAAGTAAGTAGCCCCAAAATGCTTGTTAACCTGCTTGTTGAGAGTCAATGTGCTCCATGCCAGGAATGGAGAAACCCAAGCTAAAATCCAGCCTTAGTTATGGAAACTCACTGGATGACGTTAGGCCAGACTCTCTCGAATGTACAACTTAAAAGTATCCAATACAATAAAAATCAAAAAGGGATATATTGTAAGTAGATAGTGGAAAACAATTTACAGTGATTTTTTTAATATGCTATTCTTTATATGTATTGAAGCTAGAAGTTTAATTATTTAAGAAACAACATGAAAATGAATATAATGTTTGAAATAGAAAAAAAGCCAATAGATATTATCCCTGGTGTCATAACCATGAACAAAGATGTAGTTACTGAAAATCATGACGACGTTGACCGGCCATTTTGGAAGACTCCAAAATGCTATTTAGGTTTTATTCCCCCCATCCCACCCCAATATAGCAACTGTTGAGAAGTCTTTGTCAGTAACTCATCTTAAAGATAAAGGTTCCCCTCGCACACATGTGCTAGTCGTTCCGGACTCTAGGGGGCGGTGCTCATCTCCGTTTCAAAACTGAAGAGCCAGCGCTGTCCGAAGACGTCTCCGTGGTCATGTGGCCAGCATGACTAAACGCCAAAAGTGCACGGAACGCTGTTACCTTCCCACCAAAGATGGTCCCTATTTTTCTATTTGCATTTTTTTACGTGCTTTCAAACGTAAGGTTGGCAGAAGGTAACTTATCTAACTTTTAGCTAGTTCAGTTTTTAGATGGAACCCATATTCCCCATACCAAGGTGAGGGAGAAGACACATGTCTGAGTCTTAGAAGTGGGTGAAGGCTGCCAAATAACTGAAGATTAATAACTGGCTAATAGCCAATACTGCTACCAAATATTAGAAGCGTCCTGACAAAAAGGAAACTACAAACTCTTATCAAAATGAAGTTCTTCTGAAGGAAGAGTGCCTGCCAAGGAAATGAAGCTCAATAGAAAGGTATTACTTCAGGCAGACGAAAGAACGTATTAGAGACTAGTACCTGCTCTTATGATTAGTTATCACCAGATTCAGCTTCTGTCTTAAAACGGCATTAGTGACAAATAGGCTAGCGCTACATTGCAACTCAACAGTCTCCTAACAAAAACAAGTCCTGCTTGGGGTGAACAATTTTAAAAATGCTATTGAACACTCAGAAAAAGTCCCAATGCTTATTGAAAATGTTATTTATTGTTTAAAAGACATCAACAATCAGGAGCAAAGAAAAATTAACAGCAAATCTCTTGCTTTAAAATTGCAAAAAGTTTTTCTGCAAAGATTTTCTAATCCTAGCAGTTTCATATTTTCCTGTTTCTGAATATATTTTAATGTGTGGCCTTCTCTAACTATAAATATGAGCCACTATAATGTTGGATATAGTCATATATCTTTTTTAAAAAATCCAATTCATAAGACGTTTGACAGTAAACACAGAGCAGGATGTTTGTAATGTTTATTGTGCTTTTTTCACTGAGTTGCTGAGAAACTGCGTATCAAAACAAGTAGTTTTACTTTCACTTAATTTAGTTTATTTCAACCCTCAGAAACATGGGTAAGAAAGTTCTGATGAACAGAAAAAGCTGTAATGTGAAGTATTATAATAAACCAAGTTTATGTTCAACCATCATATGAGGCTCTGCCATTAGTTCACTTTGTGCAGGATCTGGAAAAGAGATTTAGTAAAATGTTAATTTAAGACAATTGAAGGCATGTTTGGCAGAAAATAGGTCACTTATGCATTATACTTCTCTTCATTTAATATATATTGAGCAAATTTAATTTTATTCACGTCTGAATAAAATCTAGTATTTGTTTCTTATATAACAAGTAATTTCTTTCAGGTCTAGACATTGCACACAAATATTTCGTCTCTTCTCTGCAGACTATACAAAATATCTAAATGGACGGTTTCACATATGAAAAGGAATTCTGCTAGATTGGACTGAAGACCTATTATGATCCATCTTTTCCTGATAATAAACTACTACAACATAGTAAACAACTACAAGCTCAACTTAGAACAGTTCATTTAGTGACCATTCAGTTACAACAGCACTGAAAAAAAATGACTTGTAACTGTTCTACACAGTTACAAACTTTGCAGCATCCCCATGATCATAATCAAAACTCAGGTGTTTGGCCACTGGTTCAAATTTATGACCGTTGCTGTGTCCCAGGGTCACATGAACACCTTTTGCAACCTTTTGACAAGCAATATCAATGGGGAAGCCAGATTCACTTAATAACCAGGCTACTAACTTATCAACGGCAGTGTTTCACTTAACAACTGTGACAAGAAAGGGCAAAATTCACTTAACAAATGTCTCACTGAACAATGGAAACATTGGGCTCAATTGTGGTTATAAGTTGAGGACTATCTGTAGATGCCTATTAAAATGTTTAAGAAGCCCAAGGGGCAGGAGACAAAAAGTATGTCCTTAGGTTGTTTCTATTACTAGCCCTCAGCAATGTATGGCCATGCATATAACTATGCCAACATGGGAATATGACCAAGTTCAGTCTTGTCTCCCTAGAACTTAAAACTTGTCTAAACTTCAGAAAGATCCTTACCGCCAAAAATATCTTCAAAACCAATGCAGTCGTCATTGCCTTTTAAGATATCCAGTGCCAGATTAGAGCTGTGAAGGAAAGGCAGGCGCTGGATCTACAAAAGATTTTACAAGTTAGCCATCCATATTTACTAATAATCAGATATATTAAAGGAACAAGCGAAACAGTATCAAGTTGCTGTACTTTTTGTATTCCACCCATTTAATGTTTGAAGGAGGATGTAAATGTAGCATGAAATGTACTGAAAAAATACATTCTAAAAATATGAACTTTACCATTTTGCCACCATACAGGAATACTGCAGTTAAACTATATCTCCCCTCTTCTTCTGAAACGTCAGCAAGAAGAAATAATTGTTCTTCAAAATAATATTTCTGTCTTGGCCTCACATTCATTTTTGACTAGTTAATGTGATATGATTCTTCCATTTGAAAAATAAATTACTGAAGGGGCGGGAAGACACACAACTTTTCAGGCAATAGAGGTATCGGTGTTAATTAACAATATTTTACATCATATTTAATATCGTACAATGGCAAATTCTGTGAAGGGGTAATTCCCCTAGGAAACACGTAATGCCTAGTAGGGTTGTCTAAAGAATTTGAAATGGCTCTGCAAGGGGTGAGTGAAGCTTCCTTTAGAAGCCTCACACAATTCTGTGCGTACGTATCAAAAAGTTAATTTCAGTGCAGATACTGAGAGTTAGTCCAAATAAATCCAGAGCACTAATTTATATTTAGTTAATAATCCTGACAAAACATATGTCGCTACCCATTCCCTTTTGGATAAAGCAAACTCAGGCAAAACTCAGAGAAAGACTAAGAAATAGTAAATTAAAAGAATATAGAAATGAGATATGAAGTTCAACTAAATCTGTTTTATACTATGGATGCTCAAGTATACAGTCCCACAATTATAAATCATCATCTTGGGCCATGCCAAACTTATAAGTGCTCAACTTACATAACAGAGCCATATTTTCCATTATAAATCATGACAGCCACGATGGCACCCACATTACTGGACCTGATTTGATATTTTTGTGGTGGTCGTTAAGTGAACAATACAACCATTAAGGTAATTTATGTATTTCAATGGGTTTTTCGCTAGAAACAGGCTAAAGAGGCACAAAAATAGCAA
The DNA here is from genome assembly GCF_028640845.1 of Ahaetulla prasina. NCBI lineage: Eukaryota > Metazoa > Chordata > Lepidosauria > Squamata > Colubridae > Ahaetulla > Ahaetulla prasina. Next base: position 28,398,646 of record NC_080543.1, on the reverse strand, counting down.
AAACCATTTTAAACAGCAATAGCTGTTTACCACTTTACAGTAGTATTACAGTCCCCACTAAGCGGTTCACAGAGTTGCAGTTTACTCCCAACAATCTGGGTCCTCATTTTACCGACCTCGGAAGGATGGAAGGCTGAGTCAACCTTGAGCCGGTGAGAATCGAACTGCCAAACTGCTGGCAGATGGCAGTCAGCAGAAGTAGCCTACAGTACTGCATTCTAACCACTGGGCCACCACAGCTCTTCAAATTGCAGTCATGTGACTGGAACACTGCAATCAGTCACAAAATGAGCTAGTTGCCAAGCACTCTAACTGCGGTCATGTGGCTGTGGGGAAGTGTATGCAGCCATCAGAACTCAGCCGTAATTTTTTTGGGGGGGCGGGGAGGAGGGCTGTCATAACTTTGAATGGTCACTAAATGATCAAATGGAAGTCAAAAAGCACTTGTACTGTGGAAGCCCTAAACTAGTACCTGGATAGAGGCTCTGGATAGAACAAAACAAGCTTAGATACAATCCTAGCAAAATTAACTTTTTTACCCATGAACATTTGGACATTTTTGAACATGAACATTTTTGCCCATTATTTGGGGAAGTATAAGATGCCCTGTTAATAGCTACCTTAAATATTATTGTCCTGGAGTTTTTTACTTTATGCCTTTCTCCCACATTTTCATTGTGTGTCATGTTCAACATTTTTTTCAAACTGAGATAGATAATAATTAGTAGCCATTTTAATTCTGTAAATTTTAATTCGTGTTTTAGATTTTTAAAAATAAACTAAAATCTGGAAAATATTTTTTTGTTGAAAATAAGCATACCTGTTTCGCTGCTTTGAATTCCATTTGCAACTTTAATGGTGCATGTAGCCCTTGAATATTTCTCAGAGTCGAAAAGTTCATTTTATCTTGAGTTAAGGAAAACTACCAAAAGAAATGGTAAAAACATTATTTTACATTCGAGGCAGACAGATGTGAATTAACTTAGAAAAAACTATGCACATAGAGAATGCTATTATTCACTTTTTTCTCACTGTCCAGAAAAAGAAAATCTCCTCTCCAGAATAAGAAAGTTTAAGCATGTTGTGGCCTATCGGCTGCCGGCCCCTCCAGCAGCCAAATCAGAGGAGGAGGAGACATGGGAGTCAGGATCAGCATCAGGGCAACCTGGGAGCTCCGAGCGGGAAGAGAGAATGGAGCTGGCAGAGAGAGAGACAGAGGCGGAGCTTGAGCCGTCTGTCAGCCTTGAGATGGAGAATCAACAGCCCCCAGGTCTGGAGGTGGTTGATGAAAAAGAATAGGAACAGCTGGGTCCAGTGCCTGACTCCCGGCTGCACAGAAGGCAGAGAAGGGTAGAGCAATGGAAAGCTGTGGGCCGATTCTGGGGAAGGAAGAGCCACTGCTAACAAGGCCCTACCCTAGCTCTGGGGATAATAGGCAGGGGACAGAGATGAATAGGTGTGGCAGACAACTATTCATCTTCCGGCTTGATGGACTTTTTAGGCTGCAAGATAAATTTTTTTGCTGGGGCTGCCAGCATTCCTAACAAAGGAATCTTTTGAGCTCACATCAGAGTGTTTGTCATGTTTGGGGAGCTGGGTCAGAACAAAGCATTCCTTTCCATTAACATACAGCTTTCCTGTTTTACACCAACTGAATTCATGTGATCCGCACGTAGTGAACAGATGAATGATCCAAATCCTACACAAATCACCTACCACCAATATATTTGGCATTGTCCTCTTAACTTTGGCTATTTTGAGAAGGGAAAAGAGGTGACTTTGCCAAAGTTTTATGAGAATCTGGGCAATTTATCTTACTAGTCTATTTCATCAAATTTGTACAAATTTGAGTATAGTATTATGTAATTATAGATTAATTTCTATCACATAAATCTTCAGACTTACCGTATTTTTCAGAGTATAAGATACACCTTTTTCACCCCAAGAGGGTGAAAAATTGGGTGCATCTTATACACCGAATGTAGCCCTGGCCACCCGCCAGCTCCCACCCTTCGGCCTTGGCGCGACATCTCAAACGGAGCTTTTGAATGGAAAACCTCTCAAACAGCCTCCAAAAGCTCTGTTTGAGAGCCACCTTTGCGGCCTCCAAAAGCTCTGTTTGCAAAGGAGCTTCTCTTTGCAAAGGCAGCCTCTCAAACGGAGCTTTCGGAGGGTGAAAAAGCAAGGCGCAGAGACCAAAATGGCAACCCAAAACAGATGCTGCCTTGTCGGACCGGTTCCGTGCTTCCCTGGCTGTACTCACTGGAGCGCCTTGCGATGATCAGCTGCATTTTTGAAGCTGCCTATCTGCCCCAATGAGGCACAAGCTCACAACCAGTGAACCTGTTGCTAAAGTTCACCCCTGGGAACAGCGGATTGGAGGTATTCCAGGAGGCTGCTCCACCAGCCAATCAGCTGCTTCTGCTGAATCGGGCTAATGTGCTGAAGCTGACCAGGCTGTTTGCTAAGGATACTAGCCAGATGAATGCAAGTAGGATGGATGAATGGATGCAAGTAGGCAGAGGCAGAATGTTTTTTCCCCTTATTTTCCTCCCTCAAAACTAAGGTGCGTCTTATACTCCGGAGTGTCTTGTTATCCATTTAGCCTTCTCTAATGTGATATGATTGACAGCAGGAATTTTAAGTTCCAATGGAATTTTCAACTTCACTCATAAAGAACCCTACCAAGGTGTTCTTGTACTCTGCTATCATTTTTGCAGCTTGTACTAATTATTCAAAGGTATCTATTCTGTAAATTATTGGTTGTTCAGAACGTCTCAGTTTTAGTTCAGGAACCTGAAAAGATACATTTTGCTATGGACAGGGTTTTTTCATATCTATAACTACATCTGCACCTATCTATAATATTCGCTTCTACTTACATTCTTCTCTGAAAGTTCCAAAGGATGAACAGGAAAAAGTTCACTCTTCACATGTGGAAAGCTACAAACACAAGTAAACAGAGATACCACATAAAATCTTATGTCAAAGTCTTGTGAATGAAGGCAAATATACATGTCAGTCTTGTTTCCTTCACCAATTTTAGAAGCCATTCCAAATACAGGCTTTGAATTCTAAAAGCCTGAAAATCTGACAGAAACCAGAATTATTTTAATTATTTTTTTCTTCATTTTTACCACTGTAATGTTCACTATACATTATATTTTCCTTAGCACATTTATATACTATTGAAAACATTTTAATTGTATTCCACGAATTTATCAGTGTCCTTGAATTGTATCAACTGTGAGATAAATAGTTCTTGTATACAGGTAATCTTGACTTAAAACCATTTGTTTAGCGACTGTTCAAAGAAAAAAAGTGACTTATGAGGTGTTCTCACACTTACAACCATCACAGCATCTCGATGGTCACGTGAGCAAAATATGGGAGCTTGGCAACCGGCATGTATTTATAATGGTTGGAGTGTCCCAAGGTCATGTGATTCCCGTTTACAACAGGGATCTCCAACCTTAGTAACTTTAAGGCTTGTGGACTTCAACTCCCAGAGTTCCTCAACTCCCAGAGTTCCTCAGCCAGCAAAGCTGGAGTTTGTGGAGTTGAAGTCCACAAACCTTAAAGTTACTAAGGTTGGAGACCCCTGATTTACAACGTTCTTAGCCAGCTTTCGACAAACAAAGTCAATGGAGGAGGCTGCATTTGCTTAACAACAATATGATTCATTTAACAACTGCAGTGATTTCCTGTGACTGTGGCAAAAAAAGGTTGTAAAATCGGGCACAACTTGCTTAACAACCATTTAACAACAACGATACTTAGCAACAGAAATTCTGGTCCCAAATCTAGTCATAAGTCAAGCACTGCTTGACTTATTTTTCCCTTAACCAGCTAGTTTGATGTAGTGGTTAAGGCATCAGGTTAGAAACCAGGAGACTATAGGTTCTTGTCCCACCTTAAGCACAAAGACATCTGGGTGACTTTGGGCTACTCACTTTCTCTCAGCCCTAGGAAGCTGGCAAAGGCAAGCCAGTTCTGAAAATCTTGCCAAGAAAACTATAGGGATACGACTGAAGGAAAGGATTTTTCCCCCCATGACTGATAACATTGAAGATTTTAGCCTTGTTTTGCTTACTCTTAAGTGACCCTCTCTATCAGTTATCAGGATATTCTCAGTTAGCACTACGGTGTATCTATTGTGAGAGAAAAATGAGGCATGAGTATTTCTACAGTAGATAATATGCGTGAAAACTAGGCTGACCACTCTAGAGTTCTGTGTGACATATGAACCCAGACAAAGTTATTATATAAAATATATCTTAGCATGGTGTGTGACTCCAAATATTCAGTAGCCTGGTCATTTACTTATTTTACTACTAAATTGCTATCAACCGTTCGCAGCCACATATTTTCCACAATGATTTGGTTACTCAAGGTAAAAGAATTCCAAAGAGACAGTGCTACAGAACTAGTAAGACAAAATTAGCTTTATATTTGTAGAGTCATACAAATGTTTTTGTAACAAAAGGAGTCAGCTTCAAAATCTTCATTCACAGAAGTCTCGCTCATTTCCGGCATGTAGAACTATACACACTTGCACAGACCCCTTACTCAGACATCAAGCTGATGGAAAATGGCAGCTATCTACTACTAATAAAAGAAACTTTTCACCTGATTCAAGAAAATGAATTGGTTCCACTACCTAAGGTTGGAAGCATTCTGGAGAATGTCTTAGGGCCAAAATTATGTGGAAATAATCTATATATTAGGCATTTATTTATTAGAACTGGATGACTGGGTTTAAGTTCTAAAAGTTATTAAATATTTTTATTGTAAGAATAAGGTAAAGTGATATTTGGAAAAGGGAAGTATCCAGCCCACAAGTGACAAATGGACTCCATTCCTTTGAAAGTTATCTTGATCTTGAACATTTCTATTAAGGAATTGAAGTTATAATTATACTAAATGATTGACAATCTGGCATATCCAAATAGATTTAAGTTTCAGCTTATTACAAGCAAAGATCAGCCCTCAAATAAGATGCTAGTCAAGAAATTGACTGGAACTTGGAAATAAACTATTTCCACACTATTTTTCACAAAAGTATACAAAGGTCAAGCAGAAGCATTTTTTATCATTGTGACTTGATCTGATTACACTGGAAATTCACCCTGATATTTCTATAAACCTCAGGTACTTACCCTTTGTGTATCACATCATGACTTTCAAATGTTCCACTAGCTGAAAAATCAGGCACTGAAATGCAGTCCTTCAGCTGAGATCCAAGCCCTCTGGTATTCTTAAACAGAAGAAAGCTATTATTGTAGACAGGCAACATTGTTCATTTTAATACAATTAAATTCTGTGCAACTGAGACTTCAAACTTTGCAATAATTGCTTGTTAAATACAGATGGGTCCTTGACTTACAACCATTCATTTAGCAACCATTCAACATTACAATGGCACTGAAGAAAGTGATATGACCATCTTTCACACATACAACCTTTGTAGCATCTCCAGGGTCATGTGATCAAAATTTGGATGCGTGGAAACTGGTTCATATTTATGACAGTTGCAGTGTCCCAGGTCATGTGATCACCTTTTGCACCTTTTGTGATTACCTTCCGACAAGCAAAGTAAACGAGAAAGCCAATTTCACTTAATAACTATGTTACTAACTTAACTGCAGTGATTCCCTTAACAACTGTGTCAAGAAAGATCATAAAATGGGGCAGAATTCTTAACTGTGTCACTTAGTATGAGAAATGTTGGGGTCAACTGTGGTCACAAGTGGAGGACTACCTATAGATGACAGCATTCAAAGTCAGGGTTAATGCAAAACATTTTTAAATCATTTTTTCCTGTTTACTACACTTTTAACACAAGCATATTATCTTGTAGTAAATTTGGGTTGTATCACTAAAGCTCTAACAGTTTTGATCTATTCTGTCCTGTCAAAATAGCAAAGTAAGTTAAAGCTTAATCTATAAATTGTTTCGACCTAATAATATAATTAGATGCATTGATAATTAATTTACACAGAGTGCAACTCATCATGTAACTTAGCTGTTCTCTGACTTGCTAAATCAATTACTTTGGTATGCAGGCTGTTCTTAAACAGTTCTTGAGACTACACTTTCTACAACAATTAATATGTCACAAGGCTTATTGCAACTACTAAAATCTTTTTATAAAACAATACAGAAACATTTTTATTATACTGTTATCCATACACTTGGTCAACTCAACACAGCAAACATAGTACTCCGTACAACAATACCATTTACACCTTTGTTCCTGCAATCTAAGTAAACATACTTCTATCAAACTGTAAAAACCAAAGAGAGTTCACCAAGAGACTTGCCACAATGGCAACAATTCTTTTTGCATTTAAAGCAGTGGTTCTCAACCTTTATAGTGCTGCGACCCCTTTAATACAATTCTCCACGATGTGGCAACCCCTTTAATATAATTCCCCACGATGTGGCGACCCCAACCATAAAATTATTTTCATTTTGAATTTAGCACGCCTGAAGCCGTATTGGCTAGCGATCTGAACTGCTTGCGATTGCCTTGAGGATGGAGGCATTAAAGCGGAGACTCCTCCCCTATTAAGTTTATCGCGCCTGAAGCCAGATTAGGCTAGCGATTGGGAGTGATTGCAGCTGGCTTGAGAGGGAGACATCAGAGCAAAGATTTCTCTCTTTTTTAATTCATCGCGCCTGAAGCCGAATTCGGCTAGCGATTTGAAGAGCCTGCAGCTGGCTTGTGGAGTCAACCATTGGAGCGCGATTCTTCGACTCGCAAGTATACTTCCCATATTTCCGATGGTCTTAGGCGACCCCTGGCAAATCGTCATTCGACCCCCCAACGGGGTCCCGACCCACAGGTTGAGAACCGCTGATTTAAAGTATCTCTAAACATTCTCACTTCCAGGAAGATGAAAGGAGCATAGCAACCATAAATTTGGGTTAGTTACTAAAAAGTTTTAGAGAGAAAAATTATAGTTGTATTTTTAGCAGCCAAGTACTATATCTATATGATAAACAACGAAGAGGGAGGGACGAAGAGAGGGAGAGGGAGAAAGAGAGGAAAAGTTGAAAACTCAGGGATATGGAAAATCCATTATAAAACAAGCAGAGTATATAAATTGTAGAACTTACCATAAATTGTAGAAATAAGGTCTGTGATCAAGATAAAGAACAAGACTACCTAATGCTTTACCTATTTAGTGACAGTGTCCCCCCCCCCCAAAAAAAAAATTAAATATTCCCATATGGTTGTACATAATTCTAAGATGTTCACTATAAACAACAATACAATGAAATAAAATTAAGACCATATGACAAACAGTCATGGAATATAGAATAGACTACCGTATATACTCGAGTATAAGCCGATCCGAATATAAGCCGAGGCACCTAATTTTACCACAAAAAACTGGGAAAAACTATTGACTCGAGTATAAGCCGAGGGTGGGAAATGAGGCAGCTACTGGCCAATGTAAAAAATAAAGATAGAGCCAAGTAAAATAACATGAATATTTATTTGAACGAAAAACAATAAAAGTGCAAAAGGGGGAAGGAGGATTCCCAGCTTTAGAAAATTTAGAACTACGCCGCCTTTGGTATGACCTGAGCATAGCTCATAAAATTATCTGCTACAATGTACTTCCTATCAATGACTACTTCAGCTTCAACCACAACAATACACGAGAACACAATAGATTCAAACTTAAAAGTGAACCGCTCCAATCTAGATTGCAGAAAATGTGACTTCAGTAACAGAGTTGTTAATGCCTGAATGTGCTACCTGACTCTGTGGTCTCTTCCCAAAATCCCCAAAGCCTTAACCAAAGACTATCTAGTATTGACCTCACCCCATTCCTAAGAGGTCTGTAAGGCGTGCATAAGAGCACCAGCGTGCCTACCGTCCCTGTCCTAATGTTCCTTTAGTTGTATTCCTTTTATGTATTCAATTCATGCTTATATTTATATAATTATTTAATATGTATTTGACAAAATAAAATGAATGAATGAATGAATAGAATAGAATAGAATAGAATTTTTATTGGCTAAGTGTGATTGGACACACAAGGAATGAATGAATGAATGAATGAGTGAGTGAGTTACTTCAACAACATTGTCTCACAGAAATTGACAATACAACTGCAAGCATGAAAATGAGTCCTCCTTTAGCTTCCAAGGGACCAGGGTGCCTCTGAAGGTCAGTGCTCTAAGCACTAAGAACCCAGCACAAATCTAAGCCTGTATGCACACCAATAGTGAAAATACCCTGCACAGTGTCTCTTGGCAGAAGGTTAATTTTCATAGGCGTTGGGGTGGCTCTTTTTTTTTTGGCAGGGCAATAAGGGTCTCTAATATCATTAAACCCAAGTGTGAGGAAAAGACAGCAGCTAAAATGTTAAGGCCAGTTGTGTGACCTTCTCCAATACAGTTGGCCTGGCTGTTTGCCAAAACTTAAAACACCCTCCCATCCCCCTCCTGCTAAAGCTTCTTTCTTAAAACAATTGTGGTCTTTGCCTTTCATGTCGCTCAACCTTTCACCTGCCAGGTTCCTAGCCCTTCACCCTTGACCCACTGCTGTGTTTGCTTAGCATTGTGTCGACTTTAGAAGTCTGTGTGTGTGTGTGTGTGTGTGTGAGAGAGAGAGAGAGAGAGAGAGAGGGAGGGAGGAGGGGGTGCAAAGGGGAAGGAGGATTCCCAGCTCTAAACAAAGGAAATCCCGGAATGCCAGCGCGAAAGGCGGTGCTCGCGTTCCTCCTCCCTTGCTCAAAAGCCCCAATAACCTTCACCAGCAAGGCAGACCCCCACGGGAAGGAAGGGGACGGGCTGACTCACCGAGCATCTGGCTGAAGAGCAGCTGCTCCAGGTCACCCAGCACGGTGACTACTAGCTCGGGATCGACCTTCAGGAAAGCCTTCTCCTCCGTCGGGGCCCCCTTCCCGGCCGGTTGAGTGGCCGTTTGGGGCGGCCGTTTGGGGCAGCGCCGCCGAAGAGAAGGAAGGGGACTAGGGCACACAGGCGCGCACACACACGCCCAGCTTCTGAAGCACGGAGGGAGAAGAAAGAATGAAAGAAGGGGAGGAACGGCCCCTCCTTTCTCTCTCTCTTTCTCTTCCAGCGCCGCCGAAGAGAAGGAAGGGGACTAGGGCACACAGGCGCGCACACACACGCCCAGCTTCTGAAGCACGGAGGGAGAAGAAAGAATGAAAGAAGGGGAGGAACGGCCCCTCCTTTCTCTCTCTCTCTCTCTTCCAACGGGAAAACGCTCTTTCGCTTGCGGGGGAGAGGAGGGAGGGAGGGAGGTAGGTTGGCTTATTCAACCCTTCCCGGCTAGCCATCCAGCCCTTCCCAGGAGAAGGCGAGGAGTTTTGGGCGAGCGACCTTTTTGCTAGAAAGCGGCAGCGGCTGCCCCGACACCACCAGTTGGGGCGGGAGCCGGGTGAGCCGCAGTAACTCCCGCCAGGCTATGCATTGGCGCGGGGAAGCCCTGGCGGTGCAGTCCTTCTCGGCTGAGGAGGAGGTTTCCCGACGCGAGCTTCGCCGCGAGAGCCACCCAAAGGCCAGAAGAAAAGGTCATTCCATCGAGTAATGGGCGAAGGCTCCTTCCTCTCCGCCTTACCCATGCTGTGCGAGCCCGGCTGGGCTGCAACCCCGCGCCGCCCCTCCTTCCTCACCCCCCCGGGGCTCGCGCTCTAGCAGCCGCCAAGCTCAGGCCGGACTCGGCAGCTCCCCATCAGCACTCGCACGGCGCGATTCGGGCAGGAGGAGTCGGGCTCGCTCCGTGGCGGTGGCGGTGGCGGTGGCGGCGGCGCCACCGCCACAGAGCGAGCCCGACTCCTCCTGCCCAAATCGCGCCGTGCGAGTGCTGATGGGAGCTGCCGAGTCCGCCTGAGCTTGGCGGCTGCTAGAGCGCGAGGCCGGGAGGCTGAGGAAGGAGCGGCGGCGGTGTTGCAGCCCAGCCGGCTCACACAGCATGGGTAAGGCGGGAGGAAGGAGCCTTCGCCCATTACTCCGATGGAATGACCTTTCTTCTGGCCTTTGGGTGGCTCTCGCGGCGAAGCTCGCGGTCGGGGAAACCCTCCCTCCCTTAGCCGAGAAGGCTGGCGGCTCCCCTGCCCAGCCCTCTCACTGCACCACCAGGGCTTCCCCGCGCCAATGCACAGCCCGCCAAGTTTGCGCCGTCCGCCCACCAGACACGGGAATGGGGGCCGTCCTGGGGGCGACAAATCCCGCGAGACCTCGGCGGGCCCGCTCCCCATCCCTCCCATGGGAGTCCATTCGGTACCCCCTCCTGTGCGGGGTTCCCGAAGACGTAGACTCGAGTATAAGCCGAGGGGGCGCTTTTCAGCACAAAAAACGTGCTGAAAAACTCGGCTTATACTCGAGTATATACGGTAATTTATGAACTGAAACACAAGCTGATGTTATACTATGAAGCCAAGATTCCCACAAATATTAGCAACACTTGTTTCCTTTCCCACCATCAGCTTTTCTTGTTTATTTTAACTGCACCTTATTTCTGTCTCTTTCAACCAATCTGCATGGGTTATTACACCACATAATCCTGACATGAATCTCCAGGCATTTCCTTTGCCCAAACACACACCTCAATTTTACAAATATTTAGAGTGTATAAATTTAAAATGAGCTGACTTATTAAAGCACAAGGCCTAAAACTGGATAGATTAAGTAAATAAGAGGCTGAACTGCAGGAAATCCTTCCAACAATGACACTGAAACTAATGTGCTATTGCTTCCCTATGGAAGTGAAATATTTGCAAAGTAAATCCTGCAAAAATCTTGCCAGCAGTCAGCGATCCAGCAAAAGTAACCAAGAAAGGTCTAGCTAGTCCCAGGGCAAAGCGAGTGGTTGCGATTGTTCAAAAGCTGCATTTACATTAACACTAAGAGTGATGCTTCCATATTTAATGAGTAAAATGTCTTTTTATACATGGCTGCTTAGAACTCAATTATCTCCACAATTTCTAGCCACTGCTGGACTTTTTTTTAAAATCAAGTATTCATTTCATTTTTATGTTTAGTTGTCCATCCCAGTGTGATGATTGTATCACTATTTGTTTGTCTCCATAAATAATGCAAATGTTTATGTGTTGGATCTTGTCATCATAGTTTTAATATTTGCATGCAGATACTATTTCTTAATTGTGGTGTTTACATTTATTTGCAACTATGCTTTTTAGCAAAATCCATGTAAAATTACAGATATCCACTTTAGTTCAATACATCCCCTCAAATTCTAACAACACTATTTGTCAGCATATGCTTTTGTATTTTCCTTATAGCCTTTGCAAATAATGGAACTTGTTATATGTTCACCTGTATCAGTCAACATAATTTTTTTCTTCTAGACTGATTCAGCAGGATTAACAAAGGCAAAAGATCCAATATTTGCATACGGATATTATTTTCTAATTTATATCCAGCCTTTTCTCCAGCGCCAAACATTCCCTCTTCTAATTTTATCCCATAGCTATAATCTGTGAGGTAAGTGGGCTGAAAGAGAGTGGCTGGCCTAAAGTAACATCAACTTCCAAAGATGAGTGTCTACTTCAACTTGGGTTTTTCCAATCTTAGTTTAATATTTTTGGAGGATTATCATTTTTCCATCACAGCTGGGTTTCCAAGCACTGCAGTCATATTTCTGGGCTACAGAATGCATTTGAAATGGAAAGCAGGCCTAGATGTAAACCCTGCAACCAATTCTACTGTCTTAATCCAATTAGCATGTGAAGTCCATGTAAATTTTTTGACAAAAGATCAGGCTCTCTAAGCAGTATAGAAGAAAAGCAAACTGACAAGTAATACAGCCTCCACCCCCTTTTTTTTAAAGGAAGCATTCGGCTGCAGTTGCACCAGTATAGCAGCAAATGAAAAAAACGAAACTGTCCTTATAAACCTTTTAAACGTAGCAATAGCTTTACTAGCCGCCCCGAAAGCCTGAATAAACTGCTAAAATAAATAAAGTATTAAATCGTGATCCTTTACCCACCGATATCCTGCAGAAATCTAGAATTTGAGTTACTTGGCCAAGAAAACCCTCCTGCTAGTTAAGAAAGGAAAAAGAGATGCAGAATCCACAAAATTGGGGAAAGACTCCACGTGACAATGTAGCCGCACTCTCGGAACCAAGATACCACCAGGCCTGCTTCTGATAACACAGAACCCCGTCGGGAAAGCCAGGGATCAGCCAGCATTGAACGTTAAAGCAATCCCCCCACCACCACACACACACACACATACACTGCCTAAAATCCCGGTTCTGTCCGGCCCTCGCTCCACAGCACGCGAGAATCAAACGCTCTTCGGCTCCTCGCGGCGGATCTTCCCACATTTCCCTTTCTCGTGCCTCGCGTTCCCCCCCCCCTTTCGCCCACCAACCGCGCCTTCTTCACCTCCCTTCAACCCCGCAACGACCCACTCACCATCTTTGCGCAGTCACCGGCGGCTACTTGCTTCCGCAGGCTCCAGGTGACGTCAAATACGCCCGCCCCGACGTACACGAAGTTCTCGCGCGACGGGAGAAGAAAGTAAGGGTTGAGAATGAGCTCGGGGAGCGGGAGGGGGCGGGGCTTGGAAGGCTCCTCTACCCGCCAATAGGAGGCGGCCGCTTGCGGAGAGAAAATAGTTTTCTACTGTGCTGCGTTTATTCTTCTCCCTTTGTTTACAGCAGGGGTCTCCAACCTTGGCAACTTTTAAGACTGGTGGACTTCAACTTCCAGAGTTCTTCAGCCAGCAAAGCTGGCTGAGGAACTCTGGGAGTTGAAGTCCACCAGTCTTAAAATTGCCAAGGTTGGAGACCCCTGGTTTACAGGGTGGGAGGTGAAGCGTCTCGACTTCACAAATTATTGCAGTCATTATTAGGTGGTTTCTGTTTCTGATAGTCCTGCTGGGATATTTTCTCACAGTTGCAGCCTCTGGGAGGTCAAAATAAAAGTGGGGAGGAAAAAGTACATTAAAGAGTTGCATTATCTTTTTTTTTTTAATGTGGAAAATATAGGAGACCCAAGTACAATCAGTCACCGTTTCTTGAACTCTTCTAAGACGGGTATTAAATGCTTGCTTTTCTAATAGTTGTGAGAGCTACTGGCCATCTATTATTTGTGGCCGCCATCTGTTCCATTACTAAAAAGCTCTTATTGTTGTGAAATGTTTCCTGACATTAACCCAAAATCTTCTTCCTTATAGTTTAAATCCATTGTTTCTTAAGCTATATTTTGCAGCAACTCTAAAAAAAGTCTGTTTCACGTTCAACATTACGGTCCTTCGGATATCCTGCAGTTTTCTCTTTCCCACGTAAACATTTAGGCAACTGTTTCTCATACCTTTCTTATTCCAGTGCCTTCCTTTACTATAGTTAGTTGTTCTTTGGATGGTTTCCAGGTTTCTGATTGTCTTTTCAGCAACATTTCTTTTCTGAACTATGAAAAGATTAACATATTTACATCTGATACTTTGTCAAAATTAGCTTGTGAATGGATGGTTTTATTGATATACAATACAATATGGTGTAGTTGAATATTATTGCTGTAGTCCTTCGTGTGAGAGATATTTCTAGACATTTCTTTTCTGAACTATGAAAAGATTAACATATTTACATCTGATACTTTGTCAAAATTAGCATGTGAATGGATGGTTTTATAGATATACAATACAACATGGTGTAGTTGAATATTATTGCTGTAGTCCTTCGTGTGAGAGATATTTCTAAAGTTATCTTCAAAAGGGTCACCATTGTAAAAAATGAAGCCTCATTTCCTTGAGGTTTCATTATATAATCCAAAAGGAGAAATAGCAGAGGTAGAATAGCATAGGAGGAGCTTGAAACCAATCTTGACTTCACTTATCAATGCCCTTTTTTGAAGGATGGGGTAAAAAAAGAAAAGAAAATGCCCCATTTATAATGGGAGTGTAGTGCTGGAGCATAATAAAAATAATGAGTGAATAATTTCTTGCCTCATCTTACAACTATTAATTTAGTGGTAGTCTTTGACTTACAACCATTTGTTTAATGACCATTTAGAGTTACAATGGCTGGAAAAAGTGACTTATGAGTGATTTTCAGACTTGGTCATATGATCAGAATTCGAATGCTTGGAAATTGGTTCAGATTTATTATGGTTTCAGAATCCTGGAGCCATGTGATCACCTTTTGCAACCTGCTGACAAGCAAAGTCAATGGGGAAGCCCAATTCACTTTACAGCTGTTTTACTAATTTAACAACTGCAGTGATTCACTTAACAACTGTGGCAAGAAAGGTTGTAAAATGGGGCAAAACTAACTTAACAATTGTCATTCTTAGCAGCAGAATTATGGGCTCCATTGTTGTCATAAATTAAGGATTATCTGTAGATACCTACTAATCAAATGACAATGGTTTTTTTATTGGTAGGAATCGGCATCAGTATGAGACATCATCTTTTAGCAAAATATTTTAGGGCATCAGTTGTGCTTCTGTTCCTTGCTCAAACACAGCCTCTAATAACAGAATTTTGTTCTGTTGTTTTGCTTAGCATGATCTGCATGCCATCATACCCTAAAATGCTTAGTCATATTATAAGAAAGGTTGATCTTTGCCAAATAGTATAGTAGAACAACTTAATACCTGATACTTGAGTGTATTTTTTCTACACACTTACATTTTGCAAAGTAAATATTAGCTTAATTAATGTAAGGGATTTTTTTTATTAAAAGGTATGGAATGTTCTTAAATTTCTGCTTAGTTAATTTTCTAGAAAAAAAGTAAATCTTTCATGTTTCTCTCTTATATTTGTGTTTGTTGATCAGGATGTGAAACATTTACATTTCAAAGTTGTCCTTGTAGATGTAGGATATAGACACAACACCCTCATTACACGTACATAATTGACATGTTTAGGCTATATAACAAAAGAATGTATTGTTGCAGTAATAATTTGGTTTCCCTTAAAAGCAGACTTCCATAAAAGGGTAACATGCTAAATATAAATAGTGAGAAAGTTTTGCCAACAGGTTTGTTCCCTTCCCCCCACCCTCCTGGGTTTGCCTTTCTTTTAATTAATCTTTTTAAGTTTATAAGGTAGGTGATAACCTTGTCCAAGTTAACAGAGTAAATCTAACTGAGCTCAAAGTTCTTACTCAGAATATGTTTGTTTGTTTGTTAGTTTATTTATTCATTTATTAGCTTTATCTCCTGCGTTTCTTCCAGAAGCTAATTTAAGCAGTATATATAACCCTTCCATTAAAAAACGCAGAATGGCATTGACCTATACAACTTTAACTCAGAAAAGTTAAAATACTTTGGACCACCTACTTTTAGCAAATAAGAGTTTAGTTATGTAAACTTGTATTGAATCAGACCTGGTCCACTCTAACAGACAGTTGTTTCAGTTCATTATGTTTTAAAAAACAAACTCCTACTGTATTGGACACATTCTGTTGGGAATGACTTGAATCATATGCTAGTCTTCTGGTAGCTGGCACTTATTTATCTATTTATTCAATTTGTATGGCCAACCATTTAATCTAATTTGGAAAAGAAGAGCAGGCTGCATCACTGCAGGAAGCAAGCACCATTTTTGGAGTGGCCACCATGAATTGTGTTGATTCCAAAAATGGCACCCACTTCCAAGATACCAATGGGTGAAGTGGCTCACTCTCCTTGCTCAATGTGATCTCCAGAGTTTCAGAATGTGCATCAGTGAAGGAGAGCAGAAAGCTCCACCCCTTGGCATCCCTAGAATGAAGGGCTCCACCCAGGAAACAGCACTATTTTTGGAGAGGCTGCAATGAATTGTGGCTGCTCCAAAAATGGTGCCAACTTCTGGAATGGCCTTCAGGTGTACCAAGATTGGGAGTGACCTGCTCACCTTCCCCAACATGAAGCTTCAGAGATCTACAGAAGATAAATGTGCAATTGATGATAGGAGGTGGGGAGGAGGAGGGCAAAAGACCTAATGGGCCTACAGAGACCCTAAGGGACAGGAAGTGGAGTGTGGACTGCCCCAGCTCTCCCACCTAACAACCACATTGGAGAAAGCAGGGATAGGGGTTCTTAAGTGAAGCAATCATGGGTGCCTCGCTTAATGACTATCACATCTTGCAACTATAATGTAGAGGCTTCATTAGAGTCCTAAGTCAAGGAGTGCTCATGTGAGTAAAGTGTGTATATTTTTGAAACTTTTACAATAGTTACCTGTAATAAAAAAATAGATATACTTGTGCCTTTTAACTTTTATTTATCCTAATCCTTATGTTCATAAAAACAATAGTGTCAGCCAGAGAAAATTCTCCAGGACTGATAATAGTCAATGTACATAGTTAATTATGAAGATGATAACTTTCAAAATGTATGACTTTGTTTTAAGCAAGTAGGTTATGCTTCTCTGCCTGAAAATACATAAATTCAAGCATAGACATTGATTTCAATAAGTGTATAATTCTATTTGGTAATTTATATTGTGTTGACCAATACATGATAAGTAGCTTTAAGTTTTCAGCCTTGGAATTAACAGAATTGAGGACAAAAAAAGATACTTTTCACAAAGATGTTGTAATACAACTTTAATAGTACAAGCGGTAATGGAAGTATTAACTTATTTTTGCAATGTCAGTAAACAGCCTGTTCTATAGAAAAAATAATCTGTTCAGGAAAATTTCAACTAATAAGAGAACTTTGTCAGGAGTGATTCATGAGCTTGTTTAAGTGAATGTCTTAATAAATGTATTAGAAATAAATATACATAAATAATATTTACATTATATGAGTAAATATAGAATTGTAACTGATAGCTGTTATAACAGTATATTGTACTTTGTTTTTTTCTTTCTTGTTTTTTTCAGCAGTTTTTATGCATTATTTTCTTCAAGACTGTATGTATTTGCATAGTAATTTTCTTTGTGTTCTTTTTCTAAAAAAAATAAATTAAAAAAGTGAAAGTCTTTATTAGCATTCATGAAATAAAATAAACACTTGTTCTTTGATCCCTAACCAACCCTTTCTTGTTAATCTATGCTAGACTTTTATGTTTCAGGGCTGATTGTAGATGTAGTTATTTGAAAAGTGATTTTGTTTTAAATTATTTAGCTTTTACTGCATATTAGATAAACACAGGCATGTTTTGCTAAAGATTAAAAATAATTTTCACACAACACTGCAAAACGTAGCAAAGATAATAATGTGTAGGCGTCAGTGTGTTCCAAAACAAAACTCTCTGGGGGCCTCTTTTAACACACTGCTACGTTAAAATCGTGTTCTGAATGCCTCAGGAAACCCCTACTTGAACCCACCCTTTCCTGAAACTGGTGAAAGTATTTTTAAAAATATTGCAGTGAAAAAAGTTGCTGCTAACTTTGCCAGACCAGATTGCTTTGTTTGGTTGCTGTTACCAGTTATTTCAGTTTGTGTCCAACATATTGATAACACTGCTGTTTTTAAAAATAACTTTCAATGTAAAAATAAAACAATCTAGTGGGTGAGGAAGACAAAAATTCTGTTAAGACCAACCTGGATGTTAAAGTAAAATAAAATTGTTAATTTAAATTTTTTTAAGACTTTCCTAAGACGAGGTGTTTAAAAAGAAAGATGGGAAAACCTGATATTGTGGCCATTATGGAATTAGTCCCAAATAAGATATTATAAACTAACTTTATTTACTGTTTGGTACCTCAGCTGTTAAGATTACTATAAACCTGAAGCAAAAAGTTTACATCTATTGTATAATAGCCAAAAACCCTTTTTGATTATAGCCAAAAATACCCCACTCACAACCATTTGCTTGGTTGTCTCAGAATCCTGTTATTTTTTGCCTTTTTGAGGTATGACAATGTTGTATATTATACTTACTGCTTTATTGCCTTTACTTAATCAAAATATCCTTTCAATTCAATTATAGTGAAAGATTGCCAATACAAGTAGAATTTTTGTATGTAACACAAATTCACATAAACAGATCTCAGCACATTGTAAAGCAGAAATATACAAGATACCTATTCTATTACAGTGAAAGCAAAATATTTGCAGTGTCATATTTGCAAACGAACACTAGAGGTTGCTCCATAGCTAAATACTCTACACCTTTGGCAGGGTTGTAAATGTCTACCTGATAATAGCTGTTTCCTCAACATATACATAGAAGGTGTCCTGTTTCAGGTATATTTGCCAGCTGATGATAGCAATTTACTGAGAGCTGAGAAGATGAAAGACAGAGGAGGAATGGAATGTATATCAAAACAGTCTCTTGGAATAAAAGCTTGCCTGGGTAGTTTGCTTCCAACAGGAATGCACAGAAGCAAAGACAAAATCCAATCCAAAATCCAGCAAGCCAAGGTTCATTAGCCAATCCAAAGGTTGGAAGTTCAAGATTTTCCAAATGAGCAAAATACACAGGAACAACACAACAGAACAGGCAGTCAACTTGCTGTTTCTAACAGAGAAACATGGATCAGGATTACCACTTAAATCAGGATGCAGCCAGCTCTCTTTAATTAAGAGAGTTATTTCCTTGCTTGGCAAGAAGCCTCACTGAGGATCTTTGCCCTATTCTCTGCTCTACTTGCTGAGTCTGAGAGCTTGGAAGCTGTATATCATCATCTGACTGCTCCAGTTTTTCTCATGGTACCTTTGTCAGGGGATTCTTGTCTTGGTGTTCCCTGAGGTTCCTGTTCCAATGGTTCAACTGCAGCAATTTCTTCAGAGTCCGTATCAGAGTCTGAGTCCTGGACCATTAGAGAAGGTAGATACAAAGGATTTTGCTTTGTTTGCTTTTATAAATGTTATTAATTTTCATTATAAGATAAAAAAACAGGTGAAAAAAACAAAAGTTAGGAACTAAGAGAGAAAGAAAAGTGCAAAAGAGTAAAACACTTTTTTCCAACTTTTTTTCAGTGCAGAAAATTCAGAAACAAAAAACAACCTCAACCTTTTGCTTTTACATTTCGTAACATTTTAAGCCATTTCTATAACAAAATAGTTCTAATGATCAAAACCTAAAAGTTTAATATATTTTTTTCAGTTTCAAGCAAAAAGTCCAGAAGCGGTTTCCAAATATAAACAAACTAGATATTCTCCAAGTAGAAACAACTATATTCTCTTTAATAAAATTAGTAGTTTTGCTATCTCCACTAATGTCACATTTACCATCTATTCTTCCATTTTGAAAATTAGTGTATCTTTCCATCTTTCTGTATACAAAATTCTTGCTGCTGTCAACAAATATAACAAAGTTCCATTTTTTTCTTTCAAGTTTTGTCCATTAAACGTAAAAAGAAAAACTGGTTTCAATTTTATACTTATTTTAAGAGACTAATGAATTAAATTAAAAATCACTGTTTCAGGTGGGATCTGACTACAAAAAAATGAAGTGGAGCAATTATTTCCTGTGATTTGGAATTAAATTCCATTTAATATACCCTAAAATTACATTTGCCTTATTTGCAATTATATCAAAATACTTGCTCTTTGGTATGCAATCAATTATTCAGAGATCTTTTACAAGTATTATTACTTGGTATTGCTCATCTCATATTTGCACATCTAATATTTTATTCTTAAGTGCATATATTTATTAAATTTCATTCTGTTACTTGAAGCTCATTATATGTTCTGTCAAGATAGTTTTTAATTTTATTTCCATCCTAATAGAGCAGGGGTATCAAACCTAAGGCCTGGAGGTCGGATCTGGCTCACGGGTGCTTACATCTGGCACATGAGGCCATCCTGGAAACAGCGAAAGCAAGCCCATGGTGTCTCTGCCAGAGAAAACGGAGCTCAGGAGGGCCCCTCCCGAGGTGCCATCCCGAGCTCCATTTTCACTGGCAGAGGGTTGCCAAAAGCCGTTGCAGCCAAAAATGGAGCTTGGGAGCCCGTTTTCTCTGGCAGAGCTCTCAGGCCAACACAGGCATGAATGATGTCGAGCTGGCCATGCCCCTCCCAGGTCAAACAACTTTGATGCAACCCTCAATAAAATCGAGTTTGACACTCCTGCTATAGAATATTAATCAACCTACCCAATTGTGCTGTATATCATCTGTAAATTTTATAAATATTCTATTTCTTCTTCCAAATCATTAATGAAAATATTTAAAAAAGGTTTAGGACTGATCCTTGTGATACTCTATGTGATACAAGATTTCAATTTAATTAGGAGCCATAGATATGACAAACACTATGGAGCTTGTCTATAGTACTTATCTATGCTCCTAAGCACTAGGAGCATAGAAAAGTACTATTTTCAAACCAAATGAAATCAACACTCTAAAGGGAGTTACGTGATCAGAAAATCAGATACTCATATCTTTATTATGACAATAAACCATCATAAAATGTGTTAAGATTAGTCTGAAAAGTTTTGTTATTGGCAAATTCATGATGACTTCCAGTCACTACTGCAGTGTTTTCAAGAGTGATTTATAATCTCTTCTAGAATCTTCTAGATATCATCAGAGGAAATGGTCATACTATATTGGAACTACCTATACCCTTCCAAAATAGGATATTTGCTTTCTACTATTCCTCTGGCATGTTATCATTTCTGTATGGTTTCTCAAAATTACCAAATAATGTACAGATTCCATCAGACCATGGGCTAGTTTTCTTAATAGACCAAGCGCCATTCATCTGATTCTGTAGATTTAGATTCATTCAAAGTAAAGATTCTCTGATCATGTTTATGTTGATCTTAAGTTTTAAACCTATCCATTCATCCTAGTGGAAAGTGAACCAAAATAGCAGTTAAAGTGCTTCAGTTTTCAATTGGCATTTTGCTTTCTTCATTAAGCAGCTGGCATACTGCTTTTTTTGCCCCTTTCCTCTCCTCTCCTTTCCTTTCCTTTCCTTTCCTTTCCTTTCCTTTCCTTTCCTTTTTCCTTTCCCTCTCCCTCTCCTTCTCCCTCTCCTGATCTTTCAGTTTTCTGTAGAACAGTGTATATTCCCAGGCTATCTATATCCTTCCATTAGTGATTTGGCCCTTCCATTTTCTATAGAATTGTCTTTTGTTTCCAAATCTTTACTAAACATTCTATTTTCCTGTCCTCATCCCTTATTCTCATCACCTACTCCTTTTATTATCTCGTTCTATAAGAATTTCTACCATCTTGCGCTCCAACTCATTAGCTTCTCCTGCAATGGCTTTCTGCTTATAGTTCCTTTGAGTTTATTTAGACTTACTTTTATGAAATCTATAATATAAGTTTGACTATACTTAGTTGTTATTTTCCCTTGAATTTACAAGCTTCAGATGGCATTACATGGTAATTTTTCTTTACTGTTCTTCTCCTTGCACTTCCCTTTTGATTCATTCCAGTTCAAGGATAAATCTTATTTGCTTTCTCCTTACAGAGATTTTGTGGTGCTGATTAGGATTATGTCCATTCTGCAGATAAGAGAGGAAGTAGTTTGGCTTCCCCTTTTCTAGTGCTGTGTCCTTATCCAAATAGCCTTCCCTGCTTCCTCAAGTCTCTTTTCAGCAAAAACCAAGAAGTATCACATCTTGTTTTAACCTGCAGAAGTAAGCATAAGACTGTAAACAATATCCGGAAGTGTATGTAAAGTAGTGAATAATATATTAAATATGATGAAGTAGCATTAAGAAGAAAATCTATGAGTTAGAGCAACATTTCTCAAATTTAGAAATTTTAAGATGTCTGCGTTTCAATTCCCAGAATTCCCCAGTCAAATAAAATGCCAAGATTGAGAAACACTGAGTTAGAACAATATTCTGAATGAGATTCATCAACATATTTTACCATTTGCATGTAATTTGTTTTTCCACAATGGAAGTAAACTAGGTATTGTTTCTGACAAGGATATGAAAAAAGAATATCTAGCAAAAAATAATTAACACTAATTTGCTTCTGCTGCATTAGTTCTGACTGATATCCATATAGACTTGAGCTAATGTAATTCATAAAAGCTGAATTCACTGTGTATCTAGCAATATTGTTCAAAATCTTATCACAATGCTCTGAGATATAATGTTGTATAAATTCTAAACATCTGATACTGTTCTAAATAGAATACACGAAATGCACTCTTACCGTGAATCTTTTCCATTCAATTTTGCCACTGCTCCATAACCCAAATGCATTGCCAATACTGGCTTTCTTTGTTGGATCACCTTCAAAGCATGCTACAAGATGGTTGTATGATAAATCTCCATTGTTCATTGTAGACAGTTATTCTTCATTAGTTAGAGACCACTATGTTATTTTCCTCTTCTTAATCTAAGCCAAGACTACTGTGAAAAATATAAAAGATGAATACAGAATCTGTTATTGCCTTTAACTTTTCTTACATTTTATCTGGATATATTTGTGATGTAATTAGTAAAATTATATATTTATTTTTATGTTTAATTTCACACTTTCAGTTTTTCTTCATGTTATTTGCATATTAAAAATATAATTATGTTATGAAGTTTCACTGTTTATTTTTCTTTTCAGATTTGTGCCGACCACAGTCAAATAACTGATATTTTTTCTAGTTTTCATCCAAGATTTCCATAATTATGCTAGATAAGGAATTGGCTATTTTTCACTAAAATTTATTTTAACCATGGTTTGCCAAATAAGCCAGACTTGAATTTGAAAATGAATTGAATAAACATGGTTTGTATTGACAATTCCTGCTTGTTTTCAGCTAGTGCCTGGAAGCATTCAAAAAAAAATTGTCTTGGCTACTTTTTATGGGAATGCATCTTTTGTTTATTGTGTGGGGGTATGCTTTCCTGTATTTGTTGTTTCTTCATCCAGAATGCTTATTCCAGGTGTATATTTTTAATAGGATGTGTGTTTTACAGGATCTGGGAAATGGGGTGTTTTCCTTGTTTTTGTTTTAGCAAGACATATAACATTGGATTTATGTCTGTGTTTTGCTCCATGCTCATAAATATGTTTGTTTGAGGGTGCTTGAAGGCACTGATATTGTGATGCGATATTACATGTCTGCATATGTTTTTGCACTTAACTTTTATTTATTGAGTATGTGTACATGAAAGATGATTGGTATTTTTAAATATTTTTCTGATCAACCCAATTTCTTGTTACAAAATGCATTTGGCATGCTCTCTGAAGTAAATATATGGTTGGTGTTTGGACAGGGGCATCTACAACATATGATCAGAAGAGTCAAGATGTCAGCCACAATAATGCAAAGAAAACTCTATTTTATGTATAGTGTGATAGACTTGATTGTATTGTCATGGCAGCCATCTTGATTTTTTTAAAACCATACACTATGGCCACCCCTACTTTTGGAGGTTGGATCCTATTCCTGCCATACTCAAGGCAGGGGGAAAATTGAATTCAGTCCATGGCAAGTTCTATCATCCATATTTTTTTTCTTTTATCTCTTATTGAGGTCATGTTCCAGCTTCATCTTCTTGTAGGCAAAATTGTAGATCCAGAGATTGAACTGGACAACCATTTGTCTGAAACGGTATAGGATTTCCTTGACTAGAAGACCTCCAAGGCCCCTTCCATCTCTGTTCTTCTGTTAAGAGTAACATCTATGATTTTGGAGTAAAAGACGTCAATCAAACTATTTAGTGTAGAACAGGGTTTCCGAGCTTTACAGACATTTCTAAAATTTTGTTTTCACTTTGCCATTATGGGGTACTGAGTGTAGCTTAATGAGGGAAGAAATGAATTTCAACTGTAGAATCAATCTGCAACATAACAAAATTGACAAAAGTGAAGGGGGTCTAAATTCTTTCTGAATGAGCTGTATTTTAACAGTAATATTGTTGACACAAAAATTCACTGACTTAGCCAGAAGGGAATTCATATACTTTATAAATATGCTCACTATTAAGATATTTAAATTGGAGCAGTGGGGTTGCGCAGTGAGCCAGAACACACAGTTATGGTTAATTGATTGTAGATTGCTAGCTCCTGTGTGAGGCAATCTGTGCTGTGATTGGTTGCTGTGGGTTTGGAGGGGGAGTTTCCCTTTTTCCCACCTTTTTTCCTGTGTGTGCTCTGTAATTTACCTCATGATGTGTTTGCTGTGTTTCATTTATCTCACGGTGCTCCTGTTTGCCTGGCTATCTTGTTTGATATAAATATATTTATTTATATAAAACTACAAGTTTATGTCCATAAACTTGTCATTTGGACACCGGCTGCGCAGTTCCATGACACTGACAATGCTTTTAAAGAACACTGTTTTATCTTTAAGACCAGCGCCATTTATATCAGTATTTAAATACTTCAAAGTAGCAAATGTTGATGGAGATTCTCAGTCATCCATGTCATGGTTATCCCAAAGGTGCTTTTTTTTTTTTTCCCCAAGAGACAACTGGACTTTCTGGTTTTTCTTTTTCTTTGAAGACATTTCGAAAGCTGCTTGGATCAGAAGCAAAACGTCTTCAAAGAAAAAGAAAAACCAGAAAGTCCAGTTGCCTCTTGAAAAAAAAAAAACTTTGGTTCAAAGTAGTAAATATCTTCATTTGGTGTCCCACCTATTCTACAAGAAAAAAATGATAATCTCTTCCTCTCAAATGCTATGCATACAGTATAACTTTGCAATGAAAGAACTGAATCCATTGTATCCTATCTGGTATTTTTACAATTATTTTCACTTTTTCTACTTTTACATTAAAGTATACTGATATGTCTGTTCCATGTATAAGAATAGTTATGGTGGACATCTCTTCATTGTTGTAGGTCCAGTATGGTACCTGGTGGTGCCAGTCTGTTCCTCTAATACTTTCTTTAGTGTTGCCAGACTCCAGGTGTCACTTAATAGGCAACAGCTGCAGCCAATTATTCACACAAAGAATAATAATATAGAATGGGGATCTAGAAGGAATAAGAGGCAGCATGTTGATAAATTAATGTAACTGCTTATTTCACAATGGTTGCCATTTTGTAAGAGTATAGTACTAGATGTCTCCTCCTAACCCTAACCCTAACCACCCCCCTCCTGGTATCCATGTCAAGTAAATGCAGAATAATTTTCAACGTTTCGAACAAATGACTTGAACAAGTGACACAGACTGCAAATTGCCCAATAACATTTTATATCTTGTTCAGATAATAAAGCCAGTAAACTGAATCTAATGAACAGAGATTGCTTGCTCTGGAGTATAATTGGCTATAAGAGTTAAATGCTGGCTTGCAAACTACAAAATCTGGCTTAGAAAGAGACTATCTGTTAAGCTTCCAAAAGGGAGTTCTTCATTACAATCTTTGTGATTCACACATAGTACTTCTCTGGTTTTACAGATGCTTATGTAAAATGTTCCATAGCCTAGAGTTGTTCACAGAAATTGGAGAAGATTGCTTCTATAATATTCCTTTGTTTTGATTGCCTCAATGATACTATCTCATACTGCTCTTTTCTTCATCTACCAAAACTGATCATTTTGAGTTAAACTCTCATATTTTCTTTCAGGAAATACCAGGATAGGATCTCAAATTCCAGGAACCATTCCTTGGGCTTCATCTATGTGGGCAACATATGTGGGAACATCCTGGCTATAAGAGTGTAAAGGTCAGAGCACAAACAAGGGATATATAGACTACCCAGAAAGAGACATCCTATCCACCAACTGTCAGAAAACTCCAAAGGAAACTGGAGCTCTATGCTATGATACCATCTTTATAAGACAAGAGGGCTTTGGAAGAAGCAACAGCAGTCAAGAATTGGGATTCCATTACCCTAGAAATTGTCATCCTGGTACTGGTAACTATACCCAGTCTGAAATGCAAGGTGATGCAAGTGACTTTTAGGTTGAAGAGTAAAATATATATGCGTAAAAACAATAATGAGATATAGATGTTATTTATATTCTCCATCTTCTTTAGAAATCTCAATATACTAAATGTAGGACTTGCAGAACCCTGATGTTACCAGTTGCCCAGCTCCACATCTGTAGTTTCAGCAGTACTTCAAGTGTCTGGTTTTTGTTTTGTTTTTTGGGGTGGGGGCGGGGTTTATTTATCAATTTTATAATTATTCAAAAATCCTCTAAGGGTGTTTTGAGTAATGTACTAATAAAAGCTTGACACCTCTCTGCAATATTTGCATATATTCTGATTGAGGAATGTGGATTTAAACAGGCAGAGATCTAAGAAATTGATAAGAAAGATAAGCTTTAGGAAGCTCAAACCAACAATTTGAATAGTTAAAAATACTGCATATTGAAATGCATGTAAAAGAAGGGCAAGAGCTAGTGCATGCTTATCTAACAGTGTCTGTTTTCAGTAATGGGAGGTCATATGCTAAATGGCTAACCGTTTCCATTACATTTTTCTTACCTCAGAAATCTATGCTGTTTGCTTTTTCTAGTTTAAAGAATATGCACACACACACACACACACACACACTAATGAGTGAAACAATATTTCTCATCAACCATCTTTGTACCATCCTTTGTTAAACCTTACCAACTAAATGTACCAACTTTTAAATGCAACTTTCACAGCATGCAATAATTTTATGGTACTTCATTCTAATAACCTTGTAAAAATATCATCTAGTAATAGGACTCTGCTTCAGGAAGAATAGCTTCATGGATCTAGCTATTACCTTACTCCTCTGTACAACTAACATGCAGCTTCCCATTAAATAAATTCCTATATTTATGAATATTTTTTCTAACATGGAAAAAAGAAAACCTATTATTTTGCCCTGAGGATAGCTGTTCATCTCCTCAAAGTTATCTGAAATAGTTCTACACTGAACTACATCTTTTGATTTTTTTAAGACTTGGGAATTTTACCCTACTTTCCTAGAGCAGAGTTGGAGGCTTCATACCAGTTACTCTTTACATATGAGTCAAATGGCTATAACTAATCTAAATTATCTCCAACTCAGAGACCTTGAGTTCAGTGTGTGAAATAGAACTGCAGCAAGCTGAAATTATTTCATTTCCTATGCATAGACAGACCAGATTCCTTTAATGGTCTGCCTAGTTCAGAGTTGTTGTTTTTAACTGAAGTTACCCTAAATCTGAAACTTCAGAAACAGAAAAAAATCTGGAATGGGGGGGGGGGTGGAGGAGAGAATACTGGATCTAAAAAAATCCTATTTTTACCTACAGTAATTTAATATTTATTAGTAGCAGAGAATGTGCACTCTAGGAAAATCTTTCTTCACTTAAATGAAATAATAGTACATGCTAATTTGCATTATACATTTTTTATTCCTTTTGTAATTAATTGTGACATCCATAAGATTTCACTGAATACTAGAATCAATGTGGTAAGTTTAGAGTATGTGCCATCTGGATCTACCAAGGAAAGACCAATTATCTCTATGGGTACTATATGTCCTACACTTATACACTCATATTTTCCTATATTATCTGTGTAGTTTAGAAGAATGAGTGGAATTTCAGTGCATCTGTGAAGAAATATGGCCTGGATTGGTGATCACACCACAGGATGCATTACACTCTAACAGACACAAGCACTAGACATTTCTTAACAGGAAAAGATAAGTAACATCTGAAGAAGAGCCGCTGTGTTTCAAAAGGCAGTTTAGGAGACATTCTTTCCTGTCATGAATTCACTCTCTTCAATTTCTTTTCTCTTTCTAAATATTTCTCAGAGTTCTGAGTCTGAACATAGTCCCTCTTTTTAAGATGTAGTAGACCAACAAAGAAATAATTTTGTGCAGAATTGACTATGTTTTCATTAAATATTTTGGGACAGTTATTATGGTCCAATAATATAAGGTTCTTAAAAAAATAATAGTTATATTATTTACGCTATGATTTTAGGTTTAAGCTTTTACACTACCTGGGTCCACTCAGTGAAATAACTGCCCGGGTCAATTCTTTAAATAATATGATTAACACGTTAGGCAATCTGTTTAAGTATCTTTTTTGGATCTGCAGAAGATAATGTAGAATTTAATAGGTGGGACTATTTTGAAGTTTTTCTTTCCTATTTCCTGTTATCACAAATTGATAAAGCAAACCTAGAGGAATAGATAAAATAAATAACAGGTGATGTGTCACCAATTAATTCATCAGCTAAGAATGCAAAAGAGAGCCGAATGGGGATTTTAGGTGTCAAAGTAACATCTTTAAGGCATCTTTTTCTACCTATAACTTTACAGAATCTCTCTAGAGCAAAATATGTAATTTTATTCTATTTTATATATTTATCCCAAGTCAACATCATATTGCAATAAGAACATCTTGGAAGAATCTTAGAGAATATTTAAAGAACAAAAAATATTTTTATGCAGGTGTTTTTTTTAAACATACATTTAAAATTGTATATATGGCAGAAGCAGGAAATCTGTTAAAATTCTGTTCATTTAACCAAGAAAATGATATCAGCAGTGACTTGTATAAGAAGTCTTGCATTTTCTTTTCTTTAATCTGTTCTTTTCTTTTACTGGCATATCAAATGGAATAAGGGAAAATATTCTAAAATGTGAAGTCGGATGAAATTAGAAAGCATTTACCTGGAAGTGAAGCCAGTGAACTTAATAGTTTATTTCTGAACATTGTAGCTACACCATAGAGTTACACTGTTAATCGTTCTTGTGATGCATTGGGAGAGTAACTGTTAGTAACTACTTGCTCTACCAACTGGATGGGTGTATCCTCCAGTTTTGTCTCCCAATGTACATGCACTTTTATTCTCAAGATCAAAAGTTCCCTGTTGCAGTGGTCTATTTTCACAGGCATCCTTTCTTACCATGTCTTTGTTAAAAAAGACAATAGATTTTTGTGTCAGTCTTATTGGCACCAGTTTTGTATAATACAGGAAACACCATTTCCTTTTAGTACTGGAAAATTAACTTGGATCATGCTTTCCCCTTTTTATTGCTAATCAGGACACACCCCGGGAAACCTGGCTTTGTGGTTCTGGAAAAAGGAAGGGAAGCAGCATCTGAATCCATTCTGATTGCTTTTCCCTGAAACTCTACTTTTTTAACAGTGATGGAAGGTTACTTGAAGAAATTAAACCCAACAAACTGACCATATACAGGTAGTCCTCGACTTACAACAGTTCATTTAGTTTCCCTTCAAAGTTACAACGGTACTGAAAAAAGTGACGTATGACCATTTTTCATAGTTCCAAATTGTAGTACCCCATGATCATGAGATCAAAATTCAGATGCTTGGCAACTGGTTCATATTTATGGCCATTACTGTGTCCCAACATCATGTGATCACCTTTTGCTACTTTTTGACAAGCAAAGTCAATGGGGAAGCCAGATTCACTTAACAACCGAGTTACTAACTTGTCAACTGCAGTGATTCACTTTAACAACTGTGGCAAGAAAGATTGTAAAATGGAGCAAAACTCACTTAACAAATGTCACAATAACAGAAATTTTGGACTCAATTATGGTCATAAGTCTAGAACTACCTGTACTGTAGGTGTAGAGCATCTTTTCTCATTTATCATGGTTTACAAGGCATCTTTGTTTTGACATAGGACAACATTCCAGAATTCACCTACTCAAAGAAAGATTGACATAGAAGGAGAAGGTGGTAAACTGCACCATTCCTTCTTTTCCCATTTAACTCTTTTTGACTGATTATGTGCCATCAAGTTATTTTCCTTTCTTAGCAACCACATAGATCAAGAAGAAGAAAAAATACTTCTTATATTCTATTAGCCTAGAAAAAAAAATCATGAATGTAATTATCGAGCGTTGATTCTACTGTGACTTTTTGTGACCTATTGAGACAGACAAGCAATCCTATAAGCCAATGGAGTGGTTTGGTGCTTGTGAACAGGAGTAATCAATAAATGTTCTGATTTGCTTCCCTGGAACTGCAAAATAGATATATTAAACCGTCATCATCTTGGCTTTCCTATTTGTTTTATAGAAACTTCACCAGATTGTCAAGAGTTCCTGGCATGCCTTAGTGTAATCTTAAAATAGGGTACAAAAAGTACACTCTGGAATTTGCAGTGGCCCCCATTGTGCTTTTTGTGGTCCCCAATATAGCCAGATAAATGGGGGGCTGGGGTATTAAGCATAGCTTGTATTCTGCAAGCCTTGCAGATTATAAGAACAGACAACTGATATCCATAGTCTATCTGCAGGCACTTCATGCACCTGTACTGTAGGTGTAGAGCATCTTTTCTCATTTATCATGGATAACCCTAAAGATATCCAAAACTGAAATTCTGGCCACAGCGACTTTTGTTTAAGCATCTTGAAGTATAATCTATTGCTTCTTAAGTTTGTTTATTATCAAAGTTGTGTGCGTGCGCATGTATTAATTATGTACACACACACACACACACACACACTTGGTGGATGACTTCTACTATACCAGTGTGATGTAATTTAGAGGAAGAATCCTAGAGCTGAAGACAGAAAAATGATCCTTGTGGCAGGGTGGATGTGATCTTCTTGCTCCTAGCTTTGCTTATAATTATTCAAATCACCCTATTACATTAGGAAAAACAAGATAGGAACTCCAACTGTAACAACATCAGCCCAAAGAAGCAGTTGCAACATTTTCTTTTTTTCAATACTGTTTTAAGATTGTGGATCCCTGGTTCTCTTCATCAGCCCACTGCATGAGCAAAATCAGTTTATAGGCACAATATTAAAATACGTTTATAAATATATTCAGAGAGGTGGTGATAAATATTTTCTTCAACCATAAAACATCTTGTAGAACAAAGGGTAAACAGGTCAGTACTGAAATCCACCCCCTTTCTGCCTTGAACCTTAGTTCTTTGGGCTGTAATTTTCTTAGGTTCAAATTTACAAAGGAACCTTCTGACTCAGTGGGAGGAAATAACTTGATTGCATCAGTAGAATAAGATTCCATTTCCCACTCTGAATCAAGTTAACTTTTCCTGTCATCGTAATTTTCTAGTCTATTTTTTTAATCAAAGGAAGTGAAATGTTAAGTAGGGAAGGAAAAGCAAGTTTAAAATAACTACTTTAGTTTTAAATATAAAATCAAGTTAGTGAATTACTTGGCTCTTTAACATAAAAGCTCCCTTAAAGCTAATCTTTAGCAAACATCTTAAATGAACTAGAGATGTGATGAGTTTTGTGTCTTTTTTAATATACTTATTTATACAATTGACATATCTGCCCATTTCACTGATGGGACTTTGGGCAGCAAACAAAAAACAGAAAACAATTCAATTAATGAAAAAAGAAATTACAACCGCAATCAATCAATGATCTATGTGGGAAAGGACATAGACCAGACATCTCACAATCAATCAATCAATTAAAAAAAAAAACAAGATCCACAAACCAGGCAATCAACAGGGCTCACCTCCAAATGCCTGGAAGAACTGGTTGAAAAATTGAACCTTTTCTTCATCATATGCTTTACTTCAAGCAAGTGTTGCAGATTCTTAAACAGAAAAAATGACATACAACCCAGTTCCTCAACATCTATTAAAATCAAACTATGAATCAGCTGGTATGTCTTCTGGTCTACTTACTTCTGGCTAATGTGAGCTGTCATGAGGAATACATAATATAACCCACCCATCTGGGTTTGAACTGATTTCTCATTTTCTCAGTGTTAGGTTTGCTTCAATTAGTCCACACAGTTGATTTTGATATTTAGAGGCACTTACTTAATAAAGTAGATGGAAATGTATCCCCCAAAGAATGATTTTTTAAAAATCATGTCCTTGTAATTGTGTGCTGCCAAGGAGCATTGGTAAAGAGATTTAATATAGGGAAGAGGCTATCCTTCAGGATAGGGTGTTCAGATATATGGACTGTCAGTAATAGCCATGACATTTGGGGCTTTTTGGAAATTGAAATCCTCACATTTACAAGTTGCTAAAGTTGGAAACAGAATTTAGGGAAATGAAATCATTTCCTACAGAATAATGATTTTATATACTTATGCGACAGGAGTCAGCTGAGATTTCTATAACTAAAGAGGATGTGATTTTAAAAAATCTTTTATTTTCCCCATAAAACCTGGATCTAAAATAATATGGTCCATTGATCAGTCTCGTTCTATGAGAGCTACTACTTTTTATCTTTTAACATGTGAGATAGAATTTTACACACTTTCCACTGCATTCTGGAAATATTTTTTAAATTGGGAAGCTGATTTTTTTTTAAGTTGTCATCCTGGTTCACATACAAGTTGTTATGGGATTTAAGAAATCTAACTCATGTTCTTAGCTCTTTCACTAGCTTCCTATGATATTGAACTGATTGCTTAGTTTTCATGTGTTTTCACTTTCTTTTCTTCACATTAAGGATTATTATCTTTGCTTATCTACCAAATATATTGAATGTAATTTACCTTAATGAGCCTTTATTCATATGTTAATTAATAGACCGTTAATTCCATTAAAATATTTTTGAAATATGTTGTTTATGGATAAGCATTAGGTCAAGTGTATTATAATTCAAAGCTGAAGGTTCAAGTACTACCTTACAAGGATAAATCAAATGGGTGGGATTATTTTTTTGGAACACCAATATTTGGACAATCACACAAAGTGGATGTTAGATATTTAGGGCAAAATTATAGTTCCCTTCTTTCCATTGTTAGGGTGGTGCTGGAGACAATTCTTCAGTTTTAAACATGGTATTCCGTTTCACCCTTTTATAGAGCTTTTGTGCTTTTTACACAACAGCCAGGCACAAAATCATGCTTTTGGCTTTTGTGGACAAAACAAAATGAAACAAAAGAGTTCCAGAGCCTCCTGTGGCTTGGCTTATTCAAACACCTCCACATGGTGCAATTCTTGTAAGGCATGGGTGAAACATTAGATTTTCAAATTAGTGCCAGTTTGGCATCAACTCTCAGTGAGGATGTGGACATTTACGTGCCTCTCAAAAACACAGCCACATCTTTCCACTATTTTGAAGATGGAAAATATTTGATAGACCTGAACATCACTCACTATTTGGTGCTGTAAAAGGAATAGATAAGTAGTGTTCCCAATATGCGAGTGGACAGATACTCTGGCCCTGGAATAAATATGGGTGTGTCTTAACAGAAGTTTTGAAATTAATTAGTGTTTATTATCTGCAAAGTTATCTGCAAAGTTATAAACCTGACCTTCTTGAAATGTCTTTAAGAGAATATGAGCTATTATATTGAGTGTGATTTTAAAAAATGATTTTTTTGTTTTAATGTGCTGCTGATTAATTGAACCCATCCAGCCTCCTAAAGTGGAGAATCATTCATTTGCAGCTTGCTTTGATTCTTTTGTATGACGGAATTGACTTATGAGCTCCTGTTGATGTGAGCCCACTTCAAGGAATGCAGAAGAATTTATAAAAGATTATTTTTGTTTGTTTGTTTTACTGCCTGGCAAGCATTTAGTTGAGCCCAGCAGAAAAGTCTCATGTGGAATACCACTTGAAATGAATGGGAGCTATGCAAAATCTTATGGAATACAATTCAAAATGGAAAGTCTTTGTTTTGTTGTTTATTATTATATTTATAGCCTTCCTTTCTGCTTAGATTTTACCCTGATGGTGAAGATGATTTACATTTTTGCATATTCAGGGCAAGTAAAAACTTGATTCATCTAATTCCAAAGGAAACTTTATAAGTTTCTGGCAATACTACACTACTATTTCTGTTATAAATTATATTATGCAGTTTTTATGTCTAATCTTGCAAATGCATTTAGTTATTTCCCACCTCAGAAGTATGTTTTATTTAATGATAACTGCCTGTGTAGTATCAGTTAGAAATGTTCATGGATTCCTCCAGTGAAGTAAAATCTTCAGGCCTATGGAAGTTTAATGAAACTTCCAAAAGCTGCAGTTAAATAATAAGCAAAGGTGGGAACAAAAATAGAGAGGGTTATTTTTAACCATGTCGCTAAATCTATTTTGCCCTTTGCATTGGTTGCTTATTGATGACCGCTAGCACTGTACCAAATCATGTTTCATGCAATTTGTTTCATTCGCGGTTCCTAAGAATGTTTTTAATTTCTAGGAGCTTCCTGTATTGTTACAAAGGTCAGCGGGCACACACTCATGGGTGGTTTTCCTATAGTCCAAAATGTCTAGGGCAGTGGTAGTCAACCTGGTCCCTACCGCCCACTAGTGGGCGTTCTTTTCATGGTGAGCTGTAGGGGTTTGTCCGATACTGAAGCACTTTCCTTTTTTTTAATTTGACTTTTTTAAAAAAATTCATAGCATTATTTAAAAACATTTTCATTAGGTTTTCATAAAATTCCCCATGACGATTTAAATTTCTGAAAATTTGTATCACCCACGCATAAGTTTAATTCACATTACGTAAGTGAAACTAAATGGTGCTATAGTGTGACCGCAAACAAAAGAGCCTCGTCCCAGAATAGCTCATGCATCTCTCCCCACACCACCCAGCTGTAACAGACAAGCAGAGCTGGTAGCCAGCGCCCCCCCACAAACCCAATCCACAATGCACGAGAGGCATGTGCAGACGACGATACACGGCGCATTACTGTGGAACCAGTGGGCAGTTAGAAAATTTTACTACTAACAGAGATACAAAAGTGGGCGGTAGGTATAAAAAGGTTGACTACCCCTGGTCTAGGGCAACAGCCATAGCTCAGCCTGAAAAAGCCCCAGAGGAAGAAATTCCCAGTGGTTTCTTGGTGTCTTCCTGTAGATTGAAGCCAAGTGTGAGAAGCCAGGGACTTCCACAAAAGACTGGCATTCTAGTGAATGAAGACAATGTCAAATATACGCATGCCAGTATAATGCTGCAGAAGCCAATGTGAGTCAGACACTGGGACCAAAGGTTTATTCTTCCAAACTCTTGGCCTCATGCTGGAGCCCATCAGGGAATTTCTCTCTCCAGGATATGTGCACTGAGCTGTTCTACAAATTATATTTATATGGTTTTATGCACACTCACATACACACACTTTCTCCCTATGGTACCTAAGTAAGTGAACCAGGAACAGATTTTAAACATTTCCTTTCAGCAAAGTACCAGAGGATTGATAGAGAGCAAACTAAGAAAAATGACACTTTGGGGCAGCAAGGCAGGGCCTAGCCTGGCTGGAAGAATAACTTGCTAATGATTTTTATAAATTTGCTAATGCTTATTATTTACTGTCGTTAATTGAGGGTAGTAAAACATCCGGGGGAGTCTCACTTTCTCGGATTAGCAAATTGGATTAAAAGGCACGTGACATTTTCTGCCTTTTAATGAAAACGTGTTAATCGGAAATGGGGCTGCCAGAGTTTTTTCCTCCTGGGTTTTTTGTTTGTTTGTTTGTTTGTTCCTGAATCAGCCACGGATCAGGCCGTTGGGCTCCGTTGGTGGACCTCCAAGCCGAAGTCAGGGCAGATCTGGAAATTGCGCTATCAGCAGGGGGGCGGGAGAAGAAAGAGAGTCGTGAGTTTCCATCACAGAAGTGAGAAGGTTTGAAAGCCCCGCCTCGAGAAAGAGCAAGCGAAAGCTCCGGGCTGGAGTAATATCCTGGAGGGGGAATTTCCTCGGAGGTTGGTGTCCTATTGGGGGTTGGAGGAACCTTCGCAGATAACCAGCGGGTGGTGAGACGCGAGCGCGTCATCGAGAGGTTTAGCCTTTGACAGATAGAAGGCGGCGGAGCTCCTGAGATAGGTGCCTTCCCGTTTCCTTTCCCAAAAGGTGTCACGCGTTTCGTGTCATGCTTGCCGAGAAGGTCTCAGCTTTGCAAAGACAAGGCTAAGCTATCCTCCTGCTGTCCAGGCCCCGTCGCTCAAAGCAAACATGCTTTCCCAGGAGTGCAACGTGTAGAACGTCCACGAGCAGAATCAATGTATCGGTAGTCAATCCTGCGCGAAGGCATTTGCAAGTCGCCGGGTTGCGAATCCGCTTTATGGCAAACAAAGACCTAAAAGAGGTCTTTGTCCTATCTCCTCTTAGGGACTCGATCAGTGTCCCCCACACGATCTGATGGATAGAGGAGGGGAAGCCATGGAGTCACTGGCCCGGAGCCCCATACCTGGATGCGGAGAATCAAAGGATTGGCTGAATCAGTGATTTCTAATGAAGGGTTAGAATGATCAGTTAAACTACGATCCCAAGGAACCTTTCGAAAATAACTTTAATGGGCAAAAAGTAGCGAGAGGGCAGGCAACATAAGACACAGGGAGAAAAAAGCTGCGAAGAAGCAGGCTGAAATGTTGGCAACTGCCCAAAAGTCCAGGAAAACCTTCTCTCCCCCTCGCTACCCCCGCAAACTGGAAAGCCCTATTTGGAAAAAGTTGCCATTTGGAGTTGCGATCGTCAGCAAACCAATCCTCTTTCTGGGCAAGGCATTTGTCCGTGTAAACCAGGGGTGAAATCCAGTAGGTTCTGACAGATTCTGGAGAATCGGTAGCGGAAATTTGGAGTAGTTTGGAGAGCCAGCAAATACCACCTCTTGCTGGTCCCAGAGTGGGGTGAATATGGAGATTTTGCAATATCCTTCCCCCAGGAGTGGGGAGGGAATGGAGACTTTGCAGTATCCTTCCCTGCCATTCCACCAAGCCACACCACACCCACCAAGCCACGCCCACAGAACTGGTAGTAAAAAAAATTGGATTTCACCACTGCCGTGGACCCCACGAGCATAGGGGCCCCATACTAATATGTATATGTTACACCTTCAATGCATCTTGTATCATATAAATCTAGCAACATATTTATTACATTTTGCTACATTTTTTAATTAACAGTAACATGCAAATATAGGTTTGATTTTATCGACGATTTACATTTGTATTCCTGTGAGTAGCTGTAGTAAAGGCCCCAGTACGTTGCTTTGCCCGGGGCCCATAATGCTGTTAAAATGGACCTGACTGGCGTGTTAACTAAACGCGCATCAAATCTCAGCATCTCGATCGGGACGGCAAAGTAGTGGCCGTTCCCTCCCTTCGTTGGGCAGAGAGAAGTTGGAAAGTTTGCAAGAAACGCAAAGGGAAAAAAATTGTGCCTGAGACTGAAGATGCAAACTGAAGGTGCAAACAGCCCTTTTTATTTATCTATGTATTTCACAAGAGTCGCCTTCGATTGGCCAAGGCGGGCGTGGGATAGGGTGGGCTGGGGCGAGGGAGAAGCTCACCTCCTTGGGAGCGAATAGCCTCAATAGCAAACCTGGCACAGCGTCCCCCCCGCCCCCCAAAATAGCTTCGCTTCCCCCCTCCCCAACGTGATCCAAGACGGTCCAGAGCGTGCCAGAGAGAAAGAGTCGTGCTCCCGGTTCCCAGATGGAAACGTGCCCGAGAGAGCATTCGCTTTCTTTGCCCCGCCAGGAAGCATCGCTGGAAATGGGAGGGGGGAGGGGGGAGAAACAGACCAAGTGACGTGAGGTGGGGGGGCGTGATGGAAAGGAGGGTACGGACTGGGAAGTTATAAAGGAGCTGAGCCCGGTGAGCTCAGCACCCTTCGGATACTGCCGCGAGGTGTGGATCCCCCAAGCTGCTTGCGTAGCCCGGCACACTTGAGGACCTCTCCGGCTAGCTAGAAGAAGCTTTCCTGCGGGCGCCGGGCGAGCAGGGCGCTTGGGCTCAATAGGCAAAGCGGATCTCGGGCAGAGTCGGGCATTCTCTCCCTTCCCGGCGGCGTTCCGTGAAGTTCAGAAAGCGGCATGTTGAGCTGGGGTCTCCCTGGATCCGTGCTGGGCGGGCTGCTGGGTTTCTGCCTTCTTCTAGCAGGTAAGTGCGAGTTGCGAGTCGTCGTCATCCCCCCATCAGCCCTCGCCCTCCGCTTTCCCTGGACCCGGTGCCGACTCTATCTGAC
The DNA here is from genome assembly GCF_028640845.1 of Ahaetulla prasina. Lineage (NCBI taxonomy): Eukaryota > Metazoa > Chordata > Lepidosauria > Squamata > Colubridae > Ahaetulla > Ahaetulla prasina. The sequence goes on along the minus strand of NC_080543.1, from coordinate 28,361,020 downwards.
TCGGATCAGGACTAGAATGGTTCCAGGGCGGGACGAGGCAAATAGGGGGTTGTCCGGTGGGGAGCACCGTAACCTCTGAGCCTCGTGGTTTAGCCACCGTAACCAAAAGCTCCCGTGGCGATGAGACCACAGCTTTGGCATCCGCGGCGGTGCTTTTTGTCTTGCGCTCGGACTGGGCAAGTCTTAGTTGGTCCCAGCCGGAGGACCAAACACTCCCGTGGCGATGCGACCACAGCTTTGGCTTGGCCACTCGTGCACGGGTGTGGTGGGACGCGCTGTGGTGGGAGAATCTAATCCTGAAGGCTGCCGGATCTCGCCTTACCCCTTGGCTTTGCCGCGAAGGCACCTGCGGGCGCAGAAGGGCCGCGAGATGGAGCGCGCTGAGAGCTTTCCTTTTTAGACGAACGCTACCCTAGAGCTGGAACTGCTGGCCCGCATAGCATAGCGCGGATGCAGATGGGCTGCTCCTCCCTTCTGCTATTTCGCTGAGCCTATCCTTGTTTTTTCACACACACCACACACGACAGGTTGTGCTCTGAGCGAGCTCGGCCTTCTGAACGATCTGGAGGACCGTCAATGCTAAGGGATTGTTCAGTTTTAGGAACGGGGACTTGGGATGCCCGGGATTTTCAAACGCGTAGACTTGGGACATGCATATTATTATTTCAGGAGGCCCTTGGCATTTTCACTCAGATGGGCGAAAGACAGCGTGTTTGTCTATGCGAATTGTTTTTAAAGCCGAGCAGAACTGGCTAGGGGATTTCAGAACAGGTTCTTACGAAGAGCGTCCTGGTTCCCGTTATCTACCGCGACAGGTGATGAACGACGGACGCCTCAGTTTGGCGCAGTAGAAAATCACATAACTTTGTACGCCTGGTTTCAAAGGGGGGTCGTCATCATCCGATCTGAGCGTAAAGTTTTGTATGGAGAAAAACATGGTTTTCGTGGTTTAGCGTGATGCAAAAACCTAGGCATCGTGGCTTATTCAACAAACCAAGATAGGGTAAAAATGGGCGGCTAACGCGCTAATCCTTGTGATCCCTCCCCCGTAAATCTGGCTCTGGGTTGGGAACCCAAGCAGCTCCGCAAAAAACAAAAAGACAGGACAGTCTTGGGAAGAATCTGAGGCTTGATTTTCTCTTTGGAAAGAAGAAGGATGCTGTGAGTTATCGGCTTCTTCTCCCGTCCTGGCCGGGCAAGATACAGTCAGCTACCCTCTGGGGAAAGGGAGTCGCTAAATGGTCCGGCGGGAATTACGTGTCAACCCACTGCAGTGTTTTTCTTGGTGAGCTTCAAAAAGCTTGCAAGGTATGTGCGTGGGTGCTGGGGGGGGCGTAGACAAACGCTCAACTCACCAGTGAGCTGAACCATGGAAGAAGAAGCAACCAGCGCTGGAAAGAGGCTGGAGTTCACTACAGTTCTCCTGGCGAGGAGACCTACCGAGAGAAGAAGCCAGGAGACACCTGCTGGGACGACAAGCCAGGGGATATAAGGGGAGAGAGAGAGAAAAAGACCATTGACCTTGACCTGCAGTTGAGTTGGCTGCCCTCCTCGTATTGGAGAAATGTGTTCCCTTAGGGAATTGGGGGGGGGCATCATCAGTGGGGCTGGCTTAGAACCCTGAAAGAGAAGAAGTAGCTGAAGAAGTGAGCAATGTGGACCAAAGATGATCCCCACAGTGCCAAACTAAATACTGGGAGATTTCGGAACAATGAGAGGAAGTACATCTTTATACCGTCTTATTAAAGCTGGGAAGGCCAGAGGATGAGATGCTTTGGAAAGGGGAGAAAGTGGCTAAGGACTAAAGCAGTAGGGACCTTTTCAGGCCTTAGGCAGCACACCTTAATCAGTGGCTGCTGGGAAACAAACAAAGAAGACCTCTGTGACTCTCCTCTCTGTTCTAAGGTACTCCCTGAATGAGTTTGGTTAGCCATGGCTGGACACACAGTGCCAATCTGATGTGCCTTTGGCTTAACCCTGCAGGATTCTTAAACATATCAGTGCTTATGTATGATTAGAAGAGTAACTTTCCCCCACAGTCCTCTGATTCATTCAGCTGAAGTGTTCTTAGTTGTTCTATTCCATTAAATACCTTCATTCCAAATATAACCTTGACTGAAAAAAATGCACTAGTATTCTTTGGGAATTAATTTGCATCTCGTGGTTTGCTTAATTATGCGATAATTAATTGAATAAGCCAACAAGCAGATGAGTTCACCTGATACACTAAACCAAAACCAAATTTTGCCTTAGTGCAATTTGTGAATGGAACTATAGGGGTTTATTTCTGAAGAAATATTCCAGGATTGAGTTAAGTAAAGTCTGCCAACATTTCATAGTGTTTGTACAGTAAAAATAGTTCGATAACAAAACATTTTTTTCACAGTGTTGTTTAAAGACATTGAAGTCTACTTTGGTCAGAATGGGTTCTGTAAAAATGTTCTTTTCCAATTAGTACTGCACATAAAAAAATTGTATATCACTTCTCAAGGATATGTAATCCTTTGAAAAGTGTTAGTGATGGAGACACACACAGGGTTGAAGAAGCTCTATGGTCAGCCTACTGTTTTATTTTTTTAAATCAGACATTGGGAATGCTAGCAGCCCTTTAAGTTCCTCTTTAGAGAAATAACCAAATCTAATTTTGGGTCAGCATTCTGCTAAGTGATTTTCCCCCCTAAAAGAAGCAGATCATAGTAATTTACTGTATAGATCACTCACAAAGAAGTGTGTGTGAAAGTTGATAAAATCCATAGTAAAGTATAGAATCATTACTTTAAGTCTTAAGCTCATAAAAGACGAACTGAAAATATATAATTGATACAAACTGAGAACTCAGGTATTAGGTATAGCTATTAGATGGGAAAATGATAATTCTAGGGTGTGTGTATATGTGTGATAAGTAACATCTACTGCAGTTGGGGGCATGGCCTAGCCAAAGACACATATTTCAGCATTGAATGAAATAGGTAAGTTAGGATTTACATCTTTACTTCCAAAATAATTGGCAAGATATAGTTGTATCTAGTAGTATTAGTAGTAGTTGTCATTTTTATGGCAATTCCTGTGATAAACTCATAAAGAATAAACATATAAGGGAGTCTTACTCTGTGCCTTTTTCATACTAATATTCCTAAATTTATTTGTCATTCAGATTTGCACCTGAAAGTTATCCTTAGGCAGTAATCCCACTGAGATAAATCTCACCAAGTACACTGTTCTTTATTTTTTAGTATGGTAAATCTGTTTTAGAGCTATTATCCTGTTTTACTGATGAGCTACATTCTGTGTTTTGTGGGTCGACTTCTAAAATATTCCCTGAATACAACAAATATATGTATAGCATATTCAAGCTTCCAAATTAGAAGCTTTTTCAAAAAATGAGACAGGTTATGATAGTTAAAGTCAAAATATAACATTTTAGCACCTTAAATTTCAGGCAGGGCATCTGCTGCCCTTTAAAAAATCTTTGTGCAAAATTTTTTTTGCCACCTCTTCCTTTAATTTTATTTACTAATTTTTTTTTAATTGAACAGAAGTTAAGACTAGATGAGAAGTTTGGAATAAGCATGAATGCTTTTAATATATAAAACCTATCAATGAAAGTAACATCAGAAAACCATTAAGACAAAGAATCATTTATTTTACAACATACAAGTAGTCTTCACTTACTGGCCACAATTAGGAGAAGCAACTCCATTGCTAAGTAGCAGTCATAAAGTGAAATGTCACATGATTGTGACTGATTTACAACATCAGTTGGTTAGTTCTGGTTGTGGTCATTAAGCAAATCACCATGAATTGTTAAGTGTAATGCCACATGACTCCTGCCAGCTTCCGCATTGACTTGCAGAAGCCAGATGTGAAGTTGCAAATGACCATCATGTGACCAGAGGAGGCTGCAACCATTGTAAAAGTGCACCAGTTGCCAAGTGCCTGTAACCTAATCATGTGGTTGTGAGGACACTGTAATGGCTGCAACTTCAAGGACTGGTCTAAGTGTTGTAACTTTCAATGGTCAATGAACGAACGGTCAATAAGCAAAGACTTATTTGCTTAAAAGACAATTTTATTCAAGTAGTGAGCAATAGTAAATATATGATAGACATAAACATAATTTCAATTTTTAGACAACTGTATTTGGTAAGTAATCCATTAAATACTGCAACATGATGCAGACCAGAAGATGTTAGTGGTGCGGTTAGTTTGTGTAATGCATATTGTTTATTTAATTGATGTACAATACTTGTTTCAGAAGCAGTAAAATCTGACGTAAGTGAGCACACACAGTTGGTGTTTGGAATGGAGAACTGATTTTTAAGATGTAATTTTCCTCCCACCCACCACCACTATTGATGTCTTTTTGTAGCACACAACTTGCATAGCTCCTTGTGACAGCTCTGTGTTCAGAAAACTCTTAAATATTTTGTAATCATTTTCCTTTCTTGTATGAGTCACAGTGGCACAGTGGTTAGAGTGCAGTACTGCAGGCTACTTCTGCTGACTGCCGGCTCCCTGCAATTTGTCAGTTCAAATTTCACCAGGCTATGGAGCTGGCAACGGAGCCAGACAAGGTTAGCCTTCCAGCCTTCCAAAGTGGATAAAATGAGGACCCAAATTGTTGGGGGCAATATGCTGACTCTGTAAACTGCTTAGAGAGGGCTGTAAAGCGGTATATAAGTGCTATTGCTATTTAGGCTGCATAGAGGTGTTTGAGCAGACTCCAAAGAGTTGTTTAACGTTTGAGAACAATTAAAGGAATCAAATTGTTATTGAGCATAGATACTTTTTTTTAAAATTTGCATTTATATACCGCCCTTCTCCGAAGACTCAGGGCAGCTTACACTATGTCAAGCAATAGTCTTCATCCATTTGTATATTATATACAAAGTCAACTTATTGCCCCCAACAATCTGGGTCCTCATTTTACCTACCTTATAAAGGATGGAAGGCTGAGTCAACCTTGGGCCTGGTGAGGCTTGAACCTGCAGTAATTGCAAGCAGCTGCTGTTAATAACAGACTGTCTTACCAGTCTGAACCACAGAGGCCCTATACTGTATGAAACTCTAAGTACTGTATGAAACTCTAAGTATTTTCCAGTGATACAGCCTATATCTGAAACCAGTTCAGGTAGATAATCTAACCTAATCTTAGCTAGTGCATCACCACCAACTGTGTGTTTCTAAAACAAAAGATACTGGCTAGAAAAGAACATTAAGTATTTGCTTCTTAACAGATGGGAAAAATTGAATTGAACGAATCCCTCCACTGATACAATAATGAACTGCTTGGGATCTCCTTGATGTATCTGAAATTATTTTTGTTTAGCTATTTGATTTATGTTGATGGTATTTTAGAGAGGATCAACCAGAGAGATTCTTGTGGAATGTTAAAAAGAATGTTCTAATGATCGAAGCTATTTGACAGTAGAACCAATTACTAGGCTTCCCTTTGCTAGAAATTTCCCCACAGAAATTGGATTGACAGTTTTCAAGATTGTTTTAATCTGGATTCTTGTTTTTGAGAAGGAGATTGGACTCAATGCTGTCAAGAGCTCCTGCCAACTCTCTGCTTCTAAAATAGTGTCTCTGTCGCAGATACTTTCAGTTGAACGTAGTGAAGATTAGGAGAATGAAGAGACACAGGGAAAGGATAGCATCCATTTCAGTTACATTAAACTATAGCACAATTTTATACAATGCCACTCAAAGGTAATTTCCACTGAATACAGAAGCCCTGACTTCCATATAAGTTGGACCAATTGCATTCTTGAGCTTGATTTTAACACAACACAAGGAATATAGAGTTGTGCTAAAGGCAACACAGAGCAGGAGAGTTGTATGGACAAGGGAGATGCTTGTGTCATCTTCTATTCTGAGAAAGAGTTCCAGGCATAATGGACTTTGAGGAAGTCATTGAAGGCAAAAAGAAGTGCAGAAGTAGAGATGGAGAAATAAAGGTAGCCAAAGATGTTTTCCAACACAAGATCAACATCCTTTAGCAATGTTTGAAAATAACCTATGTATACATGTGATGTCACATTAGCTGATAATTTACTATATATGATACAGTAATAATTTGAGATTTATTTATTTAGAGAATGTCCATCTCATTTGGGGGGAGTAGGGGGTTGTTTCTGTTTTTCTTGCTGTATATCTTCAGACCCTGAAGATAATATTTATTAAATAGGCATTGCAATAATAATTTAAGAGGCTCAGGCTTCAGAACTTTTCTGTGGCTTTTTCGGGCTTGTTGTCTACCTTTCCTTCCATGTCCCAGAAGGGGGGGGGGATGATTTTAGATCAGGGTTCTCCAACCTTGGCAACTTTAAGACTCAGGGACTTCAAATCTCAGAATTCCTCAGCCAATTCTGGGAGTTGAAGTCCACGAGTCTTAAAGTCACCAAGGTTGGAGACCCTTGTCTTAGATCATGGGATGGAGTGATTGCAAGTAACAAATATAAAGAAACTGGGAACTAAGCATCAAAAGTCCCCTGTAACATCCTTAATTACTTTCTGAACACTACAGCAACAACAAAAAAGGTACAGCTGAAATGGATAGGTACAAAATGTGTTAAAGTGGGAATAGTGCAAAAAACACCCCAGACTCCTTCCTAAATAGAATAGTAGAGCTCCTTCTCTTCTTCACCTTGTTGGAAGTCTTGAGAGAAGTTTCAGTCAACACCTGCGAGGTTGGAAAGCTAATGGGTATGAAAATGAACTCAGAAAACATAGTGAGAGAGAAATGGTGTGTTGAAGGTTCCTGGAGACCACAAGGGAGGTGCATTCCAATCATGCTAAAACATCCAAAATACCTTTTAGGCATACACCCCACTTATCAACTGACATCACATCTAAGGCAAACCTTATACACATTGAGCCTATCTTGTTTTTATTACTGTATTGATTTAACTAATAAAAATTAGTTGCACAGTTTTGTGATACTCCACAACTTGGAGTATAGTTCTCCAAGTTTGGAGAACTCCAAAAAAACAATACATCAACCCTAAATCTAACATATTCAGTACTATCTAAATTTAAGGTTGTCTCCCTAAGGTGGGCTCAAACGGAGGAGACGAAGGCGACTTTATAGAGCCAAGGAGGAAATTGCTATTATCAGACTTGATTGTTCCATGATAGTATACAAGGGTGTAAAACGTGTGAACATACCAAAGGAAATAAAAACCAATTCATACTTGGGAAAAAAATGCTTTCCGTATACTTCTGTATTAAAAATTTTTTATACTTTTATGAGCATTCCTTGAATTGATGGACATCTTTCCACAGAGACTGAGAGAGCAAAGGAAGCAAGTAAGATTGAAGCATTTGTCCCCGGGGTGTAATGCATGGTTTGTCAGTCCTTAAAATATAAAAAGGAAAGGAAATGGGAGTGATATAAGACAATGGATCTTTTGTCATTGTGGCTAAAATGCCTGGCAGAGAGAGTAGAAACCATGAGGAGCATATGAGTGAGAAGATTTTTTTTTACAAACCCCCCCCCCCTTTCCCTTGAAATAATCATTATAATTTGTTTCTAAAGCTTTATGGGACAAAGCTCACTGACTTGCATTTATAGTAACTCTTCTTTGGCCCGCATACTTGTTGCAGTTCGAAATGAAAGAAACTCTGCAATTGAACAGGTATGAAGACAGGTTTGGAATTTTAGGGCACATCTTCACTTGTTCCTAACCATGAAAGACAACTGCAAGTTTCCTGTATTGCATTGATCTTGTTGATGAGCAAAACAGCATTAAGTTGTTGCTAGTTTGAAGCAGTGGTTTTTCTCCCAAGGACAGTCCCAGAACTATCAAGTCTATTAGGTTGGAAGGACATCAGTTCACTAATTGGGTACTGAGGCTATTGAGGCAGGATAGGGATGATGAATTTCATACTGGTGTTTTCTGCTACCAGTGGGTAGATCACTACTTAAGGAAAGGCGTACATGAAAAATTTACCCTTAAGCAAGACATGCTCAATTTTCTCTTGAGGAAGCAAAGCAAAATAAATTACAGTGGTATGGATATGATAGAATTATAATCTTAATAGGTTTGGGAATGTTTCCTCTTGTGTTTCCCATTGATTTCAATGGCTTAAACAGGGTGTGGTTTTGTGTCCTTTTATAATCTTTGCACTTGTCTCTCCCTATGCTAACATTCAGATTCCTCCCAGCCTCTCCTTTTCCAAAGAAAGGTTTGTTGAACATCTGTTATAAAGGGAAGTCCATCACTTTTCATGGTTACAGCTTCTACTTTGAATTGTTCTTGCTATGAAGGTTTTTTTAATTAATATTCCTTTGAAATCTGCCTATATATAGCTTAAATTAATTAGTTTGCATTGGTGCTCTGGAACAAGAGAGAAAAATAATTAACTATTTCAAGATCTTTTTCAACAAATGGTATCATTAAGGCAGGCATCCTTCCTTCTATTCCTGATGTTTTTCTTTCTGTCATATTACTCCACTTGGTTTTGCAGCATGTGCAAACTGGTAAACATCCTTTCTCTCCATCAAAGTCATTCATAACAGTTTGGGATACTGTAGTAATGGAAGATCAAAAGCCCCAGCACAACTACAGGGGTGGTGAGCGGGAGTGACAGCATGTGCATTATGGATACCATGAGCAAATGATGTAATTATGTAATATAAGTTTAATTGGTCAATGTTCCACCCAAAACCCACTTGTGTGATGTAGTACAAATGTAATTAATATGAAAGCACTTAAATTGGACTAGAAGAACACTTTAGATATTCCATTTCTTTAAAGAGCTCACATAGTGTATGTGCTAAGTCATAGGAAATATATTCATAGGAAAAATACAGCATTCTTTAAGTTTATGGACAGGAGCTCATAAAAAAGGTGTGGATATTTATGAGAATAATCTAATTGGATATTCATTATATGTCAAGAAAAGCTGATAAGTAAGCTGGGGAGCTTAAATTAATGGGAACTCATATCAATAAACCATAATGATTTGTTTGGTTTTATTGAGAATGATGGGTGAATCAGCAACAATGGTTTGCTCCACATATAGGAGCGTAGTGCAAATATGAAGACAGTCATTGTCATTGTGAAATTGCTTTATTTGCAAACCTTTTGGGCAGGTAGCTAAGAGGGCTGTGAAGATCTTCAAGATGGAATTCTCTTTGATTAAAAGTCAAGTGAAGCATTCTCTCAAAAGTGATCATAAAATTTTGCCTGTTTTGTGCTGACTGCCTTGATCTTCATGCATTCATTTATAACTAGACATACAATATCTTGCCTGCAAAAATCCAGACAACCACTAGATGTAAGGATAGGCCCTTCTGGCTGGCTGCCATCTAGTAATTGTCTAGATTTTTGCACTCTAGAGATATATATAATATGCCTAATTACAACAGTAGTTCTTCTTTAGTTGCAGTTTGTAGTTCCCTGAGAAGTAGCTTTCTTGCATAGAACCTGTTCAAGATACTGTAAATACAATCTGCCCTGCACACGTTTACTAGGAACATTTGAAAGTTTAAGACTATGCTATGTATTAGAAAGAGATTCAGACTGACATCTTCCTGATTCCTTGGCATGTCAAAGGGAGGGGCGGAAATATGGCTAGGCTTGCAAGATTGCCTTATAGTAGTCTACTCAGTAAGATTTGGTTCTAGCCATTTGTATAGTCTGTTTCCTAATCTGATCACCTTCAAAGGGCCGATATCAGTCTTGTTAGTCTGACTATGTATTCTCCTCCTTCCCACTAATACCCTAGGAAGGGTCCAGGCTTCCTAATGCCCTGTTTCCCAGGCTCAACAAACATTTTTGCACATAATTGTTGTAATAATCTCTGACTACTTGCTTTAAAGTCATCTCTGTAGCTTCCTGCAGCATCTCACTTTTCATTTAGGAACTTAAGGTGGCATATATAGGGCTTGCTTAATATAAGACTGCAGAAACTCAGAAGAAAATGGCTTTAAAATATGTCTATTTTTGAGACCTTATTTTGTTTATGCCAGGACTGTCCATTTAGTTAAAATGTTGTATTCGCCATGTTATGGAGAATTTTCTGGGCTGCTTAATAAAGTCTGCTGGAATTTTAGCAAGGCATCAGAAATGGTCACATTTAAATTGACATCCTATCCATTAAAGGGCAGCTGGAGGTACTTATAGCCTTGCTCTTGGAAATCAGGTTGGCTTTTCTAGTAGGGATAATCTTGGCAACTTTAACATAACATAAACATGTTAATAAAAAATGTCTGAAATGGTGTAGGGTTTCCTGCCTGGGCAGGGGGTTGGACTAGAAGACCTCCAAGGTCCCTTCCAACTCTGTTATTATGTTATAAACATATACAAAAGTGAATTTGCCATCCAAGTAGAGACTTTCATTACATTATAGACAACCAGGATGCCAGAAAATAGTTATAATATCCACCCCCCCACCCCCACCCCTACAAAATTTCCAATGCTGGGAAAATGACTTATTCATTTTTTAAATTAAATTTATACACTGCCCATCTCTCTAAAGGTTAATCTATGTGAATTACAATCAATCAATAAAAATCCCAATATAAAACATTAAAAAAATAAATAGTAGCATTACGTTAACATTGACAAAGTTGGAGAGGAAGGGAGCAAGATGCACCCTGGGAGAAGGTGGGGCCCTTTCTTAATCCATTAATTACCTTCAAAATGACTTATTCTTATGGGGCATCCAGGCTTATCACAGGAAAAGAGCTTTCTTGTGGAAATATTGCTTCTGATGCAGGGAAATTTGAATGCAAATGACTGGCCCATTGACTTTTATTTCTCAGCCTTAGCAACTCTAAGATGAGAAGATGTCAACTTCCAGAATTCTCCAGCTAGCATAACTTGAGGTAAAAAAAAAAAGAATTAACATTTATTATACTGTGATGTTACTTTCACACTGATATCACATTCAGTTTTGAATATTAAATTACGGTTTAATTATGCTCTGAGTGAAGAAGTACTTTCTTTTGTTCTGATTTCCTTATCAACTCAAAGAGGGCTGTGAAAATATTTACAGGCCTCTCACATCCTGGACATAAACTGTTTCAACTCCTATCCTCAAAACGATGCTGTAGAGCACTGCACACCAGAACAACTAGACACAAGAACATTTTTTCCTGAATGCCATCACTCTGCTAAACAAATAATTCCCTCAACATTGTCAAACTGTTGACTAAGTCTGCACTCACCCATCTCCTTCCACTTATGACTGTAACTTTGTTGCTTGTATCCTTATGATTTATATTGATATTGTTTCCTGATTGCTTATTTGTACTCTATGACTGTCATTAAGTGTTGTACCGTATGATTCTTGATGAACGCATCTTTTCTTCTGTGTACACTGGAAGCGTATGCATCAAGACAAATTCCTTGTGTGTCCATTCACACTTGGACAAAAAAAATTCTATTCTATTCTATTCTATTCTATTCTATTCTATTCTATTCTATTCTATTCTATTCTATTCTATTCTATTCTCTTGGTTGTAGTGCTAGGTGAAAGAGGGGGAACCAATCTCAGTTTCCCCCATGCTCGACCACAAGATCCTCTGTGGATTGGGTGGACCAGAAATATTTCAGAATAATGATAATGATTTCAAGCAGCTTCATGATTGAATTTCCAGAATTAATCATTGGAAACTTTGCTAAGGGTTTGGATGTGAATATAGTAAAAGCTGCTGGGACCATCAAGTTTAGAAAGTTTTGGAAAATGATGGCTTAAGATCCCATGGAACTTTAAGATCCAAACAGATAGGCATCTTGCTCATATTATGGATGATATAACATTTATTGAAAAGAAGAGTGCCTGGTTCATTGATGTTGCTATTCTGGGGGTTCTAGGACTGAGGAAAAATAATTGGGAAAAGTTACAAAATATTGTGACTTGGAGATTGAAGTTGTATGCTTATAGAAAAAGAAATCCGTTGTATCAATTGTCAGCCTTCCATCCTTCCGAGGTCGGTAAAATGAGGACCCAGATTGTTGGAGGCGATATGCTGACTCTGTAAATTGCTTAGGGCTGTAAAGCAGTATGTAAGTTTAAGTGCTATGGCTATTGTTAATGTATTTGGTAAGGACTTGAATTATTAAGTTTCCACCAGTCTTAAACTGAATTTAACCAGATTAGATTACCCACACATAATAATAAATTTACTTGGAATAGTTTATATCCTACAATGATATTTTTAACACCATTAATGAACAATATCTACATATTCTAGGCTTTTAGGAAGGACTCAATAAGTGGATAAAAATCAGGGGTGAAATGCTCCTGGTTCTGACCGGATCTTCCGATCCGGTAGCGATCGCGGCCAGTGGTTTGTCGATCCAGTAGCGAAGGGGGAGCAAAGCTCTGCCCACCTGCCCCAGTGTCATTATTTCCTGGTTTTAACCAGGAAGTAATCTGTTTTTTACCTTCTGCACATGCACAGAAGATTTGACGCATGTGCAGAAGGTCTGCGCGTGCATGTGGCACGTGAGGCGTGTGCACTTTCAAACCGGTAAGGAAAATAAGTAATTTCACCCCTGATAAAAATGCTAAACTCTGTCTAAACATCTGGCTGACTTGTGGCCAACCATAATAATAATTGCTGCTATGTGGAAAATTATCTTTTTTAGAATAGAGTAGAATAGAATTTTTATTGGCCAAGTGTGATTGGACACCCAAGGAATTTGTTTTGGTGCATATGCTCTCAGTGTACATAAAAGAAAAGAAAAAGAAAAAAAAACCTTCATCAAAGGTACAACATTTACAACACAAATGATGGTCATAGGTTGCATTTAACCCTTAATGATAGCAACAAAAAGTTACAGTCATACAGTCATAAGTGGAAAGAGATTGGTGATGAAAACAATGAGAAGATTAATAGTAGTGTAGATTTAGTAAATAGTTTGACAGTGTTGAGGGAATTATTTGTTTAGCAGAGTGATGACCTTCGGGAAAAAACTGTTCTTGTGTTTAGTTGTTCTGGTGTGCAATGCTCTATAGAGTCGTTTTGAGGGTAGGAGTTGAAACAGTTTATGTCCAGGATGTGAGGGATCTGTAAATCTTTTCACAGCCCTCTTTTTGATTCGTGCAGTATACAGGTCTTCAATGGAAGGCAGGTTGTTAGCAATTATTTTTTCTGCAGTTTAATTATCCTCTGAAGTCTGTGTCTTTCTTGTTGGGTTGCAGAACCAAACCAGACAGTTATAGAGGTGCAAATGACAGACTCAATAATTCCTCTTTTATAGCCTGCATCACCGGAAACAAAACTAACTGTGGTTTTATATTAGATGTTGGCAATGTTCCACTCATAATTGATGACTGAATTCACACATCAGTTTAACGACATAGTTTGATGTGAGATTATTGTCATGTGTGAACTCATTCACTGAGAATTAGGAACAGAGTTGATGGTTGAACAAGATATGTGAACCTTACTATTGAATTTGCTTCAGTAAAACGTATTTAAAGAAACCTATATGTGCAAACCTGCCCTAAAGCCAATCTTAGTTATAATTTACAAGAACTACCACTCGGTCATCTCTATGATGATTTTTATAATTTCTGTTTTTCTCTTGCATTTTAAAGAAAACATCATTTATTTTATTTATTTATTTACATTTATATCCCACCCTTCTCTGAAGACTCAGGGCGGCTTACAGTGTGTAAGGCAATAGTCTCATTCTATTTGTATATTTACAAAGTCAACCTATTGCCCCCCCCCAACAATCTGGGTCCTCATTTTACCTACCTTATAAAGGATGGAAGGCTGAGTCAACCTTGGGCCTGGTGGGACTCGAGCCTGCAGTGTTTTAATAACAGGCTATCTTACAGCCTGAGCCACCACGGCCCTAATCATCAAGTACAGTTAACAAAACTTTCCTCATCCAGAGGATAGTTCTAATCCCTTGAGGTTTTTGACTTGGAAAATCTAATTCTTCTTAGATGAAGGCATACATTTGTGAATCAAATACAGAGATAATTAGATTTTAATATTATGTCTGTTTTGTTTGCAGGATCTAGTTCAGGATTCAAATGGAAAGGTCCCAAATTAAACATAACAGGAGCATACCATGTCATACAAGAAGGAGATACTTTAAACATCTTGTGCAGGTAATTAGCTTGGCTGAACTGACCTTGGCTACTATAATCTTACATTTGAATGCAAGGTAACTTTAGGCTAAGCCTAAGTAGACATTGGTCGAGGCACCAAAATTTAAGATGTACTGACACTGCCCCTTCTTCCAAATCATTCCAAAAATGCAAATCTTAGTATCAGTGGGAAGATGTGTCCTCACTCAATGTGGCATAGAGGTATCATATACCCATGATCTGGCATACCTTGGGTGGGAGAAAGACCCTTCATTGGAAGGGTTCTTTGCTTTTATGTTATTTTTGCTTTTGCAGAATATAACAGGGAAGACCCCAAATAGCTCACTGTAATGAAAATGAAAGCTAAAAAGTTAATTCTAATGTCAACTTTTTCTTAACCTGGATTTGCAGTGGAGATGTGCCCCATTCTTGGTTTCTGCCTGAAACTCTAAGTAGGAATGACAACCGGTTGAATACAATGACTTATGCTTGTGGAAGACACAACAAGCAGTTCTGCAGCAGCCTGACTTTGAACAGAGCTCAAGCAACTGACACGGGATATTACAGCTGCAAATATCCATCCTCAAGTGAAATAAAAAAGAAGACTATATCTAAAATATATGTATTTATTAATGGTAAGATCTGATATCTTTTTTATAATGAATTTTACAGATTGTTGCATTTTCAGAATAGCTAAGGGGAAAAGACACACAGTGGTACCTCAGTACTCGACTGCTTCAAAACTCATCAGATTTGGTACTCAACCCATTTTGATGCAAAAATGTTGCCCTGGTACTCGTTGTTTCTTTGGTACTCTATGCGCTGCAATAGGAAAATGGGGGTGGCTGCGGACAGGAAGTCGACCATGCCAGAAAGGTCACTGCAAAAGGTTTGTCAAAGTAGGAGATGGCCACAGAGAGCAGACAGGAAGTTGGTCATGCTGGGAAGGTCACTGACATAGGAAAGGAACAGACAGGAAGTCCTTTCCAGTGGGAAAAAAGGGTCATGTGGTAAGTCACATGGCTTGTTTGACACTTGTTATTTTAAGTACTTGTTGTACTTCTTGGAACCAATTAACAACAAATTCTGAGGTACCACTGTATTTATACATGAATTGCAACCAATTTGCTAAAACATTAGAGAAACTAGCTGAAGATATTGTTGACTCACTCTGTACTTGGACCCTTAGGGCCAAAACTGATGTGGTATAGAAGATTTCTAAAAATCTTTCCTAACCACTTTTGTTTCCATGTTTCCAAAGTAATTTGTGAATGTGTGATGAAACATACACTTGACAGCTAAAGAGGCTTTGTAAGGGAAAGATGCAATCAAATACCCCACACTTCCAAACTGAACTTGGACAATGGTAGCAAAACAATTCCCCATTCTTTGTTTTAAAACAAAATCCTCTCCATACAGCCACAAATTCTAGTGCAATAAATGCACTTGATGCCTATTATTTAGCTACAGTAGGTCATTACGTGGATGTGGGGCTTTGTTTGCACTAAAACTGTCTGAGAATAAGGATTAAACTAGGTGAGCCACCAATACTCCAATGACAAAATTAGTGATCATTGGGGGGTTTTCTTTGAATTTTGGAGGCAGTTTAATAGGTTTTTGGAAAAAAAGTTAGTTAAACCTATTGGAAATTTTATTTTGAAGAAGAAGAAGACAAATATTCTGCTGAAACTTGATAATGTACCACGTGATAATGTTTCAGGATCATATTTTGTTGGCACAGAGGCAGCAAATATGAGGCCAGGACAATTGTGTTAGACCTACAGCCATTCTCATTCTGTCCCTTGGTTAAGTCTTTTGTCTCATAGTTTAACTTAACAATCCAATTTGGCTTTCTTTAAAAATTTTAATTAGGATTGGGAAGTGGTCACATACTTCTTGCAGTAGACATACTATTGTGTGGTGTTGGATCAAAATGCAATATTAAAATTATTCATTAGCCTTATCTGAAAGGAAGCAGACCAGAAGTGTTTTAGGGTCCAAATGTCAAATAGAACTTAAACCGGAATGGTTTCTCCTGGAGATATTTAGGGTGAAATATAATATAAAGATAAAATATTTGATGTTACGTATATTAATGGCGGCAAGGACTGCCTTTACGCAGTATTGGAAGAAAGATAGTATACCTCCAGAGGGATTAGTAATTCAAAAAATATTTGATTGCACGGAAATGGACAAACTCACATTTATTAACTCTAAAGGGAAAGGATGATTCGGAATATTATGCGATATGGGAGAAAGGGTATGAATGGATAGATAATAGAAATAAGGAATGGAAATGTATATAATATACAATGTATTGCATATTGATTCTAATTGTATGAATAATGTCACAGATCTGTTAAATAAGTAACAGAGATATCTCAGGGATATTCCAGATATTCCAATATCTCAGGGGTTACCACAAAGAAGAGGGAGTTGGGCTGTTCTCCAAAGCACCTGAGGGTAGAACAAGAAGCAATGGGTGGAAACTGATCAAGGAAAGAAGCAACTTAGAACTAAGGAGAAATTTCCTGACAGTTAGAACAATTAATAAGTGGAATGACTTGCCTGCAGAAATTGTGAATGCTCCAACACTGGAAATTTTTAAGAAAATGTTGGATAACCATCTGTCTGAGATGGTGTAGGGTTTCCTGCCTGGGCAGGGGGTTGGACTAGAAGGCCTCCAAGGTCCTTTCCAACTCTGTTGTTATATTATATTATATTATATTATATTATATTATATTATATTATATTATATTATATTATATTATATTATATTATATTATATTATATTATATTATATTATATTATATTATATTATATTATATTATATTATATTATATTATATTATATTATATTATTATATGTAAAGAGAAAAATGCAATAAAAAATAAAAAAATAAAAAAGAAGTCTGTTAGGGTATGATTAAAATATTATTTAAGCAATGTCCACAGTATGAAATACACAGCTGGTAATGTCCTTGCTAGGATAATGCTGTACATGTATCTCAACCAAAAGGTGTGAAATACCAAATCATTGCCA
Organism: Ahaetulla prasina; assembly: GCF_028640845.1. NCBI lineage: Eukaryota > Metazoa > Chordata > Lepidosauria > Squamata > Colubridae > Ahaetulla > Ahaetulla prasina. The sequence continues at coordinate 28,343,914 of NC_080543.1, read as the reverse complement.
ACATGAAAAAACACCAGAATGTCAGGAAGCAATATTAAAGATGTTTAGGAGATTAATGTTTTATTATTTAGTTGATTGATGCTTGACTCATTTCCATTAATCAACTCTACTCTAGAAGACAATCTTGATAATCTTGACCATGTGACTTTTCCATTGTTATCAAAGCAAAATAAAAGATACTGTCTTTATAAGATGCACAAAGTTGTTACAAATACTTTCCTTCCATTGGTCTTAAAGAATTCCCATTGAGTATATACATATATTACTTAGTATAAAATAAGCTTTTTTGAATGCCCAAACTAGTGATACATTATACAGTGATTACCAAATATTATTTACAATATTATTTGAATTTTGAATTTGTACTCCAAAAAAGTATAAAACTTTGCATCATTTATATTTGCAACATCTCCTGGTATAAAGTCCCTTTGTATGCAATATTTTGCTAATTTGAATAATTGTTAACATTAAATCTTTCCAGATTTGTTTTTAAATTCATTTAAATTCATTTAATTCATCTATTTTATTCCTTTGATGCATAAATGTCCCAAAATCAGCTTTTTAAAAAAAAATATAACTTCCTTCAACCTATGCTCGTTAGTAAATTTAATTCCTCTGTTTATATATGGACAGTTGTATCATTTATAAGATATGAAGGTCTGTTTGTTTTTTGAGAAAGTGGACTTAAAAAAGAGAAATCTTTGAGATTAACATTTACACTGTTGCTAATCTGATGGGGTGGAATGCTTAAATCCTATCCTTACACATTCACACTTGCAATTTTCCATACATTGGAGGTGAGTGGAATGCTGACAATTGATCCTGGTGAACGTTTTTGTCTCTCAGAAGCAATCAAACTGGTTCAATTTAGTGATGTTCCTACCTGAAGCACCTCTCCCCACTCAACCAATCTATTGTTGTGTTGAAGTCTGATGGTCTGAACAAAGCAATACAGAACTCAGTAGATTTGAAGTAAATGTTCCATTTTACTTGTTAGATTTATATCCAGGCTACTGCTCAGGAGCTCAAGATGTCACATAAAGTATTGTCTATTTTTCCCCACAACAACTCTGTGATAGGACAGACTGAGGGGAATAAGTGGTACCAAAATACCTAAGTCAGTGTTTCTTTTCCTCATCAACTTATGACTGAATGGGGGATTCTAAGAGTTGAAGTCTACCAACTTCAGGTTTATGAGGCCGAGAAACACTGATCCAGAGAGCTTCCATGGATGAAATGCACTAGGATTTGGTTGTCCTCAGTACCTTAACTACCACATTGCTTAGTAAAGTGCTCTAAAGGAACATTTTACTCTGTTGCAGTGAAACAGCCTTTAAAGCAGGGGTGAAATTCACTTACCTTTCCCTACTGGCTCTCAAATGTGAGTGCATGCGCCTCCTCCACGCATGTGCAGAGCCTTCTATGAATGCACAGAGGGTCAAAAACGGGACATGATGATGTCTGGGTGGGTGGACGGAGCCTCCCGCCACTGACACTACCGGATCACGCAGTCCGGATAGTTCTGGCTGAATTTCACCACTGCTTTAAAGATCTGTGCACCTCTAGATTTCAACTCTATAACTGATTAATGCTATTTTGCAACTTCTTAAAATGTCTGGTTTCTACCAGGGTGTTGAGAATTTGTTTAAATTTTCTCTTGAGGACATTTTGCAATTTGCATGGTGGAGATGAAGGTATTTTTCTGTTACACCTCTTTCTGTCACTCTAAAGCCCTCCTGCTCACTCCACTGGCTTATTGGAAAAGGTCAGTTCCCTCATGATAGCTTCCACTGAGATTTAATTAAAGTGTGGGAAGGCAGAAGACTTCCGGAGAAATGACTGTACAGTGAAAACAGGATATTCATAGACATGTCTCATAATTGTTGGAAAATTATTGTAATTTCCAGTTTAATTTGTGTATATAGCTCACTCCAAGGCAATCCTTACCTCTAATAAGTGCACACAAAGCAGGGTATAAGGAATTAATTAAGAACGTGAAAGAGATTTTAATAATCATGTTGTTCTATTATTGCATTATAATATGTACATTTAATATTGCAATATTAAGATATTAGTTATGCCTTTAATGATTCCCAAATTCCTTATCCCAAGATACCAAACCTACAAATCTTGGTTCTATCAATGTTAATATTTTATCTGTCATCAATTTTCCACCTAATATTTTGGAGTCTAGTTTCATAAGGCAAAGCACTAGAAAATTTTGGAAAATCACAGTGGATGATTTCCGGGTTAGTTTTATTTAGCCCACTCCCAAGCAGTTGCTATATTCAGATTAAAGCACATATATATGACACTCAGTTCATCTGGCAAAAAAATACAACTTGATATTTACCTTTTCTGCAGGGCAGTCCCGACTAAGGTTTATGGGAGTTGTAGTTTAAAGTATTGAAAGGCAAAATATATAAATCAAACCTTTTCTTAGCTAGTAGGTGCATCTGAAAACTCATAGAATACCTAACTCAAAAGCACAGTTGTTTCAAATTCCCTGAAGCTAAATTTCTGATATGGATCATGTGACCAAATTCTTTGTAAGTAAATAACATGCTTTAAACTGACATTTAAACCAGGGGGAAATGATTAATTATAAGAACAATAAGGTACAAAAACAAACCATTTGACCAGGAGATATTAGAGTGACGTAGCCTTGCAACTTCTATCAGTCTAGAAGCAGCAATTGTATCTGAAAACTGAAATTCTCCATGACTGGTCAGTGATGGTTACAGTAAGTCCAGTTCTGAGATCATTTCAGCCCTAAGTAACTTATGTTTATGTAACATGGAGTTGACACAGAAAGAGTCCCAGTGAAGTCTATGGGTTTATTTTAGAAAGAATGACACAAGATACTCTCAAATGGAATGTGTACTAAATGATGCTTTTTTGCCTTGGTAGAGAGTTTGCTTCAGATGGAAATGGGAAGGGTAAAAGTTCTAAGTCCTGGGATGAACTTTCTTACACTTGAGCTTGTAACATGAATATTTTTATATGGTCACTTTTCTGAAAACACAATTTTGATTAAGTAGTTTTCTATGCCAAATATTCACTTGCTTGCTATTGATTGTAGCATAAATATGAGTAGATTTTTATATTAAGAAAAATACACAAACCTTTTAATGATAGAAAAAGTTTAAATGCCACCAGTTCTTTTTTCCTATCTATGTGATAGATAAAAGTGTACCATTTTTCCACAAATGATCAACTTTGTATTTTATTATCATTTTCAATATAACCGAATAAAGTAAATTATGCCAGGCTTTGTTTGCAGTATCAGCTGTCATATAACTATATTGGCCCATAATAATGGAGATAAAATATGGCAGAGTTGCTAGTCGAGTGAAATTTTTTTTATAGAAATAGACAAAAAGCCATCAAGAATACTGGAATTATTATTTCCTGGAAGATTACCTATTTAAAATTAAGATTGTGACTAAGCTTGGATTGTTTCCTATCGTGGCGATTTGTGTAGTTTCTCCAGCATTTTGGCAGGTTGCAGTATTTAGAAATGCAGAACAAATGTTTGCAAATGCAGAAACAGGATCTGACAGGAGAGGAAGAATGTTCTCCTTGTCTTAAACACTTAGCACTTCCTGTAGATTGATCAATAGAGACAATGAACCAAATAAAAACAGAGAAGATTTATGTATAAAAAAAATTTAGTCAGCTAGGAAGGACAATCTAATTCAAAAGAGTTAGAGTCACCATAGACTAGTGAATAAATGTACTCCTGAATGTTTTGAACCTATAACTGTAGCAGTAGCCAAATTTACGCATCATGGTAAGCTGGAATGTGGTTTTTGGCTCAACATGTTTTTGTGAAATGAGCCATTGCAATCTGTAAATTGTAGTTAATGATTTAGTATTGTGTCCAGACCAAATACCAGCTATGAGGCCTCCAGAACTACTGGTAGTTGCGCCACCAAATTTCAGCAGAGAGGTTGCCAAACATAGATGGGAAATATGCAGTAAGCAATTGGTTTAATTGGTTTAATTAATTTTTTAATGAAAAACAAAAACAAGAATGAAAAGTAAAATTGGACAAAAACTTTGGCCCACTGAGAGGTTTCCATCTTCCAAAAGTTTTTTGTTTTTTTTTGGAAACCTCCTGAGAAAATCTCGAGTGAATTGTATCCCTGAAGATACCTGAAGGTTTGACCTTATCTTATGTTTGATAGATTATTTGGATAACACTGAGACATTCACATAAAATATCTGAAAAGTAGATCTTTGTGCTTAAAAATATATTTCTGATTTCTAAAGAGAAGGAATCTGCACTGTGGAAGATATGCATTTGTTAATATTCTTCTCCAAAAAGGCGAGGCTGTTTTGTAATCTGTGACTGTCACCTTTGGTTGCAACTAGACCATGGACATAATTCTTAGAATGAAAATGTTTTTTGTATCCTGGATCTCTTTCCTGTCATTTCTTCAGAAGATGGCAGTGACCCCCACGAGTACACCATGGGCAGCAACAACTGGTGACATAAAGTCTAGAGACTTGAGGCAGCTCTTCCTTGTACTTAAAATGGCCTGCAGGTTATACATACAGGAAACTGCTTTGCAACATTTGCTGTTTTTGGAAAATAGCTTTTAATTTCGTGACAAGGATGAATGAGCCTTAAGGGAGTAGTAACCAGCAACATTTCACTGGAGGTACAACATCTTGGTTGACCCGTTTTTATAACTGTAACTCCTGCAAAACAAAGCAGAATAGAGTTGTTGTTTTCTTTTTTAAAAAAGTCTGCCTTTTCCTTGGATGATATTAAAAAATGGAAACGTTAAGTTGTTTTTATACTTAGGGGATTTCCCCCCCCCCTCCTTTCTCTTCTCCTCATTTTAACCAGCATGCAATATGGTTCAATTCAAATGCATTTTTGAAACACTGTATCTGACTTGCTTGAAGTCTTTCTGCAATTTTTGGATGAATAAAATTCAAGATGAATCCATCAATAAGCCAGGAAAGGGTTTGCATTCCTAATAAAGACCTTTCTCCATTACTTTGGGTGATTAATGCATGTAACTGAGATAAATCACTATATGGCAAAATTAAGTGGCAAATGTAATTCATCAGGTAATAGTTTCGGTTGTATTTGTTGGCATTTTCTTATGTCATTTATTATGATTTTCTTCTCTTACTGCAGACACACAAAACCCATTTATCAAGCTACATACAAATATACCAGAAATGATACGTACAACTGACGGAGAGGAGCTGATTGTCCCCTGCAGAGTTACAGCACCTGATATCCATGTTAAATTAAGAATGGTAGACTTTTTTTTAATTGCTTGCTATATGCATTGCTTGTTATTTATTTATTTAAATTTTTTTTATTCGGATAAATGCAATTAATACATCATCCTTTGTTGGATGTGTTAGTATTCAGTTTCAATGAAATCATTGGCATGTTTCAGCTTTCGCTTATGTTGCTCAGAGTGGATGTGGAATTTTCTAAAACAGGGGTCTCCAGCATTGGCAACTTTAAGCTTGGTGGACTTCAACTCCCAAAAGCTGGCTGGGGGATTCTGGGAGTTGAAGTCCACCAGGCTTAAAGTTGCCAAGGTTGGAGACCCCTGTTCTAAAAGCCACTATGACAGCATTATAATGATAAAGAACATCTTTAGTTAAGAGACTAATTATTTATTTATTGCTGTAGAGAGGAAGTAACACCTGGGACAGAGCTATGGAACACTTGCTCAGTCTATATTACATTTCATCCATAAATATATCCAGCAGTCTCTGCAGGCTATTGCTGGTTTCATGAATGACATAATAGCATCACAACTGTGTGTCACAAGTTCTGGTCTTCTTGGGTGTGTTTGGATTGTCATAAGGCATGTCGAAAAGGGATGGGGCTTGCGTAATACAGTAACTTGGTCTGCATAACTGAAACACACCCAAACCCTGTGTGTTAACTAGTTTGGTTACAAATCATGTGTTCTAATTCAGGGATCTAAGCTGGCTGAGGAATTCTGGGAGTTGAAGTCCACAAGACTTAAAGTTGCCAAGGTTGGAGACCTTGTTCTGATCTGTCTTTTGATGATATTTTATACTTCTCCCTGATTGCCATTGGAGTGCCTTCCATCTCACCATATCTGTTGTCTGGCGTGACATCTGGTGAAAAACTGCATTGCTGAATGTTCATTGATTTGCTATGGGGGACCTTGGGGTCTCTGGGGTGCCAACCAAGTGAACTCAGAGGCTGGGTGCAACCTGCACAGTCTCTGTTCCTTTCCTTGTTGTCTATAGCTAGTCAGCACAGGCCAAGCAGGCTGTCAATGTTTTATTAACCTAGAGAATATTTACAAACACACTGCTGATTGTGAAGGGTGAGGGGTGACAGCAAGTTGTTGGATGTTTTTGATTTGTGCAAAAATGATTACGGCTGAGGAAAGACAATTAGTCTTAAAGCACAGATTAAAAATTCAGTGGAGTCTGGTATGGCTTTTTCCAACTAATGTATTTTATTAAAAAGCACAAGAGCCAGTTTGGTTTAGCGGTGTAGCAGTGTAGTAAAGCATTAGCAGAAATTGGGAGACTGTAAGTTCTAGTCCTGCTTTAGAAACAAAGGCCGGCTGAGAGATTTTGGGCCAGTCTCTCTGTCTCAGTCCTAGGGAGAAGGGAAGGACAAACTACCTCTGAAAAGCAATGCGAAGAAAACTGAAAGGACTAGTCCAGGTAGTTTCCAGGAGTCAGAAAATTATTGGAAGATACACACACACACACACACACACACACACACACACACACACACACTCCATTAAAGCTTTCTTGATCTGGAGCTCAATTCATCAGATGCTTAGAGTGGCTAGATCAGGGGTCTCCAACCGTGGCAACTTTAAGCCTGGCGGACTTCAAACTTTCAGAATTCTGGGAGTTGAAGTCCGCCAGGCTTAAAGTTGCCAAGGTTGGAGACCCCTGGGCTAGATAGAGGTAAGATATAAACTGGGTTGAACTGGGAAGGGGAGAAGGGACTAAGGGCCGGTTTAGCTCTGCCTGGTAAGGCCTGTTATTAAGAACACAAAGCCTGCAATTACTGCAGGTTCGAGCCCGGCCCAAGGTTGACTCAGCCTTCCATCCTTTATAAGGTAGGTAAAATGAGGACCCAGATTGTTGGGGGGGCAATAAGTTGACTTTGTAAATATATACAAATAGAATGAGACTATTGCCCTATACATTGTAAGCCGCCCTGAGTCTTCGGAGAAGGGCGGGGTATAAATGTAAACAAAAAAAAAAAAAAAGGACATGCCAACCTATTTTCCCTTCTCTTTTGCCCACTACCCACTTCAAGCATCTGATGAACTAAACTTTAGCTCGCAGAAAACTAAGCTCTTTAATATTGTTAGTTTGAAAAGCTGCTGGCAGAAAGCCTATTCTGATTTTTTTCAGTACCAAAATCCAACATAGGTCTACTGTAATGTCGACCATGTCACATTTATTTCCTCCATGTCAAAGTTTCTGGGAAACCAGGACATCCTAAGCAAAGCCATCTAGGGAATAAGGTATCTGTTTTCCATGCTGTTGGTTGTGGATCTATCAGCCTAGGCCAGGGGTCTGCAAACTCAGCTGGCTGAGGAACTCTGGGAGTTGAAGTCCACAAGTCTTAAAAGAGCCAGGTTTGCAGACCCCTGGCCTAGGCTACCTATCCATAAAATGGGAAGTTCGACCAGGATGGAAAATATACCGTTTTCCCCAAAACAAGACATCCCCTGATAATAAGCCCAATCGGGCTTTTGAGCGCATGGCAATGAGGTCAAGCACTTATTTCAGGGTTCAAAAAAATATAAGCCAGGGTCTTATTTTCAGGGAAACACAGTAAGACTCACACTATATTAGCAATCATTTAGGTAAAGTTCATCACTCACAAAAGCATTACCTTTTCATGTAGACTAATTTTTAATTTATTCTTCTATTGCCTTTAAAAAAAAACAGTTGTCAAATTCCAACTAAGTATGTAGTTCAAAAGATATCTGAAATTTTTAGCTTTTTCACACAATTATATTTAAATTATCCATTACTTTATGCCAAATGTAGACTAATATAAAGAAATAACAAATTTAGTCTCGAAGGTTAAAAATGACTTGATTCAGTGTAAGCTGATAAATCAGGAAAGTATTTTAATATTCTTATGTTACTTTTTTTTTTGCTCCAGGACTTGCCTATACTAATTGTTTTCAAGATGCAGTTATGTTTTATTTTAGTTCTTATTCTTAATAACAATACTATCAGTCCATATTATACTTTAAAGAATAGTATATTGTATAGTTTGTTTTGCAAGCTTAGCAAGCTGTGTAACATCAGCTACTTCAATTTCTAAGCCATGGTTTATGTTGGGATAAAAACCTGAAATTTTCTAGCTTATTTACAAGTCCCACAGACATGATAAAATGACCCTTAATGTGGTCCACATTTCCAACATAAGTCTGAAGTAAATTTATTCATTCCAGATAATTTTTCCAGAGTCATATATAATTTCAAATTTCTCTTTGAAATTGTAACATAGGGTGAATTTCCATTTTTTTCAACCACGTTTTCCCACTATTCCAACAATACGTTATAATCAAAGTTCTTAGATCAGGTTATCTATTTCAAATTTTAGCAATTTTATGTTCATTGTTTGTACATTCAATTCAGCATGAAATTCTGTCTTCTGCTGTTCCATTCCAAATGCATGACTGCCTATTTTAAATCTTTCTCATGCACAAATTGTGCATGCACAAATTGTGAAAACTAAATTCTTCTTCAGCCTGTTGCTGTCATGGTTTCAGTTATGTTGCCAGCAAAGGCATTACAAAATAAAGACTTACTCTTTTATTCCTTTTCTTTTTGTAAGTTATGCATAAACTTATTTCATGGTTGACAGAATCTCCTGAATCAATGGGCATACTGCTTATTGTCAGCATCTACATATGCAGTGATAAATCAGCTCAAAGAACAAAAGAGACGTGTCTCTATTTGGCAGCAGGAACCACAATATAATCTCTAGCATTCAAGGCACTCTAGAATCTCAGCCAGCAGGTTATAAAATAACAGGCAGTGTGTGTATTGTAAGGCACACTCCTCTCATTATTTCAATAGTTATTATGGCTTCCTAGCAGATTCTGCAAAGATAAAGGAGTATATGCTACTCTGATATGAGCTGTGACTGCTATTCATTCTGTTAAGACATATCATTGTCTAAGCAAATGGCAGAAAGTGAAGGGAGGGGCCTTCCTGTGCAGTTCAGTCCATGTAATCCATGATAATAGAATCCAGATAGAATACAGGCTGATAGTTTGAAGCATCTGTCAGTTTGTGAAAGAGATGTGAGGGGAGTTGGGCTGAGAGAAAGGGACCGGCCCAAAGTTTTCCAGCTGACTTTTATACCTTTGGTGGACTCACAGTCTCCTGGTTTCTCCCAGCACTAGATAAAAGTTAATTCTAAAGACCAAAAAGTTTCATTCTAAAGACAGTGATATTTCAACTAATGTGACCAACTGCTAATCTTGTTAAATAAAAAACAAAAAACCCCAAGGATTAGGAATTTCTAAATGGAATTCTGTATCTTAAAGTCACAAAAAAATGATCATTTGTATATGTTCATACAATACTGGATGGATTCATGACCCCATAAGTGTGATGTTGCATGCTAATGCAGTACTTGATGCCAGAGTCCTTAACTCAGTTTTGTATAATGCTGAAAAAGTATTCCTCTACATTTTATCCAACTGAGACCTTTATGCAGAATTTGAAATGACTGATATTGCAGTCATAGTGTGATAATGTTTTAAACAATGCTGGATAAAGGGATTCCCCTAGTTCCCCCCCCCCCACATCAGTTCTCATTCAGTTTAATGGAAGAGAATTTACTTTCAAAATATATTTCAAAGGCAAACAGTATTGTGAAGAGACTAATGGGATGTCTATGGAGATCCTCGGTCATCTACATCATGGTTGTCCCAAAGATACTTTTTCAAAAGGCAATTGTACTTTCTTTGTTTTACCTTGAAGACTTCATATCCAAGAAGCTTCCTCAGCTCTGACTGAATGGTGGAGAATGGAAGGATTTGTGTCACTAATGGGTTTCAATTTCGTTTGCTACTGGTTCTCTCGTGGGCATGCATGCACAAGTGCAGAGACATCTGGGCGGGTGGGCAGAGCCTCCCGCTGCCACCGCTGCTACCAAGTTTGCCCGATCTGGGGCAAACCTGTAGCAACCCACCACTGATTTATATTCCTTCCATTCTGAAATATAATGGTCGTTAGCACTCTTTCTCAGAGTTGTTGAGGCCACTTGGAGGTTTATCTGTGATGATTTTACACCCATTTACACTATTCAGGTGAAACCTGAGGGCACAGATAAAACTCTAAGTGGCCTCAGTGATTCTCCAAAGAGGGCTAATGATCAGATGACTGCAAGGAATATAAATCCTTCCCCCACTATTCAATCAGAACTGAAGAAGCTTCTTGGATGAGAAGAGAAACATCTTCAAGGAAAAACAAGAAAATCCAGTTGCCTTTTGAAAAAGCACGTTTGCGAAAACTAATGGGATGGAGTGGTGCTCTTGTACTTATTTAATAATAATACGCAGAAGCAAAGAGAAAAAAGATTGTGTAAAGGACAAGGATTAGTAACCCCTTCTAGAAAGCATGCATCTCAGGGTCAGAAAAACAAAATTGTTTGTGGACATGCAGTGTTAGTTCAGGGTGGATTCATGTACTCCTTACACAATCCTTCCAGATTCCCCTAGCTTCCTACGCACTGATTTCCACAGCACAATGAAATGCCTCTCTTTTTCAGTAGCTATGCTACTATCACCACTATGAGGGAGTTTTGTTTTGAGAAATTGTTGGAGATAATTTTTCTCACAATTGCTTTGAACACATTTTTGGTGGAGAAGGTGGACCAGCTATAATTTTAAAGATGAATAATTAAAAGGGGTGCTGGCAGTTTTTGTCATTGAGTTCTCTAAGCAGATGGGCTGAATTTGAAATGTACCTTATGCTGCATTCATAGATTGTGGTTTGTATGTGGAACAGTATGTATGGCATATATGTATAGGTGTACATACAAACACACATATATGTATGTATACACACACAAACACACACACACACACACACACACATATATGTAGGTCTTGGTGTATTTGGGTCTTTTTCCTTGTAAGGTTGAGAGTATCTTGGCGATCTTTCAACGAGGTCTCACTCGTCATCTTCAGGCTAGTGCTTACAGCTTCGTGCTTGTGAGAGCAAAGCGTGGTCGGAGCTGCTGTCTCTCTATAAATACTGGTGGGGAGCTGGGGCTTTGTTGCTGTAAGCGGGTTAGTTGGCTGTGTGGTTGCATTTTGATTGGTAGGTGGAGTGGGTGTTTGCAGATTAGTCGGCTGTTTTGTAGCATCCTGTGTGGGTGTGGTCCTAGTTGTGTGCCCATTAGTCTTTTGTGTAATCTGCAAACACCCACTCCACCTACCAATCAAGATGCAACCGCACAGACAACCAACCTGCTTAGAGCAACAAAGCCAACACTCCACACCTTCCCACAGTATTTATAGAGAGACGGCAGCTCCGACCACGCTTTGCTCGCACAAGCACGAAGCCGTAAGCACCAGCCTGAAGATGACGAGTGGGACCTTGTCAAAACGTCGCCAAGATACCCTCAACCTTACATGGGAAAAGACCCGAATATGCCAAGACTTACATACCTATACCCGTGAAAACCTACGAAAAAAATTTATATATATATATATATTTGTTTTCTGAGGTTTTCGCGGATGTTTGTATGTAGGTCTTTGGTTATTCGGGTTTTCTCCCGCGTAAAATTGGAAGTGTCTTGGCGACGTTTCAACGAAGTCTCATTTGTCATCTTCAGGCTTCAGCTTCGTGCTTCTGGGAGCAATGTGACACATTGCTCCCAGAAGCACGAAGCTGAAGCCTGAAGATGACGAATGAGACTTCGTCGAAATGTCGCCAAGACACTTCCAATTTTACGCGGGAGAAAACCCGAATAACCAAAGACCTACACACACACACACACACACACACACACACACACACACACACACACACATATACATACATACATACATACATATCTATACATACATATCTATACATACACACACACACACACACACGAGTTTGATCATTATAAAGGTGGGCATATGGAACATTTAGAAACCAATAGAGACAAGGTAGAAAAAAAACAACAAGAAAAAAAATGCAATGTATGATTTTTGGAATTCTTTGTAGCCTCTTTACATTTTCTTCTGTGTTGTGATAGAATAAAACGTTGCATACGCTTCTGTTTTCCTACTTTCTTCTTGTGTTGCAAGGACAGGGCAACCTGAATATTATCTGCTCTAGGTCAACAGATCATGAGGAGAGGGTTTAGAACAGTGTTTCTCAACCTTATCAACTCTAAGATGGATGCACTTCAATTCCCAGAATTCTCCAGCCAGCAAGTTGGTTGAGGAATTCTGGGAGTTAGTCTGTACATCTTTAAAGTTGCCAAAGGTGAAAAACATTGCTTTAAAATAAAACAACTTGTAGTACTGCAAGATGCTGTCCAGCTACCTCTCCTAGAGCATTGTACTGGGGATCTAGAAGGGATCTTTGTGTCCACAACTGCCAACCCGATTTAGACTCTTTTGGACTTGATCTTTCTTTTGCCAGCTTGTCTCCAATGCTGAATGTGATCCTGTTTTTTTCAGTTTTCAGAGATTATCCATGTTGATGGGCTAATGCACAGATGGCACAGTCTTGACCCCTTTACATAAGTCATTTCTTCCATTTGTTTGGAAAGAACAAAAAGCAAAATTGCAGACATATTTGTGGTGTTGTCCCATCACACTCCCTCATTGCCTCTCCCTTCCCACAGGGCCATTAAGTGCAGCCCTTGACCACTAAAATATGTACTGCTATAGTTTATTTTACTGTATTTATTGCCAAATATTTCTTATCTAATTGCAGTCATCCCTGGGTTTTTCCAGGGTGGCTCTAATCTTACAGATGTGGCTACTATGTATCCCACTTAGAAATTTGCCTTTCAAATGAAAAAAAATCATTTTTGGCTCAAATCCATGTTTGTTTGTTTGTTTTGTCTTTCTTGGAAAGGTCTCCCATTGCATTAAAAAATATCTCAACACTTGACTCAGAAGCAAATTTGTCATTATGTAGAGCAGGGGTCTCCAACCTTGGCAATTTTGTGACTTGTGGACTTCAACTCCCAGAATTCCTCAGCCAGCTTTGCTGGCTGAGGGATTCTGGGAGTTGAAGTCCACAAGTCGTAAAGTTGCCAAGGTTGAAGACCCCTGATGTAGAGTATATAATGTGTTTGCTAAGAAAAGGGAAACCACTTCTTACTAAATACTTAGCACAATCCACATTTGTCAAAAGGAAATTAAGAGCAGGGCAATTTTGCTTGGAAAGTCCCATGGGCTTTTGTACCATGACGAATAACAAAATTTGGTGTGGTGGAACATGAAATAGTCCATTTTTAAACCAAGTTTTTCCTGTACTAAGAGACCAAAAGATTTCAGAAATCTTCTGTGTCATTTATTGACTATTGCAATATGACTGTCCACGCCAAGTGCAAATCATTCTAACATATTTGCAAATCAACAACTGTAAATCATTCTCAGCTGCAGCCAGCGGTGGGATTCAAATAATTTAACAACCGGTTCTCTGCCCTAATGATTTCTTCCAACCACCAATTCATCAAACTGCTCAGAAAATTAACAACCGGTTCTCCTGAAGTGGTGCGAACTGGCTGAATCCCACCACTGGCTGCAGCCCCCAAGTCATTCTTATCATCCATGACCCCAAATGGCTTGATCGTGGCTTTTTAACTGACCACCTTTAGTCAATCATTGCTTTGTCCATGCTAGTCAACACCTGTGCAACAAGCCAATCATTGCACTGTCTCTCTGCTTCAAATCAGTCACTCAATTTATATCTGCCTCTACCCAAAGCTCTCTCTCTCTCTCTCTCTCTCTCTCTCTCTCTCTCTGTGTGTGTGTGTGTGTGTGTGTGTGTGTGTGTGTGAGAGAGAGAGAGAGAGAGAGAGAGAGAGAGAGAGAGAGAGAGAGAGAAACAAACAGAAAAGATCCTCAATTTACCTGGCACTGTTCTATCAAGCTCTATTAATTGCATTAATTAATTAATCTATTAATTGCATTACTTCAACCAATCCAGAGTCTGGCAAATCAGCAAACTTTTGGATTTCTGTCTAAGCTGGGGTGGATGAAGTGGAGCTGTACAAAGGATGAAAGTACAAGTTCCAGATGTCCGCACTCAAGTGCACTTTTCATAAACCGCAGAAATGCAGCGATGTGCAATAGATGAGGCATGTTCTATAACTCCCTGAGGTTCTTTGTCATAAAATGTGATTAAACAAAGCATTGATTACTTCTAGGGTTAATAAGTACTTAACTAAATGCATTGATTTCGTTTTAGATACCAGGAGGAAACATCATTCCTGATGGGAAAACAGTCATCTGGGATAACACAAAAGGCTTCATAATTCCGAAAGCAACTTATAAATTCATAGGGCTTCTTAGCTGTGAAACTACTGTTGATGGTCATGAATATAGCACCAAATACCTGACATATAGGCTAAGTGAGTACTTTTCTATACATCTCAGTTTTTCTTTCTATCTGTTTACCGTATTTTTCGGAGTATAAGATGCCCCTGAGTATAAGTCTTTTGGGGGGAAAGTAAGAAAAAAGCTGATTGGCAGGTGGATTGGCCTCCCGGAATACCCCCAATCAGCTTTTCCCAGAGGTGAATTTTAGCAACAGGTTCCTTGGTTGTGAGCTCTGTGCCTTGCTTTTTTTTCTGCCTCTGAAACTTCTGAAACTCCCTTTCAAAAAAAACCTTTTTTTCCTGCCTCTGAAAGCCTCCAAAACAGCTTCAGAAAAAATGCCTCTGAAGCTCTGTTTGGGGGCTTCTTTTCTGAAGCTTCTTTTCTGAAGCTTTTTTTAGTCTCTGAAACCTCTGTTTGAGAAGCTGGGTGGGGCTACATTTGGAGTATAAGATGCACCGAGATTTTCACCCTGTTTTTTTTTTGGGAAAAGGTGCATCTTATACTCTGAAAAATATGGTAACTAAGCAACCATCCAGTTCATTTTACTTTTTTTGTGTGTTACATAGACAATGAAATCATTAGTGTCCAGGTGAATGACTCAAAACCAGTGAAGTTATTCAAAGGACAAAGTCTTGTTCTCAACTGTAGCATCACTGCAGCCTGGAACACCAGAGTGCAAATCACATGGAGTTATCCTGGGGAGGTGTGTACTTTTTGCTTTTTAAAATATTAATGAGCAGCCCTAATAAAAATGTTAACTAAATAAATGTATTAACTTCTTGTCCTTCTGCTGAATTTTGTTGTATGATTCATTTATTTTCCATGTTGTGTTGGAAAGCATACTTTTCATATTTTATCACTGAATGAGCAAGACTACATAATAGAGTTGCATAAATTCACTGTGCATATTTCATAATTACACATTTATTTTTAAAAGTTTCAAACTTGGAAATTTCTTAGGTGACGTGATTAGTAATACTTATTACACAATGTCAAAGGGTTTTATTTTACAATAGACTTCCTCAAAGTAGGCTTCCAATTCAGTTTCAGAAAGAAACTAGTTAATTTGTACAAAATTTCAGTTGGCCTTTGAGCAAATCACTTCATCCATGATATAATCATCCAAATCACTTCATCCATGATCCACCACCAATCCATGATCCATGATTGGCAAGCTGAGATGCAATAATAGTGATAAAATAATGATAAAATATGGTTACTGAGCTTTTCTTCACCACATTTTTAGCATATTCAGCCATGTACAAATATCTCCCAGATTTCCAAGGAAAGCTTGTTAATTTGCCATTGGTTCTTAATAAAGTTAATGTATGGGAAAATTCAATCTACTTGAGTTTTGGCCTAGTCAACCAATATTTAAGAGTATATTATAAAAAGTCCACTAAACACAAGGCCAAATTGATCAATGATGCATAAAGGCGAATATCTCTTCAATGGTAGAGATGATGTTAGCAGAGGCTAACGAAAGCTAAGTGAATAATATATTTTAAGGTCTGGAGATCACCTGTCTGTCTCTTCTTTTATCTATATTTGCTGTGGCCACGAGATGAGGCAGGGGGTGGGTGGAGCTGCATCATGCACCCCATATTGGCTTACCTCAGGGCCCCTGCAGCCAGGCCACTATGCCTGACACTTGCTTCACCTCATGGCCATGATACTGGTGCATTGCTTGACCTCCTGCTCCGTTGTGGCCACAAGCAAGCAGAAGAAGTGGGCCAGTGGCCACGCGGAGTCCTGCTGGATGGGGCTGCTGGAGCTGGTACCATGAGGCGAGGCAGGTGTCAGGGCATGAGTAGCCGCACAGCCTCCTGCCCCACCACAAACTAGCAGAAGTAGGCCTTGTATATATAGGGGGAAAAATAACCCCCCCCCCGAAAGTAAGCTCTAGTGCTTATTTTAGGGCTCAAAAGAAAATAAGACCCAGTCTTATTTTTGGGGAAACAAGAGTATATGTATTTCTATACCCATAGAAAAACTTGGTCTATGATCCCAGTAAAATAATTCTAAAATAGCAGGTTCTAGATGATCTTCAGTTTCTTACTTTCCAATACAGTGATTTTATAACCATATATCTAAGAACTGCATTAAAAAAGCATGAGAATAAAGTTAAAGTCTAATCTGGAGTTGCATGTTAAATTGTGACCACTGTATAAATTCCAAATAGAAATTGTTGGTGGTAATAAGACCTATGTTACTTTTTTCTCCTTTCTAGGCAAGCAAAAGAGCCACCATTAGTAGAAGCATTCAACAAAGAAAAGACGGGCCCAACCTATTCTATAGCATCCTTGTTGTTGATAAAGTCCATGATATAGATAAAGGCCAATACATCTGCAATGTTAAGAGTGGGCCATCACTCAAATCAGATAGCGTAAAAGTTTTTATTTATGGTAAGACATAATTTGTGTATGTTAATAAAATAACTTTTATATTCCAAATGTCAAGGTTCTGACTTACGAACCCAACCAAAGCAAACACGATCGAGAAGATCCAATCTCTTTATGCAAAACTTTATTGAGTACATGATTTCGGCATATTTGAAGGCAAAATCAGATCTAGGGCTTTGCTGCGCTAACCCCTATAGTTAAAGTTCAAATTCCACTGCCCCCTCTTCCTCCATTAACTCAGGTCACATTGTCCAATACGGTCTTTGGATATTGTTGTGGGGAAAGTCTTTTTTGGCTTCTGTAAACACCTGCCAAAATGTCCTTGGTGCTCACGTCAACATCTTGATGTCTGGGCCATTTTCTCCCTCCCTCTCCCTCCCCCCATAGTTCGTTGGCTGGGATCGTGAAAACCCTTTAAAAGCTTCTTTTCCTCTGGCGATCCCAGCTGAGTTGCCTGATCACCACAGGCTTTTAAAAGCATTTTTTTACAACCTCTTCAGCCGAAGAGGTTGTAGAAAAAATGCTTTTAAAAGTAAAAAAATTCTGGTGATCACGTGGCTCAGCTGGGGTGGGGGGGGGGCAGGGATTTTTGTTACCGGTTCTCCGAACCACCCATTGCCATCGCTACCAGATTGGGCAAACCTGTCCAAACCAGAAGCATTTCGCCCCTGGAACCGGGGTGAACCAGTAGCAACCCACCACTGGAACTCAGTAGAGCTCTGATTTTATTGGATGACTAATGAGGGCATCTTTGTGGACTTCTTATGTTGTTCTTTACATGCAAAAGTATTCCTCCTGATATTGACAGTCCCTCATATAGTCTTTCGTATATAAATCATATTGCTTATGTCATGCTTGAAATATTCATCCATATCAATATTTTTAAAACATGTTTTTTCCTTTTTTCCCCCCTTGTCTTTCAAGATAAAGCATTTATCACTTTGCAACATCGACAAAAAAACATGCTGGATGTTATGTCTGGCAAGAAGTCCTATCGACTTTCTATGAAAGTGAAAGCATTTCCTACACCAGAGGTTGTATGGTAGGATTACAGTTACTTCTACCTAGAGAAAGAAGCCATTTATTTGACAAGATAACCTATTTTCCTACCTCTAAGTAGAAAAAGATATTAAATAAAGATGTCCTGAAATAGACTTGAAATATCTGCTTTAATTTTCACTATTTAAGAATCTGTGAGATGACTGTGTTCATTTTATTGTGATTAATGTCTTGCACTAAAAGAAATCTGGCATATTTGATTAGAAAGCATACTGCAGTGTTCTGTCATATATTTAATATTCAAGGAAGAAATATTACAAATTAATTTTTAATAGATCCATTTTCAAATTGGATTGATAGTTTTATCTTGTATTTAAACTCTTCATGAAAATAAACTGTTGTTGGAAGATTTTGAAGAAGAAAAGTACTGCTAAGAACAGTGCCTATATTTTTTCAGAGAGTGACTTATGCATTAGACAGGAGTGCACAATTTTTATTGGGTCAAGAACTGCACTAACATTTGAATAGTACATTGGAAGTCACATTACATGCAAGTCTGGAACTGTGTAAAATATTTTTTAAAATTGTGTAGTGGGACAGAATATGGAGAAAGAATGAAAAATAAATAATATTATTTTTTAAGTACTAACAATTAAAATATTTATTTCCTACACGTACAGTACTCACAAAAAAACCTTTCATATAGAATAGAATTTATTTATTGGCCAAGTGTGATTGGACACACAAGGAATTTGTCTTGGTGCATATGCTCTCAGTGTACATAAAAGAAAAGATACGTTCATCAAGGTACTATATTTACAACACAATATATAGAAGAAATGTACACAATATATAGAAGAAATGGGATAGTTGTAGTATGTGGGTTTGTTGTTAATATGCAACAGACTGAGGAAATATGAAGGGAACATGCTTGCTTCCTTTATGTGTTACATTGCAAGACCAAAATCAAATCAAAGTAAACACTTAAGAAGTTCTCCTTCCAGTTTCTACTACTGGTCATCAAACAACCCTACAAAGACCATGTGGAACATATACCAGGACAGTCACTTCACTGTTATTGTTCTCAAGCAGCGGACAGTCAATAGAATGGTTCTCTTTGAAGAGCCAACTTTAGCATTACATAAAGTAAAGCAGCTAGCACAGGTTACAAGTTGGGAATGTAATAGAAGTGTAGCAAACCATTTTTTTTTTGTTTTTATGACCAGAGATCAGAAGAGGATTTTCTGTTATATGTATGAAGATAACTAGGCTTTGGATAGTATACACATTGACTTGGTTGAGTGGGAGGCATCGTTTCTGCTTTGCCTCAAGCAGGAAAACAACTTGTACCTCGTTATGTTTTATCAAAAGGCCTAGAAGTCCTCCTTAACTTTATCCTCCATGGGTCTGTCCACTGTTTTATTTTTTTTAATAAGGCTTCTTATTTAACTCACTCACAATTCAACAGACATATGAAAACTCATAAATGTAATATAGAATTCAGTGCTCAGTTTTGCCGCTGGCATTTTCATTTTGACTCTTTCTTCATAATAAAGTGTGAACATTTTAAAGGGTATGTGCTGTCCCGAGAAAGGAAGTTCTTTTAACTTAATTCTGAGACGCCTATTAAGTTATATAAATTATATTTGCAGTAATTGAAATGACAAATTCTTATGGTCTTTGGTTCAGATCCATTCATTAGCAAGATAAAAAGGGTGTTACTCCCTTGTGATACAACAGGAACTTCCTCCCTTTTCCCTGTCAGTGAGAAAATTGGCCCCTGGGTCTCTTAGTGTGTAGTGAGTGTGCCATAATATTTATTTTAAGCTTCATTCCATTAGTACATATTTAGGTTTACATTTAGAAGTGCCCACATTTTCCATGTGGGTCTAATGTAGTCCTTTATTAACCTGAAGTTTTGGACTAGCGATAAGAGGATAACAGTAGCCACACTAAATTAACAAGTTGGGAACATTTCAGCAGTAGCTCTCCTAATGTCTGCTTGCTGATATTTTTCCCTTCCTGGCAAGGGTGTGCCAATGAAGGTAATTATCTAGGCAGGCACAAAGCACTGAACATGGCCATAATTCATTCAGAACAATAAAAATACTCAATTAGAATGCAAACGTAACAGTTATAGCAATGTTTCTTGTCTGACTTCTGGAGAGAGAAATTACATTGACCTATAGACGGCATGAGGAAAAAGTATAAATGCAATATCAGATGAATACTCTGCCGTGGACATTTACGGTCTTAAAAAGGTTCTGAATCAGGCTTCCATGTTTTGTCTTTCTTTGTCTTTTGTTGAGGTCACAAACTTTCTGATTTTATTGCACTGTATGACTCCACCTGCCTACGCTTTTACTTGCTTCCTGCTCAGTTGATCAGCAATTGCTCTGAATCATTGTGTTAAAATAATCTGTTAGTGTACTTAAAGGGACCTTAATGGTAAGGCAGTGAGGAATGAATATGTCAGTGCACAGAGGGAGACAGGAAGGCAAATTTGCCTATGTTGTTCTTCAGTCTCTACGTCATGTCTGACTCTTCGTGACCCCATGGAACATAGCAATACTGGTCCCTCCTGTCCTCCACTGTCTCCTGGACTTGGCCCAAGTTCAACGCCATTGCTTCAGTGACACTACCTGAAGTCAAAATATCAAACACTTGCACACTCACTCACCTGTAAAATATCAAGTTCTTATATTAGATTTTTTTAAAAAAATAAAATCATCGTTTGATTTTGTATCTTGTACTAGAAATCTCTCAATTTATGGCTTCTTTTGCTAACGACAACTTTAAAATGATGTGGCAATCACTTAAAGCCATAGTATTTGCATATAAGGGAATTTCCCCCAATTTATTAATTTATATATTATTTCAATGAAGACTTCCTTGCACCTTTTTCTCTGTTCGGGCTATGACAAGATCTTAGCACTTGATGACAAAATACTAGGCCTAGGGGGTTCGGAAGTTGCAAAACATCCTGGAAGTAGAAAATAGCCAATAATTAATATGCTGTTACTATTTGAACATATCATATTGTCATACATAAAATTAAGTTTGTCTCAAACCTTTTAGAAACTAGTGGTCTACTGGTTAATGATCTAATAGAAGGTGCATTTCATAAACCTTAGAAGTACACAGAAATATGTACATTTATAGATAGATTCATGAGGTGAAGACAATATTTCTCTGAATCTAGTTTGTTTAGAGTATCAAGGCATTTAAGTCATGTTGTTGGCCTTACTGTTGAAGTATCATTAGAAGTTAACGTCTAGGACAGATGTGCTCTAAAAAAGTGACATAGAGAGGAAGAATTATCCCCACCCCTACTCCATCACAGTAAGATGTCTTATAATTTGGCCCAAACAGGGAAATGCGTGTTTTCAGCAAACCCATTGTTTTTCCTACACATTTCCTACAACTTCTATACTTCTAATTGACCTGAGATTTTCTTGGGTCATGAACATATTATTTAAGGAGTGTTTTTGTATTACTTGCCTGTGAAACAATGGTATCAATTTTGATCTCAGTGTTGCTTTTGTTTTCATTCAAATCATTCTAAATGGCAGGGGCTATTCCTGAATTCATTAGTGTTTCACAAAAGCATTGCTACAAGACTGATTAGGAAAACAGTTCCCTGCATGCATGTGTAGCATTAGTTCACCATACTTGCAGCCAAATTTAATGTGTGCTCTAAAGCTTGAGTTTCCACCATTGAAACAATCGCATTTCTAAATAAAAAATAGAAGCTGGAAAAGAGTTGGATGCAGGCCCAGTCCTTGGGAATGCTATTTGGCCTCACTTGTCATTGGATTTAAAGGAGGCAGCTGTTATGAAGAGTGCATTTGCTCCATCACGGCTAGTGGTTTGCTATGCCTTTTCCTGGCCTATTTCAATCTGGCATTTGCCTCTTACCTTCTCAACTATCACAATTTATTCTTCCAAGAACCAGTCTGGAAAAAAATCTTGCAAATTGCTGTTGGTGGAAAAATGTATGCCTTTATGCCGGTAAATAAATGTATGCCGATAGCCTTCCGGGTGTAATTCAAGGTGTTAGTGATCACCTTCAAAGTGCTCCATGGCTTAGGACCGGGTTATCTACGAGACCGCCTTCTGTCACTGATAGTCTCCCAACGACCTGTGCGCGCCCACAGAGTGGGCCTGCTCCGGGTGCCATCATCCAAACAATGTCAGTTGGTGGCCCCCAGGAGGAGAGCCTTCTCTGTGGCAGCACCAGCCCTTTGGAACGAGTTACCTCCGGGGTTACGCCAACTCCCCGACCTCCGAACCTTCAAGCGGGAACTGAAGACTTTACTATTTAATCGTGCGGGACTAGCCTAAGTGTGTTTTAATTATGTTTTAATTAATTTATTTATAATTTTAGATTTTAAAGGGTTTTTATATCGGTCTACGACCGTTTTAGTTAATTAGGCCTATTAAATATTTCGTTTTAAATCTGTTTTAAATTTGTGATGTATACTTTGTATATTCTGTGTTTTAATATGGCTGTGAACCACCCTGAGTCCTTCGGGAGAAGGGCGGTATAGAAATTAAATTATAAATAAAATAAATAAAATGTAGCTGCTAGGCTGATACCTAGTTGTATTGGAAGATGATCATATGATTCTTCTACTGAAGGACCAGCATTAGTTGCCAACTGTTTATCAGGTACAATTTAACATCTTAAATGACTTAAAGATTGACTATTTCACTGTTACTAGCCTGCTCACCTTTTAAAATCGCCAGGAAAAGGTCTGTGTTGCTAGCACTTGGAAAAGTCCTACCCACTATGGAATCTCTGCTTTTAGTAGACTCATGTCACCCCAGTTAGATCTCTGAGAGCAACCAAGCCTCAAGTCTTTGACCATAATTTCCTGGTCAAATGTCAACTGACATGGTCAATTGAAATGGTCAATTCTAATTTTTTTTTGGTTTACTATTATTTTTTAGTTTTCTCTCCTGTCTTTTTATGTCAGTTTTATTAGCTAATCAAATAGATTGAATGGAAATGCAGGAAATACCACAAAATAAATAATCCGTATATTTGATTATTTTACTTTATTAAAGTAAACTAATGAGCAGATGTTAGCATTGCTATATTAAATATTATTTTTAATTTGTCTTTTATAAGGTCTAAAATTAAATCATATTTTTTTATAAAAAAAATATTGTTGGAAATTTTAGCAAATCAGTAATTATTAGCATTTTACACCATATGCTTCCTTGTGCGTACATCTGAAATGTGATATCAGATCCCCAAGTATCACACCTGACTATATCCTCCTCATCCTCTATGACTAGTTTGCATGGAGACGAGGCTACACCCTTTTTTGTTTTTTTAACTAAAGGCTACCACTTCTTTCTTTAATTCAGCCACAGCAGTAGTAATAGAAATTAAACCATATCAGAGGAGAAGGAAACTCTCTTTTACAGAGGGATCTGTCATGGGGTTTAACTGACTTTCAAAAGAACCAATTATTGATTCTGGGTGATCATTTAGTCCAGCGGTCACCAACTGGTGGTCTGTGGACCACAGGTGGTCCGTGTGAAAATTTTGAGGGTCCGCAGAAAAATTATTTGCATTCTTTATATTGCACTAAATACTATTTATCTTTTTAAAAAATTCATATTAGTGGTCCGCAGGATTTAAAATTATGAATTTAGTGGTCCCCAGTTTCAAATTATTGCCAGTAAAATTATTAGATTTGTAGATTTAAGATAGCATTAAAATGGCAGATTTTTTTCTGGGTTTTATGTTCAAATATTCTGATGTTCCCTGGAAATTTTAAGTTTGGAATGTCTTTTAATAAAGAACTAAAACAGGAGGAATGCCACACACTCCAGGAGCTTTGGGGTTGTGGTGAACTCTTGTCACTTTTCTGTATCCATGTATTCCCTAATAATATTTAATAAAAGGAATGTCCAACATTTCATTTCATGAACACTTGAAACACTTCACATTTCTTTTAACAATTAGTATTTGAGCAGGAATGAAATGAGTAAAGGGAAATTCACTAGAACCTACACATGCTTCATATAATATGTAATTCAGTCCACATGGAGTTTGAATAAATCCACTAAATTGTCCATTAATTAGCTTTTTAAACATTTATAAAGTCTTGTAATATAATTTGTTCCTTCAACCTTCAATGTCTCACATCAGAGTTACACAACAGCCTGTTTCTGGTCCTCAGAAGTCTTGGATATGTGTCCCCTAGACATTATTCAAAGCCTGTCATTAAAGGTTATCTTTTTTCATGTTGCAAGTGGGAAATTAGTAAAGACACACTTGAAGAGTAATTATATTAACCACATTAATGTAATTTAAATGATATCAATTTCCATTTTTATACCTGCTGTTCCTATTTCTTCATATTGGCCCTAACTATGATGTGTGCCTCTACCATGCTACTAAAAGAATAAGTGTGGTCCTTGATCCATAAAAATGTGCACTGGTTGCTTGCTATGAAATGTTTATAGATTACATAGGTAACGTATGTAGTGATGTCATAAGCAATTATGGTTTTGACTGTTTTTCCACAGGTTGAAGGATGGGTTACCTGCTGCTGAAATGTGTGCCAGATATAAAATTAAAGGTTTCTCACTCATTATAAAACATGTTGCTGAAGAAGATGCAGGAAACTACACTATAATGTTGAGCACCCAACAGTGGAACCTACAAAAAAATTTAACAATAACACTCAGAATAAATGGTGAGTCCACATTACTATCACTGACAGTAAGCTGCAATCCTGTAAACACTTATTTGAAAATTAAGTTATCTTGAATTCTGACTAAACATAAATATTCTTTTAGAAGTTTTCATTATCAGAGATCACGTTGTTATGCTAAAATCGTTCTGACAAAGGCTTTTAAAGGCTGTCTTTTAAAAAAATGGCATTTCCATGCTCAACTTTTGTGTCACCAGCTGATTAGCTTATGTCCTGTGTCAGGGGTCAGCCACCTGAGGCTCTGGAGCCGCATGTGGCTCTTTCACCCCTCTGCTGTGGCTCCTTATCACTCAAAATATGTGTCACAACCGCCAAAGTGCAACACCAGCCAGCACATGATTTGTTGACCTTTTCAACCCCCGGTAGGCCAACCATAGGTAAATCCAAGAAAAGAAAAACTCCAGAAGAAAACAGAACGTTTAATTCAACTACATATGCTAGGTTTGTGGTCGCTCAAATAGTCAAAGAAATAGTCAGGCATAGGAAGGATTTTGTGGCTCCCAGTGTTTTCTTTTCTGTGGGAAATGGGTCCAAATGGCTCTTTAAATGTTTAAGGTTGCAGACCCCTGACCTATGTGTCCATGCAAATGGGTTGTTTGAGCCAGGCAGCTCTGCCTGCAGCCAATGCCCTCTTTTCATCTTTCCTCTTTACCTCATTTCATTGGCTTCTTACAAAAAGAAGGGGGTGGCGATAAGCTAGTCACTGTCAGATGAGGAGTGCAATTGTTTATCTACTGGAGAAAGATAGGGCAGAAGGAGCCCATCACTTGGATTATGGAGAGAAGAAGGAAATTCTAGAGGAAGTAGTTAAGACAGGATGGAAGTCCCTACAACTGTAGCTCCAGAACAAGCATTGCAAAACTACTGTTGCAGCACTTCTGAAGCAGAGAGCAAACTGATTCAGATTTTCCAAGGCTGTTGGAAACTGCATTGTAAGAGTACCTGTATAGGCAGCAATGATGTCAGATCAATACATACTGTATGTGGAAGGGGCCAGAATCTTAGTTTTTCTTTTGCAACAGTAATTCTTTCCATTTTATTTTAGAATAAGATTTCTGTTTACTCCTGTTCTTGTTTGTTAACAGTGAAACCTCAGATTTATGAAAAAGTGTCATCAATTCCTGGTCCTACTCTCTATCAACTAGGAACTAAGCAAATTTTAACATGCATTGTTTATGGCATTCCTCAACCTGTGATAAAATGGACCTGGCAGCCATGTCAACAGAACCATTCCAGAACAAGGTAGATCATTTTTGATCCTCACTTCAAGTACTCTATTTATTTATTTATTTATTTATTTATTTATTTATTTATTTATTTATTTATTTATTTATTTATTTATTTATTTATTTATTTATTTATTTATTTATTTATTTGATTTTTATACCGCCCTTCTCCCGAAGGACTCAGGGCGGTGTACAGGCAAGATAAAACCAGCAATACAATATACAGGTTAAAATACAATTTAAAAAACTTATTTAAATTAGCCTGAAAATTAAAATTTACCATAAACTAAAAACCCCGTTTAAAAAATTAATAAAATTTAACATTAAAATTCCAATTTAAGCCAGCCCCGCGCGGATAAAGAGATGTGTCTTCAGTTCGCGACGGAATGTCCGAAGGTCAGGTATTTGGCGTAAACCCGGGGGAAGCTCGTTCCAGAGTGTGGGAGCCCCCACAGAGAAGGCCCTTCCCCTGGGGGCCGCCAGCCGGCATTGTTTGGCGGACGGCACCCTGAGAAGTCCCTCTCTATGGGAGTGTACGGGTCGGTGGGAGGCGTGTGGTAACAGCAGGCGGTCCCGTAAGTACCCAGGTCCTAAGCCATGGAGCGCTTTAAAGGTCGTAACCAACACCTTAAAGTGCACTCGGAAGGCCACAGGCAGCCAGTGCAGTCTGCGCAGGAGCGGTGTTACATGGGAGCTACGCGTAGCTCCCTCTATCACCCGCGCAGCTGCATTCTGGACTAACTGAAGCCTCCGAGTGCACTTCAAGGGAGCCCCATGTGAGAGCATTACAGTAATCCAAGCGAGAGGTAGCAGGCGCATGAGTGACTGCGCATAAGGCATCCCGATCAAGGAAGGGGCGCAACTGCCGAACCAGGCGAACCTGGTGGAAGGCCCTCCTGGAGACGGCCGTCAAATGATCTTCAAACGACAGCCGATCATCCAGGAGGACACCTAAGTTGCACACCCTATCCTTTGGGGCCAGTAACTCGCCTCCGACAGCCAGCTGCGGCTGCAGCTGACTGAATCGGGATGCCGGCATCCACAGCCACTCCGTCTTGGAGGGATTAAGCTTGAGCCTGTTTCTCCCCATCCAGACCCGTACGGCTTCCAAACACCGGGACAGCACTTCAACAACTTCATTGGGGTGGCCCGGGGTGGAAAAGTACAGCTGGGTGTCGTCAGCGTACTGCTGGTATCTCACCCCGAAACCGTACAGATCGAACAACCCTCTAAATCTATCGTTGCCCTTCTATATTTAAAAGTCTTATCCATGCAATTTGCAACTCAGTTTAAGGTATTTATGATGTCCTAATGTTAAAAATGTTTTAAATTAATTATGTTGGTATCATGAATCATAGAGGAGGAGGTAGGATGCCTTCATGATGCAATAGCTGGTTTTTACCGTGGAGTGTTCTGACCTAGGCTTCCTGAGTCAGTAAAACACATGAGTAGTCCCAAAAACCTCTTTTATTGCAACAGCTGCGAATTCTGTTCATTCACAGATGAGTCCCAAATAGTTGTACAGAGTTCTTTGGGATAAGGCTGATAATCACCCACCTTTATCTCCCTTGACATGCTGCCAAATATCTAATTGGCAAAGCCACATGGAGTCCAGAATCAAACAGAGCTTCAGACTTTAAACTGAACAGAATTAACAATGTTGCTTCCTCCAAAGGCCCACGTGCCTTTGCTCTTCTTTTAAGTCTTATGGGAGGGGCCAATAATCTCCAAGCCTTACTCTCAAATCATCCCTATTGTTTGAACTATTGTTGCCTTCTGGCAGCTCTGCGTATGCAGGCTCACCCTGTTCTCTGCCTCGCTGAGGTCTGACTCTGGAGGCTCCGGAGGTAGCATATACCTCCCAGATGGCCCTTTCTCTGCCTCCGATACAGAGCCCTCGTCCGAGCCTTCCCCAGACTCCAGGACTAGCCCATGTTTCTCCCCAACCTCTTCACTGTCCGACTCTGCTACCAGCTCCGCAGGCTGCCAGCAGACCACAACATGGAGTTCTTGGCGCTCTCTGAGCCTGGTGGTTTGCTTGCTGATGCTTCATTACCCATTAGGTAACTTCATCAGCGTCACTGGTTTTGTTCCTCACGCAGGTTATCTAAAGACATTATTGGGATGAAAAGAAATTAAACAAGCTCTGCTTTTTACCTTGAAATTGCAGCATGCCTATCAGTAGTGGGTTTCAATTTCGTTTGCTACCGGTCCGCTTGTGTGTGTGTGTGTGCACACATCTGACGCTTCTGTGCATGCACAGAAGCATCCAGGCAGGTGGGTGGAGCCTCCCTCTGCCACTGCTACCGGTTCACCTGATCCGGGGAAAACTGGTAGCAACCCACCACTGATGTCTATACAATGCTTATAAATATGTTGCTTAATGATCAGTTTGAATATCTTGCCTTAGATACATGTCAGACTGACGGATCTGTAATCTGAAAAACTTTTGAAGTTCATTACTATCTGAAGTTCAGTATGCAAGCTTTAGTTCCTCTTCTTTTGGATAGCTTATATTCAAGTATTACCTGATCACTTTCCCTCAAGATGCCATCTTTAATTCTTCATCTGATTCTTGCCTGTTGGTAGGGATTAAGTACAGGATAGGAGACGCCACTGTAATTTCTTTCACTTTTTGACAAATGGAGTTGTCAGGAAGAGGAGACAAGAATGTTTTGGATCTCTGAGTCTTGGCAGAGTTAAATTCCCAGAAGACGCCAGGATAATTTAAATCCTCTGTTGCATGCTTTTTCAAAAGATTGGTCTATCCATTTTTCCTTCTGTTATCGGCCTACCTATCTTTTCTCTTGGATTTGTTACTCACAAATAAATTATAGCCTTTTAATATTATGGAGTATCATTGATACTCATAATGTGAATCATTGTGTATCATTGTGAATCAGACCGTTCTCCCTTAAATACAATATTGATTGGTTGTTGATAAAAATAAGATTGCCAACATGATTGCCAACGTCCAATGATGGATAGAGCACAAGACAAAGACAAAGTTAAAAGCTGTGTTCCTAATCATACTCAAAGATTGAACCCATGGTCTTTTCATGAAAAGAGTGTGCTCCAGAGCTATGGTTATTCTCTTCTTCCTTTCTATTGATATTTATTTATTTATTCATTCATTCATTTATTTTATTTGTCAACAAATACAAGAAAACAAGTAACAGAGTAGACATAGACATGGACACATGAAAAATTTTTGGCACACAAAAAAAAGGATATAAACAGGCAAAACATAGCCATAAACACATAGAATCATTAATATATAGTACGACCAGTAGGACAGGGAGGGTAGGCACGCTGGTGCGCTTATGCACACCCCCTTAGAGACCTCTTAAGAAACATGAAAGATCCACAGTAACAGTTTATGGTAAAAGGTACGGGGATTGGAGAGATCATCAACAGGATCAGGTAGATTGTTCCAGACATTTACTACTCTATTGCAACAGTCATATTTCCTACAATTAAGATTAGAGCAAATTACATTGAGTTTAAATCTATTGGTGGCCCTTGTATTATTATGGCTGAAATTAAAGTATTCATTTACAAGTAGAACATTTTGGTAAATAATCTTACATAAAATATGATTACAGAGGAAAAAGAATTAGCTTGAAAACGCACCACAAACGTTCGCTTACCTACTATGATTAAAATATACCACTGTATTTTCTACTAAGAAATTAATTTCTACGAACAACAGAAATAAAACAAGGAAGGGCCAAGCGAGAGGTAGCAGTAATGAGTTCCAAGGAAATGGACCAGATTTCAGCAGAAAAACATTAATGAAGGAGAATTGAGCAATGACAGTCATATGGGTGGAAACGTGGTTGCATTGTGGAAGTGAAGAAAGTTGGTTATGCAAGAGACTGAAAAAAAAGTCCAACCCAACTAATCCTTTGAAATTTACTCTACAGTTAAAGAGTTCATAAGACAATGTGCAGTCTCTGAGACAATAAGATCTCTATATTCACACACTTGTATTCTTCTGAGTAGGAGAAGACATTCTTTGACTGGGATTTATTTTAAGGTAGCTCAACAAACAGTGCTTTAAATCAGGGTCCTCCATCCTTGGCAACTTTAAGACTTGTGGACTTCAACTCCCACAGTTCCTCAGCCAGCAAAGCTGGCTGAGGAACCGTGGGAATTGAAGTCCACAAGTCTTAAAGTTGCCAAGGTTGGAGGACCCTGATTTAAATGGTTTCATTTAATACATGAACTCATTTTATATATGGACTCACATTCCTTTCACTCTTGAATGAGAACTCAAAAAACTCTTTCTTACAGCTGAGTAGAAGTGTCATCCAAGTAAATACACTGGTATAAACCTTGCCATCCTCTCTGGCAAACCCTATCTTTCATAGGTACCATGGTGGTAAATGCTGCTGTCCTTATGTCTGCCACATACGAGGCATTAAGAACAGGGACTGGCAGAATCCCCTGATTTTGTTTTTCTGCCTTCTCATCAAACATTACTAGTCAGAGGATAAACGTGCCCTGAACATATATTCATTAATGTAGCTAAGGCATAAAGTAAATTGCTTGGAGTGCAATTATCTGGCACTATTAACTTCAAAAGAAGGAGATTGAAGAGCATCTTATAATAATAATATCAGAGTTGGAAGGGACCTTGGAGGTCTTCTAGTCCAACCCCCTGCCCAGGCAGGAAACCCTACACCATTTCAGACAAATGGCTATCCAACATTTTCTTAAAAATTTCCAGTGTTGGAGCATTTACAACTTCTGCAGGCAAGTTGTTCCACCAATTAATTGTTCTAACTGTCAGGAAATTTCTCCTTAGTTCTAGGTTGCTTCTCTCCTTGATTAGTTTCTACCCATTGCTTCTTGTTCTACCCTCAGGTGCTTTGGAGAATAGTTTGACTCCCTCTTCTTTGTGGCAACCCCTGAGATATTGGAACACTGCTATCATGTCTCCCCTAGTCCTTCTTTTCATTAAACTAGGCATACCCAGTTCCTGCAACCGTTCTTCATATGTTTTAACCTCCAGTCCCCTAATCATCTTCTTTGCTCTTCTCTGCACTCCTTCTAGAGTCTCAACATCCTTTTTACATCGTGGCGACCAAAACTGAATGCAATATTCCAAGTGTGGCCTTACCAAGGCATTATAAAGTGGTATTAACACTTCACGTGATCTTGATTCTATCCCTCTGTTTATGCAGCCCAGAATTGTGTTGGCTTTTTTGGCAGCTACTGCACACTGCTGGCTCATATCTAAATGGTTATCCACTAGGACTCCAAGATCCCTCTCACAGTTACTACTATTGAGCAAGGTACCACATATCCGGTACCTGTGCATCTTATCTTATATCAGCTATCTATCTATCTATCTATCTATCTATCTATCTATCTATCTATCTATCTATCTATCTATCTATCTATCTATCTATCTATCTATCATTTTTGTATGCTGCTGTAATCCAATTGACACTCAGCAGCTTTCACCAAAAGAAGGCTATTCCAAAATAACATTAAAGTTGTCTTCAAAATCAGCCTAATTCGTAGCTGACCGAAATAGGGAAAGTTCTTTCACGGTATCAGTAGCAGAGAAAGAAATAACTCTTTCCCACTTCTTCACCACGTAAACTTTCTCCTCATTTATGCCACCCCTGGACAGCTGCTATTGAGGCTGATCCAGGTAAAGATAAGAACTTGGTTTGAAAGATACTGTCCTCTTTGTCCAAAGCAAAAAATTTTGGCCAGAGACTGAAGAGAAGGGACAGGCCTGCACCAGCTAAAGTGAGCACTTGATATTAAACTGGCTGCACTGCTAACAAAATGATCAGTAAAATGCCTTAGACAATATTTACAGCAAAACTACTCTATGTTGCATTAAGGTGAAACATGACTTTAACACCGAGAAGCCAAAACTGATGGCTTCATGCTGACTTATGGACTTGAGATCAGACAAAGACGTTCTGAAAGATTGCTGTGATATGCTTGGGCTGTAGGGAGACGC
This sequence comes from Ahaetulla prasina, assembly GCF_028640845.1. Lineage (NCBI taxonomy): Eukaryota > Metazoa > Chordata > Lepidosauria > Squamata > Colubridae > Ahaetulla > Ahaetulla prasina. The sequence goes on along the minus strand of NC_080543.1, from coordinate 28,311,988 downwards.
AGATGAACAATGACTGAAAGACAAAACTATTAGGATAGTTTCAAGTCAAAGAGAAGGACATTTTTTGCCCCAAATAACTTCTTTTCCCCCAACAAAATTATTATGGAGCTCATAAAATCATCTGCTACAATGTCCTACCTGTCAATGACTATTTCAGCTTCAGCCACAACAATACATGAGCACACAATAGATACAAATTTAAAGTGAACCGCTCCAAACTTGATTGCAGAAAATACGACTTCAGTAACAGAGTTGTTAATGCCTGGAATGCACTACCAGACTCTGTGGTCTCATCCCAAAACCCCCCAAAACCCCAAAACTTTAACCTAAGACTGTCTACTGTTGATCTCACCCCATTCCTAAGAGGTCTATAAGTGGCGTCCATAAGTGCACCAGCATGCCTGCCGTCCCTGTCCTAATGTTCCCGTTAATTGTATTCATTTTATGTATTCAGTTCATGTTTATACTTATTTATTTATTTATTGATTGATTGATTCATATTTTTATACCGCCCTTCTCCGAAGACTCAGGGCGGTGTACAGCAAATAAAACAACAAAAATCCAAAACAAATTAAAATATTATAACAAGTTTACAAATCTAATTCGACCGCTGTATACTTAAAATATTAGCTAAAATTTTTCAAAAGCTAAAACCCTGTTAAAAAACCTGCTAAAACCCCCCATATTAAAATCAATCAGGCCAGCCCCGCTTGGTGAAAAAAGAAAGTCTTGAGCTCGCGTTTAAAGGTCCGGAGATCAGGGAGGAGACGGAGTCCCACCGGCAGCTCATTCCATAGAGCCGGGGCCCCCACAGAGAACACTCTTCCCCTGGGGGCCGCCAGCCGACGTTGGCTAGCCGACGGCACCCTAAGAAGGCCCTCCCTGTGAGAGCGCACTGGACGTACCGGACAATGGGAGGTAACTGGCGGCAGCAGGTGGTCCCGGTCCAATGCCATGGAGCGCTTTATAGGTGATAACCAACACCTTGAAGCGCACTCGGAAGTGCAGTGCAGAGAGGTGTTACATGGGAGCTACGGGGAGCTCCCTCAATCCCCCACGCGGCCGCATTCTGTACCAGTTGGAGCCTCCGGGTGCTCCTCAAGGGGAGCCCCATGTAGAGAGCATTGCAGTAATCCAGACAGGAAGTGACGAGGGCATGAGTGACCGTGCATAACGAGTCCAAGACCAGGAAAAGGCGCAATTGGCGAATCAGGCAGACCTGATAAAAAGCTCCCCTGGCGGCGGCCGTCAAATGGTCTTCTAAAGACAGCTGTGTGTCCAGGAGAACGCCTAAATTGCGCACCGATTCCCTGGGGGCTAACGATTCGCCCCCCACAGTCAGCAATGGGATAAGCTGACTGTGCCGGGACACCGACATCCACAGCCACTCCGTCTTGGATGGGTTGAATCGGAACCTGTTCGTCCCCATCCAGACCCGAACGGCCTCAAGACACCGAGTCATCACATTGACGGCTTCGTTGGGGTGGTTCGGGGTGCAGATGTACAGTTGAGTATCGTCAGCATACAGCTGACAGCTTACCCCGAAACCACGGATGATCTCTCCCAGCGGCTTCATATAAATGTTGAACAGGAGGGGTGAGAGAATTGACCCCTGCGGCACCCCACAAGTGAGTTGCCTAGGGGTCGATCTCTGCCCCCCTGTCAACACCGTCTGCAAGCGGTCGGAGAGGTAGGAGGGGAACCACCATAAAACAGTGCCTCCCACTCCCAGGCCCTCCAACCGCCGCAGCAGGATACCATGGTCGATGGTATCGAACGCCGCTGACAGATCTAACAGGACAAGAACAGAGAAACAGCCCCTGTCCCATGCCCTCCAGAGATCATCAACCAATGCGACCAAAGCCGTCTCTGTGCTGTACCCAGGCCTGAAGCCGGACTGGCACAGGTCTAGATAAAGAGTTTCCTCCAGGTACTGGGGGAGTTGCCAGGCCACCACACTCTCCACAACCTTCGCCAAAAAGCGAAGATTGGAGACCGGACGATAATTAGCCAAAATAGCTGGGTCCAGGGAAGGCTTCTTAAGGAGGGGCCTCACCACCGCCTCTTTCAAGGTGGCTGGGAAGACTCCCTCCCTCAGAGAAGCACTGGTAATTCCCTGGAGCCAGCCTCGTGTAACCTCCTGGGTGGCCAGTACCAACCAGGAGGGACACGGGTACAATAAACATGTGGTGGCATTCAACCTCCCCAGTATCCTGTCCATGTCATCAGGAGTCACAGGGTCAAACTCAGCCCAAACAATGTTCTCAAGACATGCCCGCTTCATCCCGTCTGGATCTACCCAATCTGTGTCCAGCCCGTCCCGGATCTGAGCGATTTTATTGTGCAGATAACTTCCAAATTCCTCAGCACGTCCCTGCAAGAGGTCCTCCCGAGCGGCGGCAAAGTATACTTGCTTTGCCGTCCTTATTGCCACTAGATAGGTCTGAATATGTGACCGTATATTATCTAATAGGTATTCGACTAAATAAATAAATAAATAAATAAATAAATAAATAAATAAATAAATAAATAAATAAATAAATAAATAATAGGAACAGTTATTTCTTTAAAGCACTGTTTCAGAACCAGATGTCCTCTACATCAGGGGTCTCCAACCTTGGCAACTTTGAGACTTGTGGACTTCAACTTCCAGAGTTCCTCAGCCAGCTTTGCTGGCTGAGGAACTTCAGGAGTTGAAGTCCACAAGTCTCAAAGTTGCCAAGGTTGGAGACCCCTGCTCTACATGGGTTGGCTCTTGACTCTCTGAATGCCACAGTCACAGACATGTGTCTGTATTGATCAGATCAGTTGTAATCCCATTGTAAAGAAGACTGTTCAAATTAGCCCCTTCAGCTGTCCGAGAAAGTAGTTTGGTGCGACTATCCTTAGACCTAATTCCCTTAAGCTGGGAAAGATTGACTGTTCCTTCATGTCATTTTTTACATGACCTCTCATAGTCAGCAAGTTTATAAATTACTCTTCCTCTGTTCATTCTCAGGAAATCTTATGCTTCCAGAATTCAAACTAGCCATTTTTAAAGTATTTAACAGTATTATTTCTAGGCTAACAATCAAGTTATTACCTAAAATAGTCATCATGTTTATTGTGGTATCCTGACATAAATTTTCATGTAGGCCTTCCTGGGTGATGCTGCTGTTGATGAGAAAGATGTCTGTGTGGAAGAATCGATTGCACAGCAATTCTCATGGAAATTACGTTAGCATACAGAAATTCTTATCCTATTGAAAGACAATAAACCTGTTCTGACCCGGCTCCCAAACATGACAAACCCTCTATAGTTAAATCAATGATTCCTTTATTAGGAGCATCAGCAGCCCTGGCAAAAAGTCTCTCTTTCTCTCACAACAGGATGTCCAGTAGGGAGATGAATAGTTGTCTGCCACACCTTTTCATCTCCACCCCTTGCCTTTTATCCCCAGAGCTAGAGTGGGGTTTTGCTAGCAGCAGTGTCCCAAGGATCAGCTGATAGATTTCCACCGCTCTCCTCTCTTGCCTTCTGCACATCCGCATGTCAGATACTGGACCAGCTGTTTCTCCTCTTCCTCATCAGCCACCTCCAGACCTGGGGGCTGTTGACTCTCCATCTGAGGGCTGACGGATGGCCCAGGCTCTGCCTCTGTCTCTATCTCTGACAGCTCCATTCTCTCTTTCCCCTCGGAGCTCTCAGGTTGCCTTGATGCTGGCCCTGACTCCAACCCCACCTCCTCATCTGATTCGGCTGCTGGAGGGGCCGGCAGCCGACAGGCTACAACGAAATCTATTTTGATCCAACAAACCTAATTTGATGTTGGATAGGATATAAATGGCAGCATCTCTATTTCTGATGTGCAGAGGTGATGGCTAAATGGCGTCATTCACACATGTAACATGTAAGAAGATTGTAACCCTCAAAATGTGACTTGGGCAACATATCATTTTATTAAATAAATGAACAAAGACATCATTGAGTGTAAAATGACCCCCTCAACTCCCCCCCAAATCTTAATAAAGAAATTGAAAATGCTCAGTGAAAGAGTTATTAGTTGATTGTTCAAAGGTAAAGAGAAAAATTGGAAGAAAAAGGAAAGGTATGGGATAACATGGATACTCACACTTCAGTGTCAAAGTTCCAGGCATTTATTTTATTTTTCTTCTGTTTTAACCAATGCTTATGAAATTTCACTGGATGAAATGGCTAGCTAATTCACGAATCCAAAATTCTACTTAACAACATTACATGTTTGAAATTTTAAAATAATAAAGTGAAAGTTCAGATGAAATAACTAATCTGTCCTCAGCCTCTTGAATTGTTTCCCTATTGCAGACCATCTCCTACAAATTGCAGAAAGAGTTATTGCCCATTGCTCATAATCGCTCATTAGCCAAGAGCATTCTGCCTTTTGGCATTCATCCAACTGGAGAATATACTGTATTTCCTAGCATTAATTCTTTCTGAAACAATTCAAAACATCCAGTGTATTTTGGTGAGTCAGCTCTGGATCTCTGCTCATCCAAACATGCTTAAAACAGGGACTAAATTAAAAATGACTAATACTGAGTTCAGTGAACGCACATCATGCACAATAGGTAGACTGGATCTAACTGCTTGTGGTTGAATTATCCCTTTTTGCTTTTTAAAAATTTATTCTTCCAAAAAAATTACTAAATGATTTCCTTACTGGAAACCTCCTGAAAATGAAGCAGAAGATATCAAATGCTGTATTACAAAGCAAATTTATCTATTGTTAGTTTTGTATTCTGTCTTTAATTCAGGAGTTCAAATTCTCTGTAGCTGACCTTCTCGTGCTTACATGAGGGGCCAGGTTGCTCTCCATCTTGTTATAATGGTCTTTCTGGGGCATAGAGGACACAACCTCTTGGTGGTTCTTTGACCTCATCAGTAGATGATTTTGAGATCTTCAATAAGCCATGTTCAGATATTTATTTACCATTATATATTTATTTATTTATTGTTTGTTTCAATAAATAATGCTTCTCCCAAAGGACTCAGAGCGGTTTACAGCCAAAGTAAAAACAATTAGTACAATTTTTAAAACCAGTTTAAAAGGAAAATTTAGAGTTGGTTGAAGAACTTAAAACCAATAAAACCCATTATTAAAACTCCATTAGGCCAGTCCTGCACGATGAAACAGAAATGTTTTCAGCTCGCGTCGAAAGGTCCAAAGATCAGGGAGTTGGCGGATACCTGGTGGTAGCTTGTTCCAGAGGGTTGGTGCCCCCACAGAGAAGACCCTCCCCTTGCACGCCACCAGCCGACATTGGCTGGCTGACGGCACCCTGAGGAGAGCCTCCCTATGGAAGCGCACTGGTCGATGGGAGGTCACCGGTAGCAGCAGGCGGTCCCGTAAGTAACCTGGTCCTATGCATGGAGCGCTTTAAAGGTGGTAATTAACACCTTGAATTGCACCCGAAAGACCACCGGAAGCCAGTGCAGCCTGCGCAGGAGAGGTGTTATATGGGAGCAACGAGTCGCTCCCTCTATCACCCGCACAGCCGCATTCTGAACCAATTGGAGTCTTCGGGTGCTCTTCAAGGGAAGCCCCATGTAGAGAGCATTGCAGTAGTCCAGACGGGAAGTGACGAGGGCGTGAGTGACTGTGTACAAGGAATCCCAGTGTAAGAAGGGATGCAACTGGCGTATCAGGCGGACCTGATAAAAAGCTCCTCTGGCGACGGCCATCAAATGCTCTTCCAACGACAGTCATGCATCCAGAAGGACGCCCAGATTGCGGACCTTCTCTGTGGGGGCCAATGACTCGTCCCCCACAGACAGCGATGGCCGCAGCTGATTATACCGGGACGCCGGCATCCACAGCCACTCAGTCTTGCCGGGGTTGAGTCGGAGCCTGTTTTTCCCCATCCAGACCTGCACGGCCTCCAGACAACGGGACATCACCTCAACGGCTTCGCTGGGATGGTTAGGGGTGGAAATGTACAGCTGCGTGTCATCAGCATCCAGATGACACCGCACCCCAAAACCACGGATGATCTCGCCCAGCGGCTTCATATAGATATTGAACAGGAGAGGCGAGAGAACTGACCCCTGGGGCACCCCACACAAGAGGTGCCTCACGGTCGATATCTGTCCCCCTGCCAATACCGTCTGCGACCGGTCAGAGAGGAAGGAGGAGAACCACCGAAAAACGGTGCCCCCCACTCCCAGCCCCTCTAGCCGCCGCAGCAAGATACCATGGTCGATGGTATCAAAAGCCGCTGAAAGATCTAATAGGACCAGGACAGACGAACAACCTCTGTCCCAGGCCCTCCAGAGATCATCCACCAATGAGACCAATGCCATCTCAGTGCTGTACCCAGGCCAGAAGCCGGACTGGAACGGGTCCAAATAGACAGTTTCATCCAGATACTGAGGGAGCTGATGCGCTACCACACTCTCAACAACCTTCACCACAAAACGAAGTTCAATAAAACAGTAGTTCAATAAAACAGCTGGATCCAGGGAGGGCTTCTTGAGGAAGAGGGCTTCTTTTTATATATTACTAATAAATGCATTTTGAACAAGATAGATTTTATTCAGGAGATCTAAAAACCTGAGATATTTGGTTTCATGAAGTACTGTATTTTTCAGACTATGACGCACTCCCCCGCCACCCAAAGTGGATGGAAATGTCTGTGCGTCTTATAGAGTGAATACGGTAATCCAGTGGGTGAACTGGCATTAAATCTTAGGCTTCTATAACTTCAACCAGTTAGTTTATGGATTATTGTACATTTTTCTAGTTATTGTATTGTTTCTCTATCCATATTCTCCAGAGTTCAATCTGATAAGCATACATATTTATAATAAAAATTATATGTTCAAAATCTTGTGAAGTCACAGTGGCCAGTTCTTTAGCTACTGTTGGCCTTCTTGCACATCTACCGTACCTTCCCAAGAATTTAGGATGTTGTAATATATTGACATAGTATATATGTGGATAACCATGGCCAGTTTATGCCATGATCTTTGAGTTTTGATTTTCAGATATTGATACTTTGTGATCTTCTCCAATTTTCTGTCTTCTATTATTACTTGGTATTGTCACATCAATTATCCACACATTCTTGTTTTCAATCACAGTTATATCTGTTATATGTATTGTTAGCTTTGACTTTATCAATCTGTATTCAGAAATCCCAAAATATTGTAACCTGCTCATGTTTGGCTTCTTTTTCAACTATATGTTCCTACCAATTTTTCATGACTGTTACATGATAATTTTTCCAGATGTTCCAGTGAATCATTATGGTTACTGTTTATATTTATATATAGTTACTGCTATTGTTTATAATTAATTTGTGCAATCCTCTGGCATGAGCTGAGAATAGGATCTATTGTTTCTTTTGCTTGTTCACACAATCTGCCCTTTGAATCATTTGATAATTTTTCAACACTGGCCTTGATTGCATTCGTTCAAATATTGCACAGGCAATATCAAGGGTTTACTTTCTTTTTTAAATGTTCCTGTTTTATGCCATTGCCAGATTTTATCTTTATCCACTTCCCCCTCGATGTTTTATAGACATGGACCATGTGATTTTTTTGCTTGCCAGCATTCTGTTTGTATTTTTTTATTACACTATTTTGATATTTACTTTTTATTTCCTGTACATTTAGTAAGTTCCAATTTTTAACTTTCATCAGTTCTTGGCTGTTTTTTTTTTAAAGATAATCAGCCAATCCATATTTTTTTTACTTTGACAGTTTGTTCAACAGAAGTAAACCTCTGCTTCCATTTCTCTGTGTGGGCCATATATAATTTATCAAAATCACTATGAGACTGTGATGCATAGTGAATAGTTATCAGTTTTCTTGTTTTTCATTCCTAACTGCCCAGTGCAACTTGGGTCCAGTTAATAATTTCAGCAATGTATTATATCACAGGTATGGCCTAGGAATTGATGGCTTGGATCGTGTTACACCAGTCAATTTTGTCTTTAGCAATTCTCTCATTTTGGATGTTCTCTTTAATAATCACATTTTTAAGTTGTCCATACCTGATGTTTCCTAACTATAAAATGGCCAGATAACTTGCAAGCCTCCTCATGATAGCTCTGGATGGTTGATCATTTGGCATTTTAATTTCATTTCTATTTGGGATTTTATACTTCTTTGTTGCTACTCTAGAACATTTCCTCAGTTGAATTCTATTGTTATAGCTGTGCTAAAGATTCTGTCCATGTGTTTGGCAATGACTGGATTTTGATTTTTGATTTTCCATAAAGCTTCAGATCTTCCATAGAAAGCCAATGTGAGATTTTATTAACATGTTTTGCTGTTTGACAGCCAAGGTTTGTATTTGTTACTTTCAAATCACTGAAAGTAGGATCATGACAATGACAAATAATAAGAGAGATAATAAATAATCCTGGAAGATGTCTCTCCAAAGGTTGATACGCCCATATTTTTAATTTCCAACCACCAATTCTGTCTTCTACCACTCGGTATAGTTTTTCTAATATTTTTACTGATATCAGTGTTTCCAAACATTTGATGATCCAACTATATGGTGATGAATCAAACACCTTTTTATAACAATCCAGACCATATTCAAACTGGTTTTTCAGCAATTCTCCAGAACAATTTTATCACTGAAAAACTGATCTTTGGTACCTGTGTTTTTCCTTTTTTTCCTCTTTCTGTTCAACAGGGAGGATACTATTTTCTTCTATCTAATTTTGGATGTTGTCTTATGCCTGTGAGTAATTTAAACAAGCAAGTATTTAAACATATAAGCAAGTATGTTATACTTGTGTTATCAGTTTTGCTGGGTCTTTTTGAATCAGATACAGTTATTAGCTGATGTCTCCTTTATGCAATATTTCATTAAGATGTTTAGCTATAATTGGATGTAAGTAAATCAAATATTTGAGCCAAAAGCCATGTGGTTGATCACTTCCAGGAGATGTCCTGTTTTTAACTGGTTTTTTAACCATTTCTCTTGTCGTTAGTAAAGTTTTTCCATTTGATTTTTATTAAATTCATCAACAGATTCTTTTTATTCATCCAGAATTTTCTTTTTCTTTCTCATGTCCCAAAGAGCTTTTCAAAGCTGGATTGTTTCCTTTTTGTTTGGTTTTCCATTTTCAAAATTCCTATTGCCATTTATACTTTGGAAGAATCACCTCTGGTCTGATTGAAACAGCTGATTTTGTTTAAATTGGATAATTTATGTCATAGCATTCAATTTTCCCAGCTGTTCTGATATTTGTTGCTTTATTTAAAGTTGCTTCATTTTTTTTCTAGTGTTAAGCCAATATTTTTACTAGGCTTGTCCTTATCCTTACCTCTTCCATTTTTGTTCTTTCCTGTTTCTTAAATTACTTGCGAACAAAGGCCAACACAGCTAAAGAACTAGAAGTAAAGATGGTACCAATTCTAATAAGCACTCTGGATGGCACAACGATGTAATTCAATGACTGTTTAGTTTTACAGAGTGCCAATCTGAGTGTGAGACTGCTTGTTAAAAGTAGATTAATCGCAATTAATGGGATTTATTGCAAACTATAGCGTAGGTGAAGTTACTGTGGACTTTATAGCACAGAAGCAGTAATAGTATGAAGATGGTTAGTCAATGCATATGATACAGATGAACCCTTTCCAGCCTAACAGCTGCGAATAACTGAAAAACTTAACTTTACATGTTCATAAATATAGAGTGAGTCCTTGCTTACCAATTGCCTCAGATCCCTTTTATTTCCTTTCTGTTAGACCCATTGTTGCTTTTAGCCATCTGTACAGTATGCTGATGTGTGCAGCAAATACATGCATTCCTATTCATAGAATACACACATGCAGAGACTATAAAACTGCTTGGAAACTATAAAAGACAATATTTATCTGCCTGGTGTAACACAATTCATTGAAGATAGGAAGTTGAGTAATCCCTAGAACATGCCATCGTATTGCATTCAGAAACATTAGGTCACTGATTCATTCAGGAAACAAAGGCATATAACAGCCACAATGAGCCTACAAAAGTTGTGGGTTTAATAAGGAAGATTCCTTCCTTGGAACACTGCCAGGATTGTTCTGTTTCACTCTCGGTTGTGTTAGAATTGGTTCAGATGACAAATAGGCATGAATAAATGCCTAGTTAACTCCCTGTAATAAATGTTAAAAGAGGCAACCTTGTGACCTTTTGTGGGTGTCTCTTATGTTATATTGTTCATGTGAACTTGGGCCTTTAATTATATTATGGACTTATTGTCTGCTTCCAATTAAATGTAGCACAAATTATGAAGGAAACAAATGGAAAAGAAACAGACAACAATGTATAATTGTCACTGGTTAGATTCTAGTTGTCCTTTCTGTATGAACCATGTGGGTTTGTGTTTTGGAATCAATATTGTATGGCTTTTACGAGTAATTCTGGCATTTCGCTGGTAGGTTTATGAACAAGATTCCCCACCATAAAACTCTTACCTAATGTTCTGCTTATATAATATTATGATTACTAAAGCAAATCACTGAAGACACCTCTCAACCTGTGTAGATATGTTTCTGAGATCACAGTAGATCTACTTTCCTATGGATTCTGGATATCAAAGGCAGGCAAGTAGTGAACAATTTTTCAGGGAGTGGAGGATGTAATCAAAGTTATTGGTGGAAATAAGATGGCTGTTTTTTTTCCAGACCTTCGGTAGATTTTTTTAAGGCAAGGGGAAGGGAAAGCAAATGACCTCACAATGGTAACACTTGAAGAAAGGTGATACAATCTTGGAATGCTGAGGACTGCAAATGAGATGCTGAGCTATGTGGGTCACGAGGCAAGGAATATACCTCTGAAAGAAATAATTCATATTGATTGAAATGGAGACCGATGAGGAAAATTAATTCAGCTACAACTTGGAATGAGAATGACTAGATGTGGTTGAAAGAAGCTGTTGTACCTTTTCAAAAAAGATGACATCATTTTTATGCCTTTCATACACGGAAAGTCACTATTTATCTTCGTATTTAAGGCTTTATAGTTTTTCCCAAAATGACACTAGAATGTCCTTTTGAAAATTATCCATAATTTCAGGATGACTCATAAACATGCAAGATTTGCCTAAATACTTCTTACAACGAATATCTCAGAAAGGATTTGCAAAGTTGTATAGTATTCTTTTTAATAGTAACTTGTGTCACATTTTACATTTCCTTTTATTGGATACTATATGCACTGGAAAATGTGTCCTGTTTATGTTTCAAAAACATTGCTATAAATTCTTTATAAAAGCCAAAATTCATATCTTACCTGGTAGTTTTTTTATCCTAGCAGGTTTTTAAAAAGTCTTAAGACTCTAATCTTTTTACAGGCAATAGTGATATTCAAAACTTATTACTCAGGAGTATTTTACGGATCAGAGCATTCTTTATCTGAAATGCTATGCCTGTAAAATACAATATATATAATGTATTCTGTTTATCACAACAATATCACACCTAAAGACATAGTTGTGTTTTTATGAGTGATCTAAGTTCTATTCATACAGCCCTGTTACTGGATATTATATCAGCAGTCTTTGTAATCAGTAAACTAATTTATACTTTAAATCCATGGACAAATATCAAGGTGACACGCAGTAAACTTTCAGCCTGCAAAGCTTCCCTATCCACAGTTATAAATATTTCATTCTATTGTACTTGGCAAGCTGCAAGCAACTGGAGGTAGGATCTCATTAAGACAGCAAACTGTGGAATAGGGAGAGGATAGTGTGAAGCTAAGGGTGATAACAGTGGCCTTGTCCAGAATAGGCCATGGGAGTTTTCTTATCTTACTTAGGCAGGAGGTGCTGGGAGCTTCCTGTGCGAAATTAGGAGCATATGCTGCTTTCCTCTTGTTGTTTGGCTTCCTCCTGCATATAAGACGGTTCCCAGCACAGTGATTATCTTTGCATCTTCAAACATGGCACAATTTACTTCCTTAAGAGTTTGATGTATCCTTAAGAGTCATGTCTTTCCCCCCCTCCCATCTCCCCCTCTGTCCTAGATTCCTTCTCAAGAGCTTGCTGGTTGATGTCCTAGGCATATGTGCCTTTTAAAATTTAGCAATATATGCTCCGTAAGACCAAAGCATACAAAATATGCCTCCTGGGGCATGGATACTGTTTTGGGAAAGTACACGGTTCTTTACAGAGCTAGTGTTCTGGAATGTACGATTATTAGATTTACAGCTTTGACTGCTTCTTCCTCTGTCCTCATTTCTATGGAAATTGAAACTAAAATTAATGACTTCTGATTTCCAAAGCTGAATGATACCTTCTCAAACACATACTAACTGGATCTTTAAACGTGGATATGTTGATAGGCATGTAGAGTGATAAGTAGATGCATTATGAAATATTTTTGGTAAAAATGAGGTTTTCATCATTCATTGAACCACATTCTCTTGAGTTGGGCTATCTAATAAAGCTATAGTTTTATTTCCAAATTCTTTCCAATTCTGCCTGAAACAGCATTCTTCCAAAATCTGTTTAGACTTAACCATACTGGTTCTTAGGAAGGCTTTTAGGACTTTGGGAAGAGATATATTATGAGCTATAACATCTTTATTTGAAATTTCTTTCTTCTGGATGGAATGATATCACCCCTTGGCTAATCAGAAAAATCATTTTCTGGTTAGATAAAATGGGTTTCATGAGTTTTTCTTCCTTCCATTATTGTTTTAATCTCATTTGCCCAGCAGGCTATGTGAGTTATTCAAGACCACTAATGAATGGAGTGGTATATACAGTAAGCCCCACTTTTGATCACTGATGGATAAATCTGGAAATTCAGGGGGAAAATATCAAGGCTTCTGAATATTTAGAATATTTAAATTAATCATAAGTCTTGGATACTTTCCAAATACTAGCTGTCTCTATGAGCTAGGCTAGTCAGATTACAAACAGAATAGCTCATTTATGTTACATGGAAAATGAATCACTGGAGATATTGCTGAGTCCCACAGAGAATGCATTATTAAAACTACTAGGTGATTCACAGTGAATCTGGAATACGGCCAAGACTACAATGTATTTTGCATCTTTGTTGATGTTTGTCTTTTTTCATAGGACAGTGTTCACATTATGAAAAATAGATTCCTATCATTATTTTTCTATTGGTTAGACCAGGTTGCCCTGATAGACCAGTCTCATGGGGGAAAAAAACCATTCCTATTGCTATTTATCTTATGGATAAATCCCAACCATTCATCAACTTCACATAACTTTTAAAGAAAGTAACAAGATGAAATTTGAACAATTAACATGGATAAGCAACTAAGCCAGGGGTGTCAAACTTGATTTCATTGAGGGCTACCTCAGGATTGTGTTTCACCTTGGAGGGGGGGCTGGGGTGTGTGTGGCCAGGGTCAGCGTGGCCAGCTCGACATCACTCATGTCAAGGGCACCTGCCAGCGAAAAATGGGCTCACAAGCTCCATTATCAGCTGCGACAGCCTCCTGCAACCCTCTGCCAATGAAAATGGAGCTTGGGAGGGCTGCACATGGCTATCCCCAAGCTCCATTTTCACTGGCAGAGGCACCGTGGGCCAGTCTTTTACTGTTTCCAGAGCGGCCCTGCAGGCCAGATCTAAGCATCCCACAGGCCGGATCCACCCCTGGGCCTTGAATTTGACACCCTAAACTAAGCTGTGAGCAAGAAAAGTCTGGATTCATATTTTTTATTTGTTTATGTCCCACCTTTATATCCAATACATCTTCCAGCTTCTGTTTTTCCTGAACCCGTCTCCCTGTGAGGTGAGTTGGGCTGAGAAAGACTGAGCCGGGTTCACCTAGCTGGCTTTCATGGGTAAGGCATGACTCAAATTCATGCTCTTTTGCTTGCTAGCCTAGTGCCTTAATTGCCAGACCAACTAATAAACTTATTAAACTTATCAACTTGCAAGAAATTCAGCATGGAAATCCTAATTTAATTTGCCACAGCCCTATGCTATTTAGGTTATCACTCTTTCCCTCTCTGCTTCAAATTCTTCAAATTCTTCAAATTCTTCTCAATTATTTCTTTTCTGCTTCTGATCCTAATTTACTGGAGTCTGATTATAGACATGAAGGAATTCAGCCAGTGGTGAAATCCAATTTTTTTTACTACCGGTTCTGGGGGCGTGGCTCAGTGGGCATGGTGTGGCTTGGTAGGCATGAGTTGGTGGGTGTGGCAGGGGAAGGAAATCTCCATTCCCACCGGTTCTCTCAACTGCTCAAAATTTCTGCTTACCAGTTCTCCAGAACCTGTCAGAACCTGCTGGATTTCCCCCCTGAATTCAGCCCTTCCCTGGCCATGCACTGACCAACTTATTCAGACTTTCTGGAAGAGAAGCATATCTTGACTACAACCACTGAGCCAAATCATTATGCTTCTGGTTTTCTTGCTTTCCTCCTAAACTAGCTTCCATTTTAACTCAACTGCTGAAGTAAATAAAACCTTGTTACTCTTAAGTTGTGCTGGTATCCAGTATATTTGTTGGCATGTCATACCTGGAACATGTGAAAGGCGATTTTGTTCATCATTTTAGGCTTACAATGAAGTGCTAACATTGCATTCCCAACAAAAGATCTACAATAATTCACATATCATTCCTGTCATAAAGAATAGTAAAAGGAATCTGCAGCTACTGCTTAGATTTTAATAGGTAGCCATGCAGCTGGGGTTAGACCAGCATTTCTAAACCTCAGTAATGTGTAGACTTCAACTCCTAGAATTCTCCAGAAAGTTATTTTGCTTTCTCCTGTGTTGTTAACATCAAATTCTTCTGATACTTTTCTTCCATTTATGAAGGAATGAAGAAGGCATGCAAAACAAAATTTGACCCTTATGTAGTATCAAAATTCACAGAGTCCAGTTTGTAGAAAACACGTTGTCCTTTACGGTTAAGAGGACAGTAAGAAGATTGGACAATGCTACACTTGTAGTACTCTGTGCCATGGCAGTTTGTCAAGAAATTCTCACTGATGGTGCCATTCCATTCTAGCACTCAAAAGTTTTGGTAGCTTGTTGAAATTGTATAGGTAGTCATCAACTTACAACCACAACGGAGCCCAAAATTTCTATAGCTAAATTAGACATTTGTTAAGTGAGTTTTGCCCCATTTTAGGACCTTTCTTGCCATGACTGTTAAGTGAATCTCTGCAGTTGTTAAATTAGTAACACAGTTGTTAATGAATCTGTCTTCCCCATTGACTTTGCTTGTCAGAAAGTCACAAAAGTTGATCGCTTGATCCCAGGACACTGCAACCATCATAAATATGAACCAGTTGCCAAGCATCTGAATTCAAACATGTGACCATGGTGATGCTGCAACAGTTGTAAGTGTGAAAAATGGTCATAAGTCACTTTTTTCAGGTCTGTTATACCTTTAAATGGTCACTAAATGAATTGTAAGTCGAGGACCACCTGTAGTTGAAGTTTTGCATTATTACTATTAGTATACGTATTATATAAGATTCAGTGTTGCACAAGTTTTTTTTTTTTAAATCAGCTGCTTTAAACTGATGGGAAACTGACACCATAAGTAGTATTTTTAAAAAATAGAAAAAGACAAACATAGAATTATTGTCCTAGACAGGACAATAAATAAACAACCAACCAGACTGTTTGAAATCTTCTTCCTTACCACTCCTGAAAAAGAATCAATTCAAACAATGGCAAAGAAATACGTTAGCAATTGACTACTGCAGGTGTAGAGTTATTTCTCTAAGGCTATATAATTATCTATTACATATTTGCCATATGGCAGTGTTTTTCAGCCTTGAAAATTTTAAATATGTGGACTTTAGTTCTCAGAATTCAGAAGTTAGCTTGCTGGCTGGGGATTCTGGGAATTGAAGTCCACACGTCTTAAAGTTGATAGGGTTGAGAAAGTTGAGAAACTCTGCCATAGGGTGTTACAAATGAGGAACTGGTCTGATTGGCAAACCAATTGAGCATCCCAGACATAGACTGATATACAGGGATTTAAGTATTTTAATAGTAAGTGCTCAAGGCCACTGCATGGAGTTACTGATTGATGTTTTTGTTTGGGAGTAGGGTTGTTTTGCTTTATGTATGCCAATTTATTTCCTTTCATCAGGATCATCTTGTTAGCAACATCTGTCTAGCAGGGCTTTGGACATTCTAAAATGCTAATTTTCCATGTGATAAAAACCTAAGGGAGATTCAGAAATAGTTTGCAAAGTTGATGCTCAAATAAATGAAAGGAGTAACAACAGTTCCAGATGTGCCTAATCTCCTGGCAATTTCAAATAACTTTTAGAATGTTTGCTGTATACTTCGAGATAGCAGGCTAGCTTTCTTTAACCTGATTCATAACCCTACCTCATTATGGATAAGGAAAGCATAAAATTATTATTTTTTTATATAAATAAAAGTGGACAATTCCTAGTATCTTGACCTAGTAATGAATCATCTCTAAATCACGATGCTAATCACCACCCACACAATTCTGTAATGCAACATCCTGCTTGTCTTGTTATGGGCAGAATTTATAATATAGTATATAAAAGCTGAACGGATACATAACTGTTTAGTGAACACATCTTCTTCTTCTTCTTCCTAGTGTATTCCCACAAGTGCAGGGTCATTGAACACCACTTTGCTTGGTCAGCTGTGTCTCCAGGGCACAGGCCCACAGCTTGCATCTTTGTTGATAGTGTCTTGCCATCTCTGTTTTGGGCGCCCGCAAGGTCACTGGCCACTGACTTCTAGTTTATTTTATTTATTTATTTATTTATTCATATTTTTATACCGCCCTATCTCCCTAGGGACTCAGTGTACAGCCATATAAAAACAACATAAATATATACAAAGTAAAACATTAATCTAAAAAACTTATTAAATAGGCCAAATATTTAAAATAGACATATAAATAATAAAACCCAATTTAAAACCAAAGCTAAAATTTAAACAATTAAAATTTAAAAATCTAGTCCAGTCCTGCGCAAATAAATAGATGTGTCTTAAGCTCGCGGCGGAAGGTCCGAAGATCAGGAAGTTGACGAAGTCCTGGGGGAAGCTCGTTCCAGAGGGTGGGAGCCCCCACAGAAAAGGCCCTTCCCCTGGGCGTCGCCAGTCGGCACTGCCTAGCTGACGGCACCCTGAGGAGTCCCTCCCTGTGAGAGCGCATGGGCCGGTGGGAGGCATTCGGAGGCAGCAGACGGTCCCGTAAGTTGGTAGGAAGTCTCGGCCATGGTGGAATGGTGGAATGGCAATGGTGCTCTCAGGACATGTCGGTATCAGCGAAGCTGGTCTTCTCTCATCTTCTATATAATTGGTGCCAGACCAAAATGTTATTAAATGGTGTCATCTATGATGTGGTCAAGAAGGGAGATGCCCGATATCCAATAGAGCATTCACATTTCCATGGCATGGAAATAGCTTTCGGTCCCTGTTGTTGCTGCCCAGCATTCATTGCCATACAATGCAACAAGGCAGATGGTTGTCTTGTAAATCTTAGATTTGAGATGTGTTGGCATTTGTCTGTCACATAACACACCAATGAGTTCTCGCCAAAGCATCCAGGCTGCATTCACTATGATCATTCCATGTTTCGTTCAGTGAACACATACTGTATCTTATATGAAATTCCCAGATGCTTTTCATAAGTATATCAGGATTTTTTTTAAATTTCAACATAACATGCTAAGGATGCTCTGTATGGAATATTTGTTTATTTATACTATGTTTCCCTGAAAATAAGACCCTGTCTTATATTTTTTTTGAACCCTGAAATAAGCGCCTTATTGCCATGCGCTCAAAAGCCCAATTGGGCTTATTATGAGGAGATGTCTTATTTTGGGGAAAACAGGGTATATATTAAGATGCCTCTTTACCATTCAAAGTTAGGAGAAGATCCAATCTCATGTTAAACAATACTCTGTTCATTCATAGTAAACTATATGCCAGATTGCAATTCATTTTCTGTGCTTTTATGAATATGGCATTCATATGGCATCATTTGAAATTTATCATTTTATGTATGCAGTATTTTGTGACTCCATACAGGTTTTTAAAGCATTTATTACAATATTACTAAAGCTATAGTACTATCAGCGTTGAACTTTCAAGTTGTAATACTATAACATAGCACAATATTATTGTTAAAAAATGCTTTCCAGTCATTTCAATTTTGACAATGATTTAGGAAGATATTTATTTATTATGAAAAGCAAGATTGTTGATCAAGCTGTTACTGTCTGTCCGCCCATTTATCAATCTTTTTTTACTGATCTTGGAAACAGTTAAGAGCACTAAAATTCTGTGCAATGCTGTTGACAGTTGCATGCAGTCAAATGGTATTGTGAGGTATATGTAGAAAAAAATAACACACAATCAGGTTGTACACATTATCACAATCAATACACACATTTTTCTTAACTGTATTTTCCTCTGATGTCTCCCAAGTTTAATCTGGAAGGTTCAAAGATATTCTAGAATTAACCTGGTGGAAACAAGGACATGGAGAACAAAAAAAACTGTTTTCATGTTTTCCATAATATTTATATTTCCTCTGATGCGTAACAATGAGTTGTTGCTTTTTCAATGAAACAAACCAGTGTTTTTCAAGCTTGGCAACTTTGTGTGTAGTTCAAATCCCAGAATTCCCCAACCAGCATGAAAATCACTGACATAAATAGTTGAAAAAATTATGGGATGTTTTGATGCTTTCTGATCATGGATCACTGTCAATGAAAATAACAGAAACATTTAATTTTAAATTCCACTTTGCTAAAGATAATTATTTACAAGGAAACTAACAAGAACTTGTTTGCTTTAAGGAGAATGTTGATAAATATTAACAACCTAATCATGGAAAATAAAAAGTTTTACAAGAGCTCAAAACTCTGACATGCTATGAAGGACTAAATGTACAAATGTGGAATAGAAGAAAGAATACCTTCCAAAAACAATATGTATGATGTAATGAACATTTCTTCAAATTTATTTCCATAAATGTCAAATTAGGTTTTCAAAAATTATTTCCATCAAAGCTACACTTGACTGTTTTGATTAAGAGTTAATTAATTATATAATAAAAGGACTTCAAGAATTTCAACTGATACATTATAACATTTGTGATTTCTGTGATACCTTAAAGATGCCTTAAAGAAAAAGAATGTGTCATTTAAATTTACATATTTAAATGATTTTTCCCTAAATTTTGTAAACTACATGGAATACATTATCATACTATTAACTGCCTTTAAATTGATCAATTATATGCCTTCAAGTATGAAATATTTCAGTACCAAAGAACAAATTATATGTGGGTGATTAAATATATTTTCTATATTGACAAAAATTTCTGCAATATGGGTGTTAATGGGATACAATATAAAATAGATGTTTCAAAATTTACTTTTTATAAATGAAACTTAGTTCTTAACTTTCACATTGAAACATTCCATCTGAAAAATCAAAACTTTCCTAAACTTGAAGATTGAAACCTAGATTTTGAAGTTTAAAATAATTTTTAAAATAAAAATATTATAATTATGCCTGAGGAATAGTGTTAGTACTAAGTGGATAATTGTGTTAAATTTCAGTTGTGTTCAAATCAGCTAAAGATTTAGGAATTAGTTGATTACAAGCTATAATTTTTATATTTTTAAATATCTATATGTTTTCTACAAGCATTTTGGCCTTTACCTCCATATGTTTTTATAAAACGTTTTGATTTAATTTGCTACCTATAATTAATGGAAAACCATGTGTTTACTTTGAAATAATTGTAACTGTAATCAAGTTTCCATTGCAAGACAATAGGTGCAGGCTTACAATAGGAAACTTAGTAATGAAAGCTTGAATTAAATTTCAAACAGAATTTGTGGTTGGGAATGCCTTAGTATTTTTGGTGTTCTATTTTATAAAACCGTTGCTTCATTCTTATTTATCCTGCCACAGGTATGACTTTTGCTCCAGTTCAGAAAATTCGCTAGTTTTGACACCTGAAAGCACTACAGGAAACAGAATCCAAAGCATTACACAAAGAACAGCTTTAATAGAGGGGAAGAACAAGGTATGACACTTTGGAGGGGGAAATTAAACATTGAGCATCCTTTTTATGAGTTCCTGCTAAAGCTGAATGGTTGTTTGTTAGACTATAATTGTGAAAGCCACTGCCAAATTTTAATCTTATCATAATTACGATATAATTACTTTATGAGGTAACTTGACTGATAACACTGTCATGCTACAATAGCATTCAGCTCAGTAGAGAACATGGATCACACCTGTTCAAAACCAGCCCTTCAGTATATCTGTTTCCAAACAATACATAACTGATGCGACATCCTTCCTCATGTAGTTCTTAACTTTTGACAGCTTGCTTAGTTTGAAGTTACAACAGGCTGTCCCCTCCCCCAAGGTGCTTTTACAACCTGATTCCAAAGCTCTGACAGATTCCCCTCTTTGCCAATGGTCCCATTCCAGGCACTATGCAACCAACCCTGCTTATAGCTATTTGCAGCAACTTGTGATCACATGACCACAATTTACGAAGTTTTCTGATAATCTGCTCTACAACCATGACTTCTGACTGAAATAGCAATAGCACTTAGACTGATATACCGCTTCACAGTGCTTGAAAGCCCTCTCTAAGCGGTTTTCAGAGTCAGCATATTGCCCCCAACAATCTGAGTCTTCATTTTGCCCAACCCGGAAGGATGGAAACCTGAGTCAACCTTGAATCTTGAACTGCCGAACTACAGCCAGGAGTCAGCAGAAGTAGCCTGCAGTACTGCACTCTGACCACTGTGGTACCATGCCCCTCTTAATGGACAGGCTCCATTACAGTTGTAAATTAAGGACTACATGTACAGCAATAAATCTATTCCAATTATAACTAAACTTTTGCTTGCGTTAAGTGACTATTCACAATGAAGAATGGAGCTTTGGAGATGTTTAAATTCTTGTTTTGATATACTCTTAAGAATAAGCCAGACAAAATATTATGTTGTAATAGCAATAGGAATAGCACTTAGACTTATATATCGCTTCACAGTGCTTTAGAGCCCTCCCTAAGCGGTTTACAGAGTCAGCATATTGCCCCTAACAGTCTGGGTCCTCATTTTACCAACCTCAGATGGATGTAAGTCTTGAGTCAACCTTGAATCATTCAGAATTGAATTCCTGGAGTGAGTTAGCCTGTAGTACTGTCTTCTAACTACTGCACCACCAGTAGTTAGTTGTTAGTAGTTAAGTGGCTCTTAAATAAAATAAATGATCAAAAATCCATTTACCACTGTAATCTTCTCCAAAAAAATATAAATTCCAAGCCACAACACCTGAAGCCAATGTATGAAGGCTTGTTTACTGAATAAAGTATTAAGGAACATGATATTATTTTAGTGACCTTCACCAGTGGTGATTTGCCCCCAGTTCGGACTGGTTCTATAGAACCGGTAGTAAAACCGGTGAGAGGCTCCACCCACTGACCCAAACGGCATCTAAACATTGTGTACGGGCACGATGCGAACAGGTTGTAAAGATAAGTAGAACCCACCCCTCGCCTTCACCCAATGTCTGGTTCTGGTAGCTTGTTTGTCTCCGTCCTCACTTTGGAGTAATGAGCTGGCCTACAGCCAGTGGGTTCACAGCTCCTATCATCCTGGCTGAGAAAACGCAGCTGCCTGCCAAAAAATTCAAACAGATTAAGACTTCAGCTCACTTTGACACCGTTCAGCTAATTTGCTTCCCGTGGAACTGAGAGCAGTCCCAAAGCTCCTTATATATCCTGTGGGGTGGGGCAGGATCCTGTGGGGTGGGGCTCCTGCCCCACCCTTCCCTTTGATGACACCGCCTCTCTAATCTTCTGAAGCGCGGGTCGATCCAGGCTTGATTAGTATGATTATCACTTCCGTCTGAAGGTGTAGCCTGAGGAAGGGAGGAATCAGGGGATGTCAGCCTCATTACGTCCTCCATCTGGCCTGGTTCTGGCTCCTGGAGCCGGGCCAAAGGAATCGGTGCTTCTGAGGTAAGCCTTACCGGCCCTTCCCCCTCACTCTCGGGCATGGGGCCAGGTTCGGAGGATGGAGCCACAACATAGCTAATGAAAATGTTTGCAAGACATTTAACAAAAGAGAAGGTCTGGAAAATGATATAAACAAAATATGAAATCTTCGCCAAATATTCAAATATTTGGTGAAGCAAATATGAAATATAGATAAATATAGATATAGATATAGATATATTTCATGATTTCAGACAGAAATGCAGTGGGGATTAACAAGCAAGTAGATGAGAAACGTGTATGTATTTATGACTTCCTGGATGAATGGAAGCTGGAAGGGAGACAGACAGCTATTTTGCCCTTGTAGAGCTTGTACAGAGAACAATATAAATCAATTTCAGTTCTCTTTCCCTGTCCATTTTACTGTAAATGAGTTTATGCAAGCAAGCAAGCAAGTTAATTATGAAAAAGTGATGCCCCTAATTCAGTGGTGGGATTCAGCCAGTTCGCACCACTTCGGGAGAAGTTGTTAACTTTCTGAGCAGTTTGGTGAACTGGTTGTTGGAAGAAATCATTAAGGCAGAGAACCGGTTGTTAAATTATTTGAATCCCACCACTGCCCCTAATGATAGTGGTTTCCTAGAAAACTAAGAACTAGAGATATGTCTGATCTGGAGAGATGCGCTGCTCTTTAAAAAAGATGCACTTCCACAGCATGGGAATCCTTTTTGATGGGGCGTTGATGTTGTACACAGATGACAAGAAAATGATTGTTGTCCTTTCCTCTGGACAGAAGTCTGACATTGAGTAAAGCATAAGCATGAAGAGAAGCAACCTAGAACTAAGAAGAAATTTCCTGACAGATAGAACAATTAATCAATGGAACAATTTTCCTCTAGAAGTTGTCGATGTTCCAACACTGGAAGTTTTTAAGAAGAGATTGGCTAACCGTTTGTCTGAAATAGTATAGGGTTTCCTGCCTAAGCAGGGGGATCGACTAGAACAGGGGTGACAAATTCACAGCCCGCAGGCTGGATACATCATATGCTGGCCACGCCCACCCCCATTTTAGCAAAGGGGAAAAGAGTCACAATACGTCACATGACAACAACATGACGCCACAAGTTTGACACGCCTGGACTAGAAGACCTCTAAGGTCCCTTCCAATTCTGTTATCCTATAATCCTCAGTGCTGGATTATGTGCTATTTGTGGGGCAGATCTTGGAGATGGCTTGGAAATTACAAATAACTGAAAATGCAGCAGTACTGGGATGGTGAATAACGTTTCTGGGAAGTACTAAATCACAACATATTGAATAGCTCCTTTAGTTACTGCTTTCTGCATCCAGCTCAAGTTATTCACCATGATACAAAATCTTACCTGTCTTGACTTAGAATATTTGAAGGACTGCCTACAATCTTATTTCCTAAAAATGACTTGTCAGTAAATCACAGATCTCCTGACACTTGATAGTTAGCTTAATTTGTGGGCTAGAAAAAGATGAACAGAAAATAAGTCAACCTGACTAGAAACTTTACTGTAGACCAAAAAGGAAGCCATAGAAAACGGTTGATTGCCGACTGTCAGTGAAAAGAAATACTGTAAATGGCTTGGCACTTCTGATCTTCAGAAAGTCATTGAAGATTTGGTTGTTTCACGAAGCAGCCCTTTGGATAAGTAACCATTCTCATGCACATACTGTAATTAACATGCATGTTCTGGATTTTAATTTTGGACTGTTAGGATTTAGATAGTGGATTTAACTCAAACTGTAGATATGGGAAATTGTCGCTCCAATACCGGGTTGATTGGAATGACCTGGTAAGGAAATGAGTATATAGAAACTCTTGTAGTATAAGATTAAGACTTTGTTTGCTCACTTTTATAAATTAAAGGATACTGAGATGGCATTTGGTGGACTTGAAGTCAGGTGTTGTTTTATGTTTACTGTAATGTATTACTGTAAGTTTTGGCGGGAGTTTTAGGCGGGAAGTATCTCGCTTCTGATTGGATGCAGCCTCTGGCTGAAGTGTATATAAGGAGAGGTTTTTCTCCAGAGTTTTGCTGGGTCACACTATATTAAAGAGCTGTTGTCACTAACCTGGTCTCCTGCCTCGTCAATACCCAAACTTAACATTGGCGACGAAGGTGGGATCTTGAGGCAGAGCACCAGAACAGAGCTGAACTCACTACGAGAATCAAACCCAGCAAGGTGATAGCGAATGCAGCGATGACCGGCTACACGCCACCCACTCCGTTTGACCCTGCCCAGGAGACATGGGGAATATATTTGACCCGTTTCGAAAGTTTCCTGGAGGCAACGAGCTACAGGAGTCTCCGACAACCGCAAACGGGCTTACTTCATAAGCCACTGTGGGTCCGCAGTCATCGCCGTCGCAGAAGCCCTAGCGGAGCCAACACCGCTACACTCCGTGTCGTGGCAGACCCTTCAGACCCTCCTGAAGAATCACTACGCACCAGCCCCGTCCAAATACGCTCGACGGTACGAGTTTGGGAGCGAGGCAACAAGAAGGCGAGTCTATCAGTGACTACATGGCAGCCCTGAGACAAGCCTCCAAGCATTGCGAGTACCGCGATCTGGACGAAGAGCTGCTGGAACAACTTATACGGGGGGTCAGAGACATCCGTTTGAGGAGACGGTTGCTAGCCAAGAGCAACCTGACATTGGCAAACGCTCTGGACGAAGCCAGAGCCCATGAGATGTCCAACCATGCAGCAGACACCTTACAAAAGCGACTCACGCCGATGGCGGGCGCAAAGCCGAGCACAGTCCACCACTAAGAAACCTATCGTGAGTCAACCAGCGAAGAGGAGGAAGAAGTCCACTACACCGGAAAATCGACAAGGAAGACCCGGAGGAATGCGGAAGTTGCGGGCGACATCAGCGCCAAAGATGTAAGTTCAGGGCGCCATTTGCGGCGGTGTGAAAGGAAGGGCACCTGGCTCAAGTCTGCCGAGCACCCCAACCTTCCCGAAAATTCAAATCGGCCAATCAGAGCGGCTCTGAGTCAGAGATGCAAACCCCACATTCCGCCGAAATTTCAAACCAGCCAATCAGAGCGCGAGATCGGCGAGGCGACCCGCGATTGGCCAGGAAAGAAAGAGCGCGAAGTCAAACCGAATGACTGTTACCATAGACCACGCAGCTACCCGCATCGAAGAAAAGATCTTCACAAACCCGACAATTGAAGGCGTACCGTGCCGACTGGAAGTAGACACAGGATCAGCTATCACAATCATGTCCTGGGACACTTTTGTGAAAGCCTTGCCGCACATCGCAAAGCGCAAGCTACAGAAACAACGGCTCCGGGTGCAGGATTACCAGGGCAACCGCATCCCTGTTCGAGGGACAACGACCGTCGAGGTCAAGTACGGGACATACGAAAAGACCCTGCCCATCACGTTAGTCGAGGGAACCTTGCCAAGCTTGCTGGGGCTAGACTGGTTCAGGGCGTTGGGAATGGGGGTGACTGGCGTCCACCGGAGCGGATGCAACCTGCAAAACGCCCTACTGGAGGAATTCGCAGACGATTCGAGGACCGTTTAGGCAAGTACAAGGGGACCCCTATCTCCTTCAATTTAGACCCCCAAATAGCTCCCATTAGGTTAAAGGCAAGGAGGGTTCCTTTTGCACTCAAACCTAAAATCGACAAAGAGTTAGATAAATTAGTCAGCCAGGGGATACTAGTGCCAGTTGACCATGCCAAATGGGAGACGCCAATCGTCACCCTATAAAACCAGACGGGTCCATAAGAATTTGCGCTGATTACAAGGCTACCTTGAACAAAGCATTGCAAAAGAGCGCCTACCCAGTTCCAGTAGTGCAACACTTATTGCACTCACTAGGCACGGACAAGTTTTCGCCAAATTAGACTTGGCACAAGCGTACCAACAGCTACCCGTAGATGCTAGCACAGCTGAAGCCCAGACCATTGTAACGCACCGGGGTGCCTTTAAGTGCACCCGGTTACAGTTCGGGGTGAGTGTGGCCCCGGGGCTATTCCAAAATTTGATGGAGCGGCTCCTACAAGGGTTACCGGGAGTCGTACCCTATTTCGATGATGTGTTGGTATCAGGGGAAGATTTAAGAGAACTGGGGAAGCGGTTAAGGAAAGTTTTGGCAATTTTTAGGGCGGCAGGATTAAAAGTCAAAGCAAGCAAGTGTCAGATAGGGGTCGAATCTGTTGAATTTTTGGGCTATAGAATAGACATAAAGGGATTCACCCACTGAGAGCAAAGTCAAGGCGATAAAGAGAGCCCCAGCACCCAAAAACAAGACAGAACTCCAGGCTTTCCTGGGTCTGGTAAACTTTACGCCGTGTTTTTAAAAGACAAGGCAACCGTTGCTGAACCGCTGCATAAGTTGCTTGGAAAAAACACTGCTTGGTCGTGGGGGAAGTCAGAGAATAGGGCATTTGAGGCAGTAAAAAGTTTGCTATCAAGCGATAGCCTGTTAATACAATACAACAACAGACTGCCGTTAGTATTGGTTTGTGATCGTCCCCTATGGAGTAGGAGCTGTACTTAGCCACAGACTCCCAAAGCGGCACTGAAGCCCCTATAGCGTTCTATTCACGAACGATGTCCCCGGCTGAGAGGAATTACAGCCAGCTAGATAGGGAGGCTCTAATAGTGTCAGGGTGAAAAATTTCACGAATCGTTTTGGGAGAGACTTTGAAATTATCACTGACCACAGACCGCTATTGGGATTACTGGCTGGCGACAGCCCAACGCCAGTGGCACTATCACCCGGCTGACCAGATGGACTATTTTTCTGGCCGCCTACTCTTACAAACTGCAGCATCGACCTGGAAAGAGCTGGGGCATGCGGACGCATTGAGCAGATGCCCATTGCCGGGAAATCGAGGACCCTACTCCGGGCACCCCGTTCTACTAATTGACTCTTGGGACTCTGGCCCAGTCACATCGCAGGAAGT
Organism: Ahaetulla prasina; assembly: GCF_028640845.1. Lineage (NCBI taxonomy): Eukaryota > Metazoa > Chordata > Lepidosauria > Squamata > Colubridae > Ahaetulla > Ahaetulla prasina. The sequence continues at coordinate 28,285,079 of NC_080543.1, read as the reverse complement.
GGCTCGGCCTCCTACCGGGACATTGTTTTAAGAACTGTAATCGGTTGGGTTCAAGGGATGGCCGCTGCGGGCGACCGTTTTAGAGAGTTTGCAAAGAAAAGAGGGGAATTGTCTGTGCAAGGGGGGTGCCTGCTCTGGGGGGATAGGGTGGTAGTTCCAGAGAAGCTGAGAAAAAAAGTCCTGGAACTACTGCATGAGGGTCACCCAGGAATTGTAAGGATGAAGGGCTAGCCAGGAGCTATGTCTGGTGGCCCCTAATGGACAGGGAAATCGGTGACAGGGTTGGCCGATGCCAGGTATGTCAGGAATCCAGCCCACTACCACCAACGGCCCCAGTGTTGGAGTGGGAGAAACCCCAAGGCCCTTGGTCCCGCATACACATTGATTTTGCCGGCCCCTTCCACGGCCAAACATTTCTAATTGTGGTAGATGCATTCTCCAAATGGCTGGAGATCATCTTAATGAAATCCACAACCGCGGGAGCTGTCATTGCAGCACTAAAACACCTTTTCGCCACGCACGGGCTACCGGACACCCTCGTGTCCGATAACGCCCACAGTTCACCGCAGCATTATTTGAAGGGTACCTGGCTGAAGAGGGCATCCGACATGCCTCTCAGCGCCGTTCCACCCTGCGCCGAACGGCCTTGCTGAACGCTTTGTTCGAGTGCGAAGAAGCGCTATCACGAAGCGGCCCGGCGATTGGCAGGCACACATCGACGCATTCCTAACCGTCCAACACAGGACCCCTGTGTGGCCACCGCCGCAGCCCAGCCGAGCTATTAATGGGCGGAAGCTACGGTGCCCACTAGACCGGCTACACCGAACTACGACAGGACGGGTTCAAAACAAAACCAGATAGAATCCGGGAATTAAACATAGGAGACTCAGTGTGGGCACATAATTACAGCGACGGCCCAAGCTGGAAGAGGGGATAGTCATAGACAAACGGGCCCCAAATCTTATCTAGTGGAAATAGACGATGGCAGAGTTTGAGGCGCCACATAGATCAATTAAGAAACAGATTGAGCGATAAGGCAGAATTAGGCGAGACCAGCCCTGACTATGATTTAATTAACCCCACAGCTGACTGGAGCCGAGAACAAACAGAAAGCGAGAACCAAACAGAGACTTATCTGAGTCAGGCGAGGTCCAGCGACACCCTCCGGTCCCTCTAGAGGACAGCAGGTCCGAGCCGGCAATAATCCAGGGCCGGATGGCCGGGAGGAGGAGCTCAGAGGAACGAAAAGCCCTCCGCAAGCTCGACTCAACTCCAGAAAGTGAATTGCGCAGGTCCGGGAGAGTCAGGAGACGCCCCACGTACCTGCGGGACTACGTAGAGAAGTAATATGTAAATATTGGCAAAGTGCCTTCTGGGAGGGAAGGAGTGTAATGTATTACTGTAAGTTTTGGCGGGAGTTTTAGGCGGGAAGTATCTCGCTTCTGATTGGATGCAGCCTCTGGCTGAAGTGTATATAAGGAGAGGTTTTTCTCCAGAGTTTTGCTGGGTCACACTATATTAAAGAGCTGTTGTCACTAACCTGGTCTCCTGCCTCGTCAATACCCAAACTTAACATTTACATAATGGCCATATCTGACCTGGACACTGTTGAACCTTTCCCCAGACTTCACCCTCTGGTTTCCAGGTGTAAGCAATAAAGATTTTTATGAATTTGCAATTCTTAGTAATTCAGCTGAATCTAAACAACCTGGAACAAATGGCTAGTAAGGAGCCTCTCAGGCAGTGCTCCTCAATGGAGCCTGTTATGTCTCTCTGAAACTGACTCTCTTATTGTTGGTTTCTATATGCATTTAAAACTTGACTTGTTTCTGAGATCCTGAGGAAAGTGACCAATCCTGTCATTTTTTTTATTGTACTGTTGTTTGCTGTTTTATTATTTTTTTTAATATTTGCAAGCCTTAATTTTGTACATTGAATGTTTTATTGTAGTGTACTGTATAAGTTAATTTATAGCTACCGTTAAATCACGAAGAGATTTTCGATTGCATCCAGTATGAGTTCAAATCAGGGGTCTCCAACCTTCACAACTTTAAGAGTTGTGGACTTCAACTCCCAGAATTCCTCAGCCAGCTTTGCTGGCTGAGGTATTCTGGGAGTTGAAGTCCATAAGTCTTAAAGTTGCCAAGGTTGGAGACCCCTGGTTCAAATCATCATCTACATTATTATCTGTGCACACTCCCATCCTGTCAAAACTAGACTCCTCTTGCTACATTAATTGAGAACGAGAGAAAATTATTTGTCACGGGGCTGAAATAAATAAGCAACCACTAGGAAATAACTTGAGTTTAGCATATAACACCATAAGACTAACAGTATTTATTTATTTTATATATTCCATTTCTATAGCCACTCAGTGAAGTGACTGGGGGCATCTTATAATTCTTAAATTATAAAACAATTAAAACCATTTAAAAACATTAAAATAGTAAAAATAGACACAAAATATTTTTTTTGCTGAAACAACAGGTTAAGGAAAGAGTCAAAGAGAAAATATATCTATGTGGTTGCTGGGAACTGACAACAATTTGATGGCACATAATTAATGAAGAAAGTATTTTAATGTTTTTGTTTGAGCAGGGCAATTTATATTTCTGCAATATTAGGACATGCTTTTTTTCTCAGTATAATGGCAAAAGTTGGGAGGATTTTGCCCTAATTCTTTAGCATCTCATTGATAGAACCTGATAGAATTTTCCATTATATTTTTATACTTTTCAACTGGTTATAGTTGGCCAGGTTACTAATTTTTTCAGTGCAATTTTATTCTACTACGTAGTTACATCTAAACATGATAGAAATTTATTAAAATAGGAATGCTTAATTAAACGTTATTAACCTGAGTGGTTCCATGGAAATATTTTAGTTTTCTTAATTCTGAGACTTTCTGAGATCCTTTAGCAGGATTAAAAAAAGAAAAGCAGGGTTAGAAAAGTTTCCTTTTTTCAAAGCTTATAATAGAGGCAAGACTACCGGTAATTTAAACATTTTCATGCAAGTTGCAGAAAATTACTTCTGTGATTCTTAGTCCCTGCCTGAAGGTTATTTATGTGAGATATAAAATATATAAAACGTATCCCCTTCCTATCTCTGCTGATTAAATATCAGAGTTACAGGCTGCTTTGCAAAGGCCATTTAAATCCTTGCATGTTAAAGCATCTTTTTTTTAATGTGAGTCATAGCAAGATATGTTATAAAAAGACATTAATCTTAGGCAGAAATATCCATGATATCTCATGTGCTTGATTTTTTTATTATAAAAATCTTCCTGCGTTGGTATTACACTTGTGTAGGCAAGAATCAGTGTTATTTACATGCCATAAGAGACCTGTGTGTTTCTTGGATGGCTGTGAATGCTTTGTCTTCTTGGATCAAAGAATACTATGCATATGAATAGTATGCCATTGAAACCTCTCATTGTTTAATTATCAGCTTTTCTTTATAAAAACAAAGGTGTTGTTTAAAAAAAAACAGAGGAAAGAGAGTGGTTATATAGAGATCCTCCTTTATCTTTGGCAACTAAACACCAGTTGGAAAATATTGGTGACTAATGAAATATTTTTTAGGATGTATTGTAAAATGTTGACAGGCTGCTGTTGAGGATGGTAGGGGAGAAGGCTAAAACATCAGACAAAAATGGGGTTTGTTTATGAATGTGATGTTTGGGTAAAACAATGACAGCTTCCATTGTTGGCTGTTTCCCTGTTATTAATCACAGCAAAGTTAAATTTTGCTTTGTAAGCAGACCTTCAGAACAAAAGTGAGATAACTCATTAAGGGAATATCTAGACCATTGGTACAAAGTGCATTTTGTGCATTTTAGTCTTTGAAAATTATCAAAATCATACAATGATTTTTCCGCCCCCAAGAACTGTTTATCCTCAGTGGCTTCATTTTTCAGACATATGTTTCTTCTCCAGAATCTTCTTTATCGCTGAACATTCACTAATTGTAAGCAGTGGACATAATTTCCAACAATTAAATGGCCATCTGTGCTAAAAATAGATTCTATTTTGCTTATTAAATAATCTGAATGCCAAACTTCTTATTGTTGTTTTTTTAACTTGCCCCAGGCAGAGTTATTATTAATTGTCTTGCAACTGTATTTAGTATTTAATTTATAAGTGAGAAAGGCAAGGATCTCTTCCTTATCTTAACCGTTTCTTCGTTCTCCAAATGAGAGACAGATTTTCCTAGAAATTTCCTTGCCAATTTTTCTTTCTGACTCAGAATCTTCATTGTACCACACCTCATTGGCTGCAGCATCTTAAGCATGAGATCAAACAAATCATCCTAATTTTATATATTCAAAAGGAAATTACTATGATAATATAAAAGTCTCTTGGGAAAAATGGGCTTTCCTCTTAATTGTCTAATTATCTCCATAAGCTTTTTCTGCAATGAAATTTGCATTTGATTAAATCAATGCTGCAGTTGAACCAGTGGCTGAAATTGTTTATACTATCCTGAAGAGAAGGAAGAATCATGTTTTATGTATCTTCATATATATATATATATATATATATATATATATATGAAGATACATATACATACATACATAGATATATATACATATATATATACACATACACATATACATATATATATGTTTACTTTTTTATCATTGTGCACTATTTCTTTACTTTTATCTTTGTACAGTATTTTTAAGCTTTAATAAAATTATTTTTTTAAAAATATAACAATCACATTAGAGATATTGTTTAGCTGGATCTGTGAAAAACAGTTCAAATGTATAAATATAAAATTATTGTTCCTTTCACAGACTGCTAGCATCCTGGTTGTGGCTGAATCCAGAACATCTGGAACCTACAGCTGCATAGCATCTAATAAAGTAGGAAAGGACAAAAGAGACACCAGTTATTTTGTAACAGGTAAAGCACATTTCATGTTCCACTAATTCATATGACATTTAAGTATATTGGGTTTTTGCTATTTTGTGATTAATGAATAGCTATGACAGATGCAACAACATTTAATATTACCTAAGTGATCATGTTTTGGCTTGTAAATAAAATCAACAGCTAATATAATTAGGCATTCCTCTTGAATGCAGTTATCAAGGAAGTTGCTGTCATTTCAAAGCATCTCATGGCCTCTGAAAATATTCTTGTACAAGTTTTCCTGTGTAAATTTATTCAATACTACATTTGCTCACCTTAATGACTAACAAATGGATCCTTAAACTCTAAAATACAATGAAAACTATCAGTACTAAATTACTATAAACATTTTGTCTGGATTTAGCCGTCATGGCTTGGTTTGCTCTGACATAACATGTGTGCTGGGTTCACATGAACAGAGGCAAAGTAAGCCACGGGACGCTGTGGTCCTGCCAAAAAAGGAAAGCTTTTTAAATCAGTTTCAGACTCAAGTAGGTCTTGCTATGGGCTTAAAAAAAGTACGGAATGAGAAAAGCATCTGTGTGAAATTGTTCAAGCTTAAACTAGTGTAATTAGCTAGCATTTTCTTCTCCCAATCAGCTGAAGAGAAAAAACTGAATGTTCTGATTTACTAGGGAACAAGAAGAACAACAACAAAAAAATATCTTTAAACTAATGCCAATTCAAACTGCTGATGGCTGTGAACAAAAGGCCAGGATGCTAAAAAGGATTTCCTTTCAGTATATTCAAAATAGATACTTTGGGGCTAGACTGATTGCTAGAAGTCTGTTAGCTTTTCAACAACTTTTAAGTTTGTTTTTATTTTAAGTCTGGCAAAACTAGAGAGAATGCTAAGGTGGGGGCAGGAACATATGGGGGAACGGTTAAAAAGGCCATTCTCTTTTGAGACTTTGCTACTTTATACTGTCAATTAATTAGATTGAAATCTAATTGAACTCAAAAGTGGGAAAAATTGGGCTTTCCCAATTTCCCACCACCTTTGTGAGGAGAAATGCTGGGTGAATATTTTCCATCAGTTATTCCAGGAGATTTTGTCCCTTAAATTTTCAAAACGTGGAATTCTTCTTGGTGATAGCAAATTGTTTTGCTACAATATAATGCAGAGAGGGCCCTAAGATTTCATGGAAAGCAAAAATCTAAGGAGATTTGCATTTGCTGGAGAAATATTATGCAATGTATCAAAGATAAGGTATTCTGCCAATCCTTTGGCCACCTTGTAATTAAGTAGAGACAAAGACACTATGTGCTATTTATAAGAAGTTCTCCAATTTTCCTTCTTCTTTCAGGGTATACCTAAAGCAAATACTCTTTCATCAGACTGAACAAGAAAGTATAGTTGTAGAAGGCTTTTTTGCTAGCTATTAGTCAAAATGCAGGGCATCTCACCAAGATGCCGATGAGGGTTGATTATAGATCAGTGTGGATCCCTGAACTACTTTTTTCCCCAACTAGTTTGATTATGAATTTAAAATATAGAAAAATCTCCTTTATCCTTCCATTAATGATCTCCTCTAGGCTTTAAAAAGGAAAAGGAAGCAGAACCAATAAAAGACAAAGGAGCAGACAAAGTTAAAAAAAGAACATCAATTGACCACAGCTCAGTCCTGTTTTAATATTTTTTATGTGATTAGGGTTCGCTCCCTCCCCCTCCCCCCCATTGTCTACTCAGATTAGAAAAATTCATGAATCTGAATTTTTGTTTTAAGTAGATTTCATTTTAGGGACTTCATAACAATCAAAGTTACCATGACTGCCTTAGCTATCTCTGAATGTCGAGTGGTTCGTTCTCTATCTTCCATACACTCCACCCTTTCACTCTGATCCTTCCCCTATTTGTTGGGCTGTTTTGCTGGCACGCAGCAGGACCCTGGGTGGGTTTGCAATTACTGAGGGTGAGACAGGAACAGTGTAGCCTTATCTCCTGGCTGACCAGTGTCACTAAAGGCATTTTATTTTGAGATTCCTGATGGTGCTTGGCAAAGATAAACAAAATCTTCCATCAGGAAACCTGGGAGCGATTTCCACAGGAAGTTTCAAATCACTAAAGTAAATATAACTCTTTTACATTATTCCAGCCACTCACTATTCAACTGGTCTCAGGTTTTAATACTGTGAGGTGCTTTTAAAAAAGTTATTTTTATTTTTTAGTAAATGTATATTAGAAATTATCTCTTTCCCCCCCAGCTCCTTTCTTTCTAACAAAATTTAACTTGTTTATTATGCCTATTTCATGCCATTTTAAATGATGTGATATATCATTTCAAAAATGACATTATCAAATGCACAATATGCCAAAGGTGGATTAGAAGTGACGTTTCTTTAGGAAAAGCCAACTGACCGTCCCAGAATGTTTTGATAATATTGCTCTTAATCCCCAATCAATGGTCACCATGGATGAGGCTGGTAGTTTTCAAAGCCAGGTAACTTACTGACGTGTTAAAGCATTCTGAAAATATTTGAGCATCATAAACCTCTCCCCAGAAAAATATGTTGCCTAGCCGTCTATTAAATCATAAGAATTGATTAAATTGCAATAGCAGAAATCAAATTGCATCCTCAGAAGTATTATCAAGGATTACTTCCGATACAGAAAAAGTAATTGTTTTACTTTTGCATGTTTCCCTAAAGGCCAAATAGATACAATGCTCAGGGCAGCATAAAAATATATTAACCCTTTCCTACTCCTGTTCCCAGTAACAGAGGAATGCTATTCACTGACATCGGAGTACTTCTGAACATGGTTTTTACAAGTAGAAACTTTAGCTTTTTTCCACAACTTTACACTGCAATTCAGATTCCAAGAAACTTTTCTGTGACCAGAAAAAGATTTTGATTTCTTATATTAAATGTATATATAACAGAAAAGAATGACTAGTGACAATGTAAAGCATTAATTGGTCTCTTTCAAAACCAGGGTATTCAGACTTTGCTTTAATCAATTTTTAATTGATTAAAGCAATTAAATCAAATTTAATTTCCAAATCTTTTAGCTGATTTTATGGGTTTTAAATTTTTATTAATTTTATAGGGTTTGATTGTATTTTAAAATGGGGCCAAATTGAATAAGTTTTTTAATGTCTGTTTTTAGTATTTTATATGTTGTTGCTGTATTTTACCTTGGCTGTAAACCACCCTGAGTCCTTCGGGAGAAGGGCGGTATACAAATTATATTATTATTATTATTATTATTATTATTATTATTATTATTATTATTATTATTATTATTATTATTATTATTATTATTATTATTATCAGGGTTAGATATCTAGTGACAAGAACAGTGATAAGAAAAGCAGAAAACCCATATGCTTTGTTAGAAATAAAATAAGCATATATTTTAAGCCCTTTACATACTGATTCTTTGACCCTAACAAATATTCACCAAATACACTCTGTGTGTTTCATCCAGTTTATTTCTGTGAAAATATTCAATGCATCATAAAAGTTTTCCCATTATTTCCTCCAATTACTCAATAATCCCACTCACCACCATTTAATTTCAACACCAGGAAGGATACTGGGACTATGTCCTAGAAATTATATCTTTTTTCCAGATTTCCTATAAACTAAAAGAATGCTTTGGTTTTTGACAGATATACCAAATGGATTGTCTATTAACTTGAAGAGAGCACCTGTTGAAGGACAAACACTGGCGCTGTCATGTCTAGCGAACAAATACTTATACAAAGACCTCACTTGGCTTTTACCAAGGACAGCTAACAACCAAACAAGAATTAAAAAAGTCATTGTGAAGGAATATTCCATGGAGCTCCCTCTCATCATCAAGAATATTTCGCTTGACTATTCAGGCACCTACGTCTGCCGAGCAAGAAACGTCTACACTGGCAAAGACGTGCTTCAAGAGAAAAACGTTACCATCAGAGGTGAGCGCTGTAACAAAAGGGCTGTTTTCTCACGGATCCGCAAATTTAAGAGCGCAAGGAATGATTGTACAACACAACACAATGTAAGCCAATAAAGGACTAACTAAAAAAGTGACACTTCACTGATATAATCTTGATTGACCACTACTGTACACTTCCAAATATGGAGGTTTGGACAAAGGAGGAGTAACAATGCCAAAAAAAAAAGAAAGAAAAGAAAAAGGCCTCCACCCCAAAGTAAACACAAAAATACCCTTGTCCCTAAACCTGGGCTTCCAATTTGGTTCAGAAAGTCCTATTCTACTTTGACAAAGATGTGGAAGTTGGCATTTGGGAGAGTTCCCCCCCCACACCGCCTGCATTGCATTTTGTGTGTTATGTTGTATTGTTCTTTGCAGTCTCCCACCAAGTGCTAATGAAAAACTTTGGACCCAACCTGTCTTCAGGCTTTGATATTCAACCTTCTCCCAAGTGTCAAAGCTGCATAAACTGAAAACTTTTTTAAAAAAAATATAGAAAGACTGATGATGCCTTTGATCAACATTGGACACTTTGTAAGTTAACTTTGGTGCAGAATAAGCACAGCTCAGTTTGAGAGATTGACTGGACTATGGTATTATTTACTTTAATCTGCTCTTTGTGGATTTATAAATATTGCCTGCTGAGCAAGTTCTTCTGCTTATTTATTTGAATTCATTTTTTTCTACCTTAAATACACTCATCTTTTTTTTTAAAAAAAAAACTTTTCTCAGGGAAAGCTCTGAGGAGACTTTAAAATGAAAAATAACATGTTGAAATTAGATTCATTGTTCATGAATTAGACTATTTAAGTCCATCAAAATTGGACCCATTTTCTTTGAGTAAATAGATTGTGGGAGATTTCCATTGGGTCTCCCTTTGCTTTCCTTTCAAATGAATCACATACTATGTTAAACATGTGTTGACATAAATGGGAAAAGTCTTCATTGACATTATAATGAAGAAATATGTAACTGTTAAAACTAACTTAATAAAGAGAACTACCACATTTACCCTTACTAATAAGGTTTCAATCATCACAGCAAATATTTAATGTATTTAAAGTTAAGGCAACAAGTATATGTATGTATCTGTGTATGTACAGTATGTATGTGTATGAAACACACACACACATACATATTGACACAGGCACACAGACACACACACACACACACACACCATCATTTCTTTTTCATTTCCAAATGGTAATAAGATTTCTAAAATGACTAAACTACTGATAGAGAATTAAACACAATCTATCATTACTTTTAAATGTTTCTTGTCAGTCTCTTTTGTGATTTTATTTCTAGATTTCCTTTGTAATATAAAATCTATATAAGAAAAGAGTCTACTATTTTGAATAGATCTGATAACTTTATTTTTTTACAATGTGTACCTATTATATTTTGGATGGGTGTTCATCTATGATTAATTATTATATAGAAAATTTTAGCCAAACATGTGGGAATGACAATAGCAAGAGCAAAAAATGGAAACAAAACTGCCTTTGCTATGAAAACAGAGGGAGGGGGGGTGTCAAATATGATGGCTTCTAGTGCCTGAGAACTCACCCACCCATTTCCTTCTTTAAGGTAGCAGGACCGTGTCCCACAGCCAAGCTGGTCGTTCACGTGGGAATTGCTTTTGTCAAGCGGTTGGGGTAAACAATAGCATTTCCCCATCATACCAGTTTTGTAAAGTCCAAAACGGGATGAAAACAATTAGCTACCTGGAAGTTGTCAGAGTGAAGGAAAGAATAATGGTTCCTCTTTTGAAATTTTGCCTCTTATCCTACCTTTTATAAAGCAATTTTTTCCCCCAGTGTTATCCAGAAACAATTTGTGTTCCTGTAAAAGAGGACTTGGTAGCTATTTTTAATATGTTGGAAGCCAATCCTATCCCTGGTAACTGCATGACAGTGATAGCACAACTTATTTTACTGCATTCTAGAGGGGGTGGGAGAAAGAAAGAAAGAAAGAAAGAAAGAAAGAAAGAAAGAAAGAAAGAAAGAAAGAAAGAAAGAAAGAAAGAAAAAGAAAAGCCCTAACAGGATTGTGAATTTTATAGATGGGGTCCCTCAAAGACAAATTGGCAGAAACCTGAAAATTAGAATTTAGGGGATTGCATAAAGAACCTCTTTAGCTCTATAAGAAGCTCTAGTAGAGCTAAAGAACAGAATAGAGCATAAGTGTAGAGAGTAAAATTCAATCCAGCAAAAAAAAAAAAAAGATTTATACCAGTTTACAAGACGAATTGAAAAACAGGCACATAAGCTTATTTTATAAAGTGCTGTTAAGTTTAAAGCTTAATACTGACTTAATGCTATGAATTAAAAAATGCTCCATAGCACATTGTAGACATAAGAAGGGATATTGTTTCTGTTTTTTGGGAGCTGGGCAATTCATAAAAATAGCTATGAATTACAATGGTAGATATATGTTTTTCCTGCATTGTTTCTTATGTTGAAATTTATAATACAGTACAATCTCTGTGATGCCACTGAAGGCAAAGAGTTTAGACAAGCCTCTTTTAAACTCCCCCCCCCACAGCTCCCCATGATCAATACTAAATCATGCACATGTACTGGAACATACAAATTTTGGTCTTCTCTGAATGATTTAGCATTGCATATGTGATTGGAGAAACTCTGCATGTTAAACTTCAAATGTGTTTTTTTTCCCCGATTTAAAATGAAGCCGATCGTAGGTAATTGCTTCATAATGCAATATTTAAAAAGTAATTTTAAAAATACAAAAAAAAAATGGGAGGGCAGAAGTGTTTAACATAAAATCGCATTTTATTTGCTGATCGTGTTTATGGGGAGAGAATTTCTTTTCTGTCTCAGGGTTAATTTTTTTTCTCTGTCTGGCTAATGAAGGCATGGGACAAACTGTATTATTGTAATGGAGGACTTTGTACCGTGCCTGAGTTCTCCCTTCATGTTTCTGGGATCAGAGAAGCTACGGTTTTACAAGTAATTTCTTTAGTCGAGAAGTAGTTCATTGTTGACTGTGTACAGAATAGCCAGACTGGTTGCAACTGAAATCAGAGAGAGATTGGTACTTCAGTCAAGGAAAAATACCTAACGATCTTTTGGAAAATCCCTAAACTTAAAATCAGAAAATGTACATGTAAGAATCAGGAAAACACCAATTTTTTGCTTTAACCAGTTATTTCAAAACCAGCTAGTTATGGTAACAGCCTTACTAAAAGTAACATGAAGAGTGATGCAACCGAATTTAAAGTAAGGAATTGTTTCTTGATATGTATATGGCTGTAAACAAATTAAATTTAGTCAAAAAAACGTATCTAGATTGTGTGACTCTTTTTTCCAACTCATTCTACTTACCTCAATTGCACTGTTATGTATAGTAATCCTATAGAATACAAAATTCATATATGTGGCAAAATTCATATCCTTTTGTAATGGACATATTTTCAAAACATGGTTTTATATATAGCTTATTATTTCTTTTATATATAGTTTATTTATTTCTTTTAAGAAATAAAAATAAAATAAAATAGTGCATCACTGGTAATTAGGAGACAACAGATAAAATTTTTAAAATCCTTTTTTAAAAATAATTAACTAGTATAACAAAATGATTCAATGGCTTGTACACCAATCACCTTTCATAGAAATATAAATAGAAAATACCATTCAGTATTTTTACTATAGTGTTCAGAAGGTCTTCAGCATTTAAAGATATGCTGTGTAAACAAACTAATGTATGTTAAAAAAAACTGCTGGCTGGTTATACAGCACCAATCAGTTCTTAGTTTAATGCAGAGAAATAGAGATTTTCTTCAAGTAACAGAGGTCATTTTAAGAAGCCACATTTTTAATGTCAGCTTTCAACGTTTTTGTGAATAAGTAGTAAATAAAATTTTTAAGAGAGTATACAGATATAGTTCTCATAAATACTTGGTTTGCTGTAATTAGGGACAGAATAAGCTATCGGCTCTTGGTAAGAGTCTGAATTTCCTACAAAAAGAGGAAGTATCCATTATAAGAACAACTCAGATGCTGACCTTGATCCCATCACATTGGAACATAACATTGTCAATATGAAAACAGTCTGAGAAATGTTTTAGTCTACCAACAAGTATTCCTCATTGTTACACTAAAAATTCTTATTTGAAAGTTTTGTAACAGGGGCATTTGATGAGGTGGCCAAAATGACAATTCAGAGCCATCAATTTCTTTTTTCTTTTCCATTGCATTTTTCAAAAATCATCTATTTGTATGCAAAGCATGTGCAGGATCATACAAAGATGATGAACAGGAATAGGGTATCCGAGTTGTGTGGTTTGGTGCCAGAACAAGGATATGAAAAGCTGCCTGAAATTTTATATAATCAGGGAAATAAATGTAGCATTTGAAATGTTGACTCCTTTCGTGTGACTGCTGGTAAAAACATCCTACATGGTGATCAGTGACAATTTATTCAAAGAAGCAAACTTAACTTTATACAGATTATATTAGCATTGGACAACCACCTGTCTGAAATCATATAGGGTCATTATGGTGAACCTACGGCACGCATGCCAGAAGTGGCACACAGACCCATCTCTCCAGGTTCGCCAGCCGTTGCCCATTGTTCTTCTGGGTTCCAGTGTGCACATGCGCAGTGGCCAGCTAGTCTTCATGGGACCGCCAGAAACTGGAAGAGCAACTCCCTGGTGCGCATGCGTACACCGGGAAGCTGAGCTTCCGGTTTTTGGTGCATGTGTGCCAGCCAGCTGGTCTTCGAGTGTGCATGCATACCAGAAACCGGAAAACCAGGTGATAGACGCATGTGTGCACACCAGAAATCGGAAGCTTAACTTCCCAGCACGCACAGGCATGCCAGGGAACTGCCGTTCTGGTGCTCCCGCATATGAGCACCAGGGAGCTGCTCCCGCATATGAGCACCAGGGAGCTGCTCTTCTGGTTTCAGGCGCTCCCCCGCACGCACACGCACACACCCACTCCCATTTCAGCACTCGGTGCTGAAAAGGTTCACCAACACTGGTATAGGGTTTCCTGCTTGAGCAGGGGACTGGGCTGGAAGATCTCCAAGGTCCCTTCCAATTCTGTTATTCTGCATATATCAGGTGTTACATTTGATATATGTATATTCTTAAAAAACCTTGAATTATATGTCACATGCACACATATATGCATAGACACATATGATAGCTTTTTTTTATCCACCTATCAAGTCTTTCCCAAGAATCTGGGATAGGCAGACATTGTTTGATGCTCTTAAAGGTATCATCCCAGGATGTAAGCTATTCCATTTATAAAATGGATGCGTGCACAACTTATAAAATCATTCATAACCCTTTATAAGATGATCACACTTCACTTGGGGTACAAATGTGTTATCCAGTAATTATCAATATGATTGCACTGACAGTATTAATAGTATAATTATATTATACATAATTTCCAATTATGCATTTCTTTGACATTTTTATCATGATAATTGTGGCATTTTGCTTTTGTTTCCATTATTAATCTTCCATTTTTATGGAGAATTTACTGTTAAATTGGTGTAAAAACTCTTGCCAAATATTACAGCTATGCTCATTTGTCTAGTGCATTTTATTCCTATTAATAAATGATTACAAGTGAAAAAAAATACATTTAGGCATCCTATCCCATCCCATCCCATCCCATCCTATCCTATCCTATCCTATCTATCCATACTATCCTGTCCTGTCCTGTCCCGTCCCGTCCCATCCCATCCCATCCTATCCATCTTGTCTTATCCTGTCCTAAATATACAGTCCTAGCCTATGGATGAGTACATAGAGGTAATCTCATATCCTTCAGTGGAATATATTCCCAGGATTATGTGGTCATGGAAAAATTTTGAATCTAGCATTGAGGGTAAGTGATTAATTTCTAAACACATATGCAGAAGATTATGCAGTTAGATTATGCCTTTTCATATATGCAATAAAAATATTCACACAGCAACAATAAGTCTTGCATTCTCTATTCTGTACTTTCATTTTCTTCTACTGGTATGGGAATGGTGCTTTTCTTAAAAAAAAAAACACAAAAAAAACCCCTGAGATACTTGTGTAAGTATGTAGAAGGCAAATTGGCAAACAACCACTATGTAGAACAGGCAATTGGGATGAAACAGAACATGATGCCATTGCATTAGGAATGTACTAATTGATTTGTTAATTTGTTTTATAGCTCAGGAAGCCCCATATCTCCTTCGGAATGCCACTGATCAGGTGGTCAACACCAGCTACTCTCTTAGCCTGCAGTGTTCTGTACATGGTGTGCCAGAGCCCCAGGTATGGTGGTATAAAAACAACAAACAGATACATCAAGAGCCAGGTGAGTGCAGCACCCATTGATTTTTGTTTCTGCCTAAGATTCCTTGCATTTTTCTGCTTCATGTGAAATAGTATGACTGAGTTCTGCAATACTGAGCTACCGATCACAAAGTTGAACTGCTTCTACATCAATTTTAGAAACCTCTTGTTCATTAGCCTGTCCTTGACTTGAGGTTTAGGTTAGCCTTTTTTCAGATTCTAATTTTCTAGGGTGTTTGTGTGTGAGAGAAAGAGAGGGAGAAGGAGAGAGAGAGAAAGATGGTGATAATATACCAGCACTCTAGATATTTCAACTAACTTGAAACCTTCTTAAATTGTACCCTTGTGCTGGAATATTCACATGAACACTCTTTCAATGCTTTGCTCCAATATAAGGTAAAGTTCTTAGGACATAGCCCAAGAAAGAAAAGAGTGCCCAAGCCTCTGTCATTTCAGTAATATTTCTTAAATATGTTTTTGCATAAAAACATACCTACAAGAGAAACAAGTCAATCATAAACAAAGTGTTTTATTCACAGGGAGATCATAGATAAACGCTTGGAATTCACCTCAAAATAATTTTGTTGGCTAAAGTCTGTCCCCAATGCAGAGCATAATCAGGTGCCCAAATTCTACTTAATAGCCATTGGTCATCAAAAGTCACCAACTACTTCATTACTGTTCATGAAAGAAATATATTTCATTATTAATTATACCAAAGAACACAATTCACATTAGTATTTGCATACATATTAGATCAGGGGTCTCCAACCTTGTCAACTTTAAGACTTGTGGACTTCAACTCCCAGAATTCTGTACAGAATTCTGGGAGTTGAAGTCCACAAGTCTTAAAGTTGACAAGGTTGGAGACTCCTGTATTAGACATAATGGCCAATCTGGTTTTATACTTCACTGTATGAAGATCCACATTTGGACATGCCACCAGAGATAATGGATAATTATCTAACGCAACCTGATTAGAATCAGTACAAGGGATACAGTATCACTATTACACTTAAGGACAAACCTATGACATTTCAGTTTCAAGCATCCAAGAACATTAATCAGCAGACATCTGCCTCTTATCCTGGGCAAATTTATTTGTGCCAATTTCTCTAAAATTATATTCAATGGATAAAAATATTGTTGGCAGGGATGATATCAAACTCTTCACATACAAAGGATTGATGGTTATTTTCTAGTTCAGAAAGACCCTCCTTGGAAAAAGATCTTCTAGATTCACAGCTTTAAACCTGCAGGACGTGTAGTTCCTTTGTAGAAAAAAAAGGGAGGAATCTTATTTCCTTTTTTTAAAAAAAGAGGGGCCCACATGTTCCTCACTAATCCCAATTGTCCTTTCCACTCAAATCTGTAGATTTGGTGGATTTTAGAAGAAATCCTATACTATCACCTCTTACAATACTAGGCAGCACAGTATCAACAGTAGAGTCCTTCAAGTTTCTAGGTTCTATCATATATCAAGACTGAAAATGGACACCTAATATCAAAAACATCATCAAAAAAGCACACAAAAAATGTTCTTTCTGTGCCAACTCAGAAACCTCAAACTGCCCAAAGAGCTGCTGATTCAGTTGTACAGAGGAATTGTTGAGTCTGTCATCTCCATCTCTATAACTCTCTGGTTTGGTTCCGTAACCCAACAAGACAGACACAGACTTCAGAGGATAATTAGAACTGCAGAAAAAACAATGGCTACCAATCTGCATTCCATTGAAGACTTGTATCCTGCACAAGTCAAAAAGAGTGCTGTGAAAATATCTACACACCCATTGCATTCTGAACATAAACTGTTTCAATTCCTACCCTCAAAAAGACACTATAGGGCACTGCACACCAAAACAACTAGACACAAGGACAGATTTTCCCCAAATGCCATCACTCTGCTTAACAACTAATTCCCACAACACTGTCAAATTATTTATTAAGACTGTATTACTATTATTCGTTTCTTCCTTACTAGTATCTATCACTTCCCACTTATTAGAATAGAATAGAATAGAATTTTATTGGCCAAGTGTGATTGGACACACAAGGAATTTGTCTTGGTGCATATGCTCTCAGTGTACATAAAAGAAAAGATACGTTCATCAAGGAACAACATTTACAACACAATTGATGATCAATATATCAATATAAATCATAAGGATTGCCAGCAACAAGTTATAGTTATACAGTCATAAGTGGAAAGAGATTGGTGATGGGAACTATGAAACGATTAATAGTAGTGCAGATTCAGTAAATAGTCTGACTATAATCATGTTGCTTGTATCTTTCAATTTATATTGTTTTTATTTGTTTCCTAGTACGATTTGAT
This sequence comes from Ahaetulla prasina, assembly GCF_028640845.1. Taxonomy (NCBI): domain Eukaryota; kingdom Metazoa; phylum Chordata; class Lepidosauria; order Squamata; family Colubridae; genus Ahaetulla; species Ahaetulla prasina. The sequence goes on along the minus strand of NC_080543.1, from coordinate 28,267,581 downwards.
AGCTTATTAGTAACCTTGACTATCACTAAGTGTTGTATCTTTTTATTCTTGATGAATGTATTTTATTCCCCTTGTGTACATTGAGAGCATATACACCTAAGACAAATTCCTTGTGTGTCCAATCACACTTGGCCAATAAAAAATTCTATTCTATTCTGTTCTGTTCTGTTCTGTTCTATTCTATTCTATTCTATTCTATTCTATTCTATTCTATTCTATTCTATTCTATTCTATTCTATGTCTTTGTTTCGCAGGGCATATCACAACTTTGGAACTGTCTTATAACTCCAACATCCATCATAATAGGATTTTCTTTGGCAGGTTACACTCCATGTTTATGAGCTACTCATTTTGAATCTTTCCAATTCTGCAGGTATAATATTAGGGCCAGGAAATCAGAGCCTCTTGATTGAAAGAGTGCAAGAGAGCGATGCTGGATCCTATCAGTGCATAGCCACTAATCTGAAAGGAATGGTGACAAGTTCAGCCTATGTTACAATACAAGGTAATGAAGTCTTAAGGCAATGGTTTGGGTTGCTTGATTTTTCCTGTTTGATCTTTCCTGAAATCCCCAACTGATTTTTATACAGGAGATCTTGTTCTTCATAGAAAAACAGGTAAGGAGCATCTTATCTGGGACATGCTGCTTTTATTTCTGTTGAACAAAGCTTTAGCAAAGGAAATGCACTAGGTCAACAGGACAGCTAACGGGAAACACTTAATCAGAATGTGTTTATATTGACCTGAAAATAAGTTTTGTTGCATTCCAACAAACAAGAGTCAGAATAGAAGGGCCATGTATATTTAGCTTCATTGCTTGCTTCACTTCCTGTTCCAGACTATAAACTGAGTGACCTATTTGATTCATCCTGAAGTCATTTTCTGTTTTCTTCCTTCTTTCATTCATTAAAACTGGTATGCTCTTGTTTGAGAATTGTGGCCTCTGAGTAGGTTGACAAGTCCAATACATGGTGCTGGATTACCACCCTACATAGCACAAGAACAGACTATTTGTGGGACTATCTGTGTAGCCTTGCTTTTATGCACCACACTGGGTCTATCAGGGAGGGCATGCTCCAAATCCCATCCAGAAATTCATACCAAATTCTTGGACCCCAAAGTCATATCTTGTGGAACAGCTAACACCCAGTGATTAGGACCCCTGTATCTATAAATCTATATCTATTTACACCCACATCTATCTGCCTGCCTGCCTGCCTGCCTGCCTGTCTGTCCATCCATCCATCCATCCATCCATCCATCATTTATGTACCATCTATCTATCTCTATCTACCCACCCACCCACCCATCTTTCTTTCTATCTGTCTATCTATCCATCCATCTATCTATCTATCTATCTATCTATCTATCTATCTATCTATCTATCTATCTAAATATCTATCTAAATATCCATCCACCCACCCATCCATCTATCAACCCTTTCATCCATCCATCATCTATATACTAACTATCTATCGATCTATCATCTATCTATCTATCTGTCCATCCATCCATCCATCCATCAACCCTTTCATCCATCCATCCATCATCTATATACTATCTATCTATCTATCTATCTATCTATCTATCTATCTATCTATCTATCTATCTATCTATCTATCTATCTAATCTAGGCTGTAATATGGAACACAGTAAATGAAACAGCTTACTGGATAAGCTTACTTTTATACCATGGTTCTCATCATACTGTTTACACATTTCCTGTAAGACTAGGTGAAAGCAATGTATTAGCACTGTATTTCATGTTTATGTATATCATTCCTCTTAATTACTTTAATTATCCAAATAAAACCACATAATTTTGAAAAATTCATGTTTTCTATGTGCATTGATATTTGAGAAAATCAATTTCTCTCTCTCTCTCAAAATCTACTGCAAGAAGTAGATTTATCTAAGTGTCCTTTTATTTCCAGTTATATTCTGTTTTTAAATAGCTCAATAAAACCATAAAACAATTATATATAATAATCTCCAGGGTTCTTATCCCAAGCAGACAAAACCTGGTGTTGCTGCTCTTAAAATCATTCATTGCTCCGGTAATTTTAATAGTGTAGCTCTGTGTTTTGAGTCTGATCAGGTCATGTAAACAAGCATACGATAAGCTAATGAATTGTCTGTCTATGTGACTGCCAAGCCAGTACATATATTTTTCAAAGAGGAGTAAGAACAGGAGCGTCAATGAGATCATATCAATGAATTGTCCCTATGTTTGACAGATTTGTGGAAAAAAAACCCAGTTTGTGATTCAGAGAGGAAGGAAACTGTCTGCTCTTTTTATTTCCTTAAAAAAAATAGTACTGACTACTATTTTTGTATCAAAAAGGGATGATGACTGAGCAGGATTCAGCAAGTGCTTTCAACAATTAAGTGTCCTAATCTTGGAATATTTCTAGAGTATAAAATTGGAACCCATGAAAGTGATGCTCCACCTTTTAATTATTTATAAACTTATTAGTCACTTTCATGATAGGGACAATTAAGAAAGGGATCAAAAATAAAACTGCCAATATTAAAACTCTTTTGCAAAAAAAAAAATGTGATTGAGGCACACCTGGATTACTGAATGGGATCCAAGTGGGAAAGAAAGAAAAGAAAAGAAGGAAGGAAGGAAGGAAGGAAGGAAGGAAGGAAGGAAGGAAGGAAGGAAGGAAGGAAAAAGAAGAAAGAAAGAGGGAAGGAGAGAGAGATGGAAGGGAGGGAGGAAATTAAGAAGCAAAAATATTGAAATAGAACAAAATCAGGAAGCTGGAATATAAATAAGATTATTAATGAATAAATGCTGGTTAGAGTAAAGATCCATACATAGGGATTCCATTATATTTTTACTGCCAGATAATTAAAAAAAATATTCCTATCTTCTACTAAATATTTCTTTTTTTATAATAATTTTATTGAAGTTTACACATTGTATATATCATAGCCAAATTCTGTGCAGCATTTAAAAGCCAATATGAGATCATGAGCAGTTTTCTGTTTTAAAATAGGCAGCTTATACATCTATTCAATAAATAAATAAGTAAATTAGTAAATAAGAAAGAAAGAAAGAAAGAAAGAAAGAAAGAAAGAAAGAAAGAAAGAAAGAAGAGATAGTCCATCAACATTTGAGATATTCCCATAAAAATGTGAAATTGACTATGTGCATCTCAATCTAGCTTTTGTATCAATATTTTCTTCTTTTTCTTTGTCTTAGGTTGTTGATTTTTAACCTTGATAAAAGTTTAATTCATTCTTTCTGGGAACTTTCTAAATATAACTTTCTGTGTCTTTCAATGTACTGCCTCGGACTAGCATTACAAGACCCAAACTTTACTGTCATTTTCAAGTGACTCTGAATGACTGTAGGCTATTGTTAGGTTTAATAAACATTTATTCAAGTCTTACTTTTTTCACACACTCTGATAAGAACTACAGTATACCAGAAATGATAGGTAGGAATCTGAGTAATACTATGAAGAAGCTGCCTTAGAAACAAAACGGTTGAAGGAAACCAAGAA